>NC_041737.1:40029353-40334490 GCF_004115215.2 Ornithorhynchus anatinus | reverse complement strand
GGCCAGAGAGGTAAGAGGAGAACCAGGAGAGGACAGAGTCCGTGAAGCCAAGGTGAGATAAGGTACGGAGGAGGAGGGGATGGTCGACAGTGTCAAAGGCAGCAGAGAGGTCAAGGAGGATCAGAATGGAGTAGGAGCCATTGGATTTGGCAAGAAGGAGGTCATGGGTGACCTTAGAGAGAGCAGTCTCGGTAGAGTGGAGGAGACGGAAGCCAGATTGGAGGGGGTCTAGGAGAGAATGGGAGATAAGGAATTCTAGGCATCGATTGTAGACGACTCGTTCTAAGATTTTGGAAAGGAAGGGTAGTAGGGAGATAGGACGATAACTGGAGGGGGAAGTGGGGTCAAGAGCGGGTTTTTTTAGGATGGGGGAGACGTGGGCGTGTTTGAAGGCAGAGGGGAAGGAGCCCTTGGAGATTGAGTGGTTAAAAATAGAAGTTAAGGAAGGGAGGAGGGCAGGGGCGATGGTTTTAAGAAGGTGAGAGGGAATGGGGTCCGAGGCGCAGGTGGAGGGGGTGGCACTTGCGAGGAGGGAGGAGATCTCCTCTGAGGATACTGCAGGGAAGGATGGGAAAGTAGGGGAGGGGGTTGTTGGGGGGGAGTCTTGTCTATCTCGCCGCCAACCCCTCACCCACATCCTGCCTCTGGCCTGAAACACCCCCCTTCCTCAAATCCGACAATTACTCTTCCCCTCGTCTAAGATTTATCGAAGGCGCATCTCCTCCAAAAGGCCTTCCCTGACTAAGCCCACCTTTCCTCTTCTCCTACTCCCTTCTGCACCTCCCTGAATTGCTCCTTTTATTCATCCCCCCTCCCAGGCACAGAGCACTTACGGACATATCTGGACCTTATATATTTATACTGATGTCTGTCTCCCCGTCTAGACCGAAGCTCACTGTGGGCAGGGATTGGGTCTGTATCTTGTTGTAGTCTACTCTTCCGAGAGCTTAGTACGGTGCTCTGCACACAGTGAGTGCTCGATAAATACAACTGAATGAATGAATGACTGGAAATCTCTCGGAGGAGATGTGCTTTTAATAAGGCTTTGAAGGTGGGGAGAGGAATTGTCTGTTGGTTATAAAGAGGGAGGGCATGCCAGGCCAGAGGTAAGATGTGGGTGAAAGTGAGAAGGTAGGTATTAGAAGAGCAAAGTTTGTGGACTGGGTTGTAGAAGGAAAGTGGCAAGGTGAGGTAGGAGGGGGAAAAGTGAGTGATTGCTTTAAAGTTAGATCCATACACATGTACTCACACCTGGGGGGAAGCGGCTTGATGTAGTAGATAGAGCACAGGTTTGATAGTCACAAGGTCATGGGTTCTAATCCTGAGCTGCCACTTGTCTGCTGAGTGGCCTTGGGCAAGTCACTTAACTTCTCTGAGCCTCTGTTACCACATCTGTAGAATGGGGATTAAGACTGGGAGCCCCATATGGGACAGAGACTGTGTCCAACCTGCTTAACTTGTATCTGCCCCAGTGCTTAGAACAGTGCTTGGCAGATAATAGACGTTTAACAAGTACCATAATTATTATATTTATGTGTATGCACCCCCACAGGTCGTGAATACCTGTGGCCTCTCTCAAAACGTTGCTGCTTCACCCTTCTCTTCATTTCGTCCTATCTCTGTGGGTGTCCACCACCCTGTCTTTCCTTGCTCTCTCCTATCACTTGCATTTCTTCTCTCTCTTTCCTCTCCGCCTCCTCCTCTTTCTCCCCCATTCTCTCCACCCACTTTCTCCCCTGCTCCCCTCTTCCCCATTCCCCCTCCAGTAGGAAGACCTCTCCTTTCTCCTTATCGTTTCTTCATAGCCTCAGCCGATCTGGCCTTTCCCACTTCCGGCTCAGCATCACCAGTCTTTTCCCTATTTATATTGTCGGTAGAGCACTGTCCTAAGCACTGGGGTGGATACAGGGTAATCAGGTTGTCCCGCATGAGGCTCACAGTTAATCCCCATTTTACAGATGAGGTCACTGAGGCACCGAGAAGTGAAGTCACTTGCCCACAGTCACACAGCTGACAAGTGGCAGAGCCGGGATTCGAACTGTGACCTTTCCCCCAATCACCTGCCCAACTGCTTATGGTCTCTCACTGGTGCGTGGACAGTTCCAGGGGTGCACGGGAACTTGAGGAGGCAGTTGCAAAGTATTCATAATCACAACAATTCTGGTATGAATTAAGCACTTACCTACGTGGCAGGTATTGTGCTAAATGCTGCGGTCGATGCACGACCCTCAGATCAGATACAATCCCTCTCCCACAGAAGGCTTTCAATCTAAAAATCTAAATCTAAAAATATGCACACACATATATATACATATATGAGCATATTTTGAGATTGAGATATGTATATATATATGTAGATATACAGATTGTATATATACTTTATATATATATATCAGTGAGAATATTGGCCATTATTCTCAAACTATTACTGTTTTATGACTTATAGAGATTATTCCCGCCACTTAATGTAACAGATGAGCATAAGGTTGTGAAATACAAGATTAGGTCATGTCAGCCCAGCTGTTATTCATTTTGGCCATTTATTGATACAGAATATTCAAGTCACCATGTGAACTGGCCATTAGACAAGTCTAATAAAGCATTTCTTTTGAAAAAGACATGACATTTTCAGAATTTAGGGTAAGTCTCTAAAACTGGCTCTGCTATGAAAAATGTCATGACCCAGCTCAGTACAGTACTTGACACATAATTATGGTATTCTGTGAAGCGTTTACTATGTGCCGGGCAAGGTTCTAAGCGCTGGAGTGGATACAAGTAACTCAGGTTGGACACAGTCTCAGTCCCACGTGGAGCTCACAGTCTCAATCCCATTTTACAGATGAAGTAATTGAGGCACAGAGAAGTTAAGTGACTGGCCCAAGGTCATACAGCAGACAAGTGGCACAGCCAGTATTAGAACCCATGATCTTCTGACTCCCAAGCCCGTGCTCTATCCACTATGCCATGCTGCTTCTTAGTAAGCCGGAAACAAATACCATATTGATATAACAAATATTATTACTATTATTATCATTCCTCTAAGACTAACAGTTGTGTAAGTTGTTGCGGATAGGGAACGTGTCTACTACCTGTTATATTTTACTCTCCCAAGCGCTTAGCAGATTGCTCTGTACACAGTAAACACTAACTAAACATGACTGATTGATTATAAATGGACTATAGTGCATTATCAATCCATCAACTATATTTATTGCACACTTACTGTTTGCAGGACATTCAGTCATTCATTCAATTGTATTGATTGAGAACTTACCGTGTGCAGAGCACTGTACTAAGCGTTTGGGAGAGAACAATATAACAGAGTTGAAGGACACATTCCCTGCCCACAATGAGTTTACAGCCTGGAGGAGTGTGGCTGGAGAAGGAGAAATTGCCTGTAACCGGAGTGAGTCAGGCAGGCACTTTTCAGAATGTATCTGTTCATTCTGAAATGCCAAGAACCATGGTGTCATTAAATGGGAAGGATGATGGTGTAGTGAACTGGGAAAGAGGGAGGGACTAAATGTTGACTCAGCTTTTGGCCAGGGGTGGATCTTATCCTTGTACTTGTCTCTGTAACTGCCGTGAAGAACACCTCCGGGGCTGTGCCGTTGGAATCGTGAATCGGTGTCAATTTCAGAATCACCCAAAGCACCAGGCAGCCTACGGGAAGAGTGTAAGCGAATGATCCAGGTGCGCAGATGGCCAGACCTCTCATTTCATTAATGAATGATTTGAGGGAAAACAGGCTACTCTGTGGGACTGGCAACTCAAAATAAGAAGACATGAAGGAGTGATGGAAACTAAGTTGAGACATCTTTCCTTCAAGACTGTGTTGTCTCACCCAGGCATACTTCCTCCCTAACGCAACTTCATTTTGCTTCCACTGAGGCACTTTAGCTACATCGAATCGACATGGAGCCTTCCTACTGACACAAGTACAACCGAACCCATAAATAAAATGGAATTTATTGAGCACTTACTGTGTGCAGAGTACCATACCAAGCACCTGAGAGGGTAAAATTCAGTAGACCTGGTCGGGACAATCCTTGCCCCCAAGGAGCTTACAGTCTAGTGGGGAGATGGACAATGAAATGACAGACCAGAGTGTACAGGCAACACATAAGGGAGCGAGAATTCAGTGGTGAGATGAGAAGTTAGTCGGGAAAGCCTTCTTGCCAGAGATGCAGCTTTGGTAGGGCTTTTAAGATTGGGAGAGTAGTGGTCCGTTGGGTACAGGGCGGGAGGGCGTTACAGGTAGGGAAGACTTGAGTAAAGGATTGACGACAAGAAAGAAAGATGAGCCTGAGGTACAGTAAATTGGTTGGCAATGTGAGTTGGTGGGGTAATAGTGGGAGAGGAGTGAAGTTATGGAGGAAAGGGTGAACTCACTGAGTGCCTTCAAGCTCATCGTAAGGGGTTTCCTTTGAGGTGGACATGGATGGGTGACCACGGCAGGTCTTTGAGGCATGGGGGCATGTGCACAGAACATTTTATGCATGTGGGGGTGGGAATTCATGTGTGGAATCTTCACGTATATGGAGGGGAGTATGTGTGAATACATGCATAGAAGAGAAGCAGCACGGCCTAGTGGATAGAGCACAGGTCCGGGAGTCAGAGGGCATGGGTTCTAACTGCAGCTCTGCCACTTGTCTGTTGTGTGACCTCGGACAATTCACTTCACTTCTCTGGGTCTCAGTTTACCTCATCTGTAAAATGGGGATTGAGCCTGTGAGCCCCACGTGGGACAGGGACTGTGTCCAACATGACTCGCTTATATTCAGCCCAATACCTGACACATAGTAAAGCACTTAACAAATACCATTAATATCATTCTTTTTTTGGTATGTGGTTGGGTGGATACACACACGTCTAAGGCTATATGGATACAGGCAACGACGGGTGTGTGTGTGTGTGTGTGTGTGTGAGTGTATGGGTATGTGGATGTACGTGCATACGCGGGTGTGTGCACAAAGAAAATGTGGGCGAAACCTTGCCAGCTCCCAAAATGACTCAGATCTTTAAAATGCAAAAGATTTCCCAAGTCTCCCTGGATATTAAGAAGTAAAAGTGTTCATTTGCGAATGACAAAGAGGCAAACATCTTTAATTTTAGAGGAATTGGCAGCACGGGAGCGCCATGAAATTCACAGTTGCCGCAGGATTAGACAGAAACCCGATTGTCTGGGGCTCGACAAATGGGCTTCAATGTCCCAGGCCCACATGCCTTCCCCTCCTGCCGGAGCTGGTGTCGTCACTGAACTCCCTTTGATAACGGCAGATAATGGCGGCACAGACTTTGCCCTCCAATGTCGAGAAGACACTGCCACTGGACCAGGTTTTTTCTAAACTATTACTTCTAACTCACTGCTTAGAGGCCTTGAAGAGTTAAGTAGGACGAGACTGCATTGGGTGACACCGATTTTTTTTTTCCAGTATCGTCGCTACAGATACCTCACACTGCCCTGCTGCTCCTGGTGAAGTGCCTTCTTTTGAAGAGGGTCCTACTAGCTTCCTTTTAAGAGATTTTCTAATGAAAAGGGCATTATACTGAGCAACTAAATTTAGAGATTCTGACTTATTTTAGTACCCAGTGAGGTGATTCACTGTTTAATTCGCTCCTCAGGCGTTCTAATTAATAAAACGTTCCAATTTTTGTCAGGATACATTCGGCAGGGGGTTTAAATAACTAGTTTTCAAAGAGACCTATATCGCTATTGTCAAAAAATGTTCTTTGAGAGAGCTATATATAGCCCCACGTACAGTAAACCAAACACATAGCTCCCTTAGGCAGATATAATCTTTCATCGCTGCATTTGGCTGGCTCTAAAGGGTTCTTTAAAACGGGGAACATCAGAAACCACACTGCCCCATTAAACGGGCCCAGAAAAAACCCTTTAAAAAGTTTTAAAGGTAATTTCACTATTGGTGATTTCACTTCGAGCAAAGATGGAAATATTTCACAGGAAAGCGGATCTCATCAACCCCAGGAGCCGGACGATTTGGGGAGAACATTCAGGGAGGTTAAGCATGGATTTTTTTCCATTCTGGCTGTCTCATTTGAACCCTGGCATTTGATAACTGCCCAATCGACACCCAACTCTGTCCTGGATGGACCCAGCCCAAGTCAAATTTCTCACGTCTGCTTTCTGGCCCTTCCAAATCGACAAGCAGGAGTAGGATGCTGAGTCTGGAACGGCAAAGGAAAATGTTCTAGAACCTCCTCTAGCTTACATTTCACCCCCTGTTCCACTCTAGGGTAATGCTGTTCACACAAGGTCCCTGTGGAACACAGGCAAAGGGCAACCGAAGTACCCACGGCTACTTGATACATTTTTCTTCCTTCAGAGAATGAGCTAAAGCTGGGTTGCTTTAGTGGGAGGAAAGGCTGACATGAAGGTGTTCATGTTGTGTGTAAGGACTCCAGGGTACATGCTCTAGAGAGGCACAGTTTAGCTAGGGGAAACGTTAGAGGGGCCAGAAGAGCTGGGAATGGCAGGGACGCTTCAGTGACATTGTGTGATTTAGCTCACATTTGGCTTCTCCCTTCTGAGGCATCTCGATTTAGAGGGAAAAGGAATCAGAGCATGTCAGATTTTCACACTCCTCCCCCTGCCTCTCTCCATATGGGTAGCACCTAATTCTAGTGCGGGGGGTTCAGAAAAAAAAGAAGGAACCACCTTGGGTGAGAAGGCTTAGAGGAGGGGCTGGGTAGGGCCAATGGCCCGGGGCCACCATTTCCCTTGAAGGGGCTCTGAGCCCTAACGCCCAACTCTCCCATCCTGCTTTTCGGCCGATGCTCTGCACTCGACTTTCCATTTTATTCCAGAAGGTCGTCCCTGCCTTGTCGGATGCTTGTCGGCAGATTGCAAGTTTGAGTCCTTCCCCTCCCTCTCCTGCCAACAGTTCTCCCCCTCCTGTTATGCTTGGGATTAATTAATTGACATGTAGCCAGTTCGTCTCATCTCCTTTTCTGAAGAGGCACCAGCTCCCCCCCAACCGGAAAAGGATCTCTCCCAGTGCCAGGGCCTGCTGGGTCTGTACTGGGACAAAAATTGATCAATCTATCAATTAATCGATGGCATTTATTGAGCACTTACTAAATACTAAACTCTGGGGAGAGTAAAATACAGCAGAGAGAGCGGAAACATTCCCTGCCCCAGAACAGCCATGGGAGTTGCTAAGATAAGAGGCCGGCAGATTTACCCCTCATGGGGCCCAGACTTTTATTTGGAGTTGCCGAGGTGGGGAGCGGAGGGGGCAGAGAGTCTAGTGGGGAGTCCGGAGACCTGTGGAAGAAGAGTTTCAGAGAACAGACCGGAAATCACTTCCGTCCTGGTTTGAAACTCTTGGGTCTATAGAGAATTAGGATAAATAAATCTTGGAGTCCAACCCCAAACGTTGTGGGACTCATTGCGTCCTGTTCTCCCCGCAAGGAGAGGACCCCTACATTTAATTTACGCCGAAAACCTTACCTCGGATCTTCCCACTCGGATAACCCCTTGGGGCAGGAAGGAGCTCGGGTATTTCATTTTCGTCCAATAGGGCCACTCGGAAGAACTCATTCAGGCTGAGTCCCCGTGGGATAGGATAGCTTTTGAGAAGATTTTTCCCATAACGGTTAGGGGAAGCCAAAGGCAAGCCTCCCATTTAAACAAGAGCAGGGATTGTGCCAACAAGATGGAGGAGCTCTGGAAGGAATGTTGGGATCGCGTGAGATCCAGCTCCCTGCTTCCTCCGGGAATCCCAATTCGAGCGCACTCGTGAGGAGTCTCTCCACGTCCCCAGCCCCATCCCCAGTGGTGATCTCTGGCACTCAGACCCGGAGGGAAGTTTGTCATGGATGGGTTCCAGGAAGTTTTACTTGGCAGCCAGAGGGCCTTGTGTTAGGAAAGAAGCAGATTTAGTGATAGAGCACGGGCCTGGGAGTCAGAAGGTCCTGGGTTCTAATCCCGACTCTGCCACACGGCTTCTGGGTGACCTTGGGCAAGTCACTTAACTTCTCTGTGCCAAAGTTACCTCATCTGTAAAAGAGGGATTCAAAGTGGGAATCGCAGGTAGGTCAGGGACTGTGCCCAACCCGATTAACTTGGAACCTGATCATCTCAGCACTTAGAACAGGGTTTGGCACCTAGTGAATGCTTAGCAAGTACCATAATTAACACTTGCCAAGTGAACGTTCCCCTCCAACGGGAAAATGGCAGCACGCAGATCAGGGAAGCAAGAAGCCAGGGTCTAGAGCCCCAGTCTGGCCATTCTCCTGCTCACACACACAGCAGGGCTTTAATCCCAGTCAGTCCTTGGTCAAGCAGGTGTGGTCCAGGGAGGCTTCAGTGCAATCTGGGTCTTCCTCCTGAGGACTGAGTCTCGACGGGAGGTACTCTCCACCTTCTGACAGCATCTTTGGTACCTGTGGTGCATGTATCATGGCACTAGGGGCTTGGGAATATACCTAGAAAAGTGAACAAAATCAATCAATCAACCGTATTTGCCGAGTGCTTACTATGTGCCGAGCACTGTACTAAACCCTTGCGAGAGTACAATGCACCAGGATCAGCAGACACGTTCCTTGCCCAAATGAGCTGATGGTCTAGAGGGAGAGATAGGAACTATTACGAATAAAGAAGGCATTTATCGTACGTAATTTAAAGAATAAAAGCCCTCAGGGAGCTCACCCTCTAGAGAGGAAGACGGATAGGGACACTGTTTAAGTTCAACATTTCCAACATTTGAACAAATGTGGCTCAGCACAATTGATCAACTCGCCCATCCTCAGCCTCTATTCTCCTTCCCCTTTCCGGGAGACAGAAATTGTCCTATGTTCTAAAGCATATGAAGGTTCCATTCAGAGGCTATTACTTTTCTTGAAACCATCCCACTGATTCCACTGGGATGCCACTGACCCATCGCTCCTTCAACTTCTCCGGTTCTCCAGAGGTCTCCCAGATCCTCAATCATCTTAGTATGATACTAAGGAGGGTATTTATCATGTGCTCACCCAGATCTCACATGGAAAGCTGGGACATTCAGAGAGAGTGTCAGATCTCAGCTCAATTTCGGAGGACTCAGATGAGCCAAATATTTTTAATAATAATAATGTTGGTATTTGTTAAGCGCTTACTATATGCAGAGCACTCTCCTAAGCGCTGGGGGGAGATACAGGGTAATCAGGTCGTCCCACGTGAGGCTCACAGTCTTAATCCCCATTTTACAGATGAGGGAACTGAGGCCCAGAGAAGTGAAGCGACTTGCCCGCAGTCACACAGCTGACAAGTGGCAGAGCCGGGATTCGAACCCACGACCTCTGACTCCCAAGCCCGGGTTCTTTCCACGGAGCCACGTTGGAGAGACTGCTGGGACGGCCATACTAGGAACTCATCTCCTGAACTTCCAAACCCTGCAAACCCTCAGTGAATCTCTACCCCACCTCCCGACTTGTCTTTTGGGGGTGGGGAGTGAGAAGGGATGGGGGGCACGTCCAGCTTCCAAATCAGTCTCAGGGTTGGAAGTGTGTTCGGCTGTCCAGGGTGCTGAACGCAAGACTCTTGTTGGGTTCTTCATCCTTTGTTCTTATTAATAATAATAATAATACTAATAACGTTGGCATTTGTTAAGCGCTTACTACGTGCAGAGCACCGTTCTAAGCGCTGGGGTAGATATAGGGTCATCAGGTTGTCCCACGTGAGGCTCACAGTTAATCCCCATTTTACAGATGAGGGAACTGAGGCCCAGAGAAGTGAAGCGACTCGCCCGCAGTCACACAGCTGACAAGTGGCAGAGCCGGGAGTCGAACCCGTGACCTCTGACTCCGAAGCCCGGGCTCTTTCCACTGAGCCACGCTGCTTCCCATCCCTTCCCATTGGTTCCTTCTTCATTCCTTCCTGCCAGTGCCCAGTGGAATTTCCTGGACCCCCGGAGCCTAGCCTTCCCACTGAGTATCGAGAGGCCTTTTTTTTTTTTAACTCCCTGTGACAGCAAACAAGATGGTAGAATTCCCTGAACGTTTTGTAACTGAGATGCAGCTCCATTGCCCAGACAAATCCATTCCAGCAAGCAACTATTACTACTGCTAGTATAAATACTTACGCCCATCTCTGGGAACTATTTGGTCACCATCTAATCTTGATTTCTGCACCTTGGACTAGCCTTCTGGGAGGAATGGGATCAGTTTTTAGCACCCGGGGATGAGATTATCCTAATAGATGAGTTTGATTGTCCCTTTTGTCCCCAGACATGAGTTCTTCCTGGGATTCAGGAAGGAATGGAGATGTCCTCTGTTCTTTTCCTAATTTCCTGGAATCCTGGAATTGTACCCCTCCTGGGTGCACAGCACCGGAGGAGAATTAAGTCACTAGCTATAGGTGTTTTTTAGTGCACAGGCGAGCAAACGCAAAGTGTGTTCGAGCTCCCAGACGCTGGTCACCAGAGTCAGTCCGCTCATAGCCTCTGGGACCTCACACCCTCCCTCACCGTCATTTTTCTGACCATCGAGGCACAGAAGCCCTGTACTCACCCAGCCCACCGAAACAAAGCACCTCTCCACCCGTACGAGCATTGCAGATGTGGAGGAGGCCTGAAAATATGATTGAATGCAATGAACTTCAAATACCTTAGAACGCTGGGGAACTTCTGTTGCGTAGACAGGAAGGGGAAGGGAGGATCAGGAAGGATTAACTGAGCAACAGTGCTGAGCAAATCTTGTTTGAAATGCTTTTGGGGGTTTCATTTGCCTTTCTCCCTAGATGGTGAACACCCTGTGGGCCTTCCATTCACTCGCTTAAGTAGATTCCCAGGCCCCGGTACCGTGGAACGTGCTTTGGAGGCATTCAGTCAAGGGTCATGAGGTTGCAATGATAGGGAAATCACATACAGTGCAGTGAAGATGGAGGAGCCTTCTTGAAGAAGGAGGGTTGAGGAGGAACACTGCCTAATAGAAAGAGTACAGGCCTAAGAGTCACAGAACCTGGGTTCGAAACCCAACTCTGCCACTTGTCTGCTGCGTGACTTGGAGGAAGTCCCATAACTTCTCTGTGCCTCAGGTTTCTCATTTGTAAAGTGGAGATTCAATATCTGTTCTCCCTCCTGGGAGCCCCATGTGGGACAGGGATTGTATCCTCCCTGATTAACTTTTATCTGCCTTCATGCTTAGAACAGCGCTTGATGCATAGTGAGTGTTTAAAATCAATATCGCGATTCCTATTATCAATTATTAAGGGAGACGTTTTCTGCAACCCCCAGGTATGCCCTGGCTACATCTCCATCAAAGATGGGGTAGAGTTTAGGTGTTAGGTCTCTCCCTATGATGGGGAGTGGTGGTCTTCTTCTGTCACTAATTTATCAGAGTTCACTATCTCCCTCCCTCAACACCACACCCCTATCCACTAATTGATGAGAATCGATACAGAATTGCTAGCAAAGCTCCTTCAATCAGCCCAGATGAGACCTAGATATAGAGATATATGATTTGAGACAGGAAGAGTCAGGAACAGTCAAAATGACCTTCAATGGCTCTCTTGGGTTCTAGGCTCAATTCATTAGGGGAGAGTATTAGTTAACGTTCAATCCTTTATTCATTCAGTCATATTTACTGAGTGCTTACTGTGTACAGGACACTGTTCTTAGTTCATGGAAGAATACAAAACAACAATAAACGGACACATTGCCCACCCATAATGAGCTTGCTGTCTAGAGGGGGGGAGACAGATATTAATATAAATAAATAAATTACAGATATGTACATAAGTGTCGTGGGGCTGGGAGGGGAGATGAATAAAGGGAGCAAGTCAGAGCGATGCAAAAGGGAGTGGGAGAAGAGGAAAGGAGGGCTTAGTCAGGGAAGGCCTCCTGGAGGAGATGAGCCCTCCATAAGGCGCATGTTCCATACCCATTAAAGAGCAGAGTCTCCGTGCTGGAGACTCCCCTCCATAAGAAGGCTTCCTTCCTTTTTCTCCTTTGCAAGCATACTCTTTGATTGCTTACATTAATTTTAAACTTTTTTATGGTATTTGTAAAGTTCTTACTCTGTGTCAAACACTATTCTAAGCACTGGGGTAGTTACAAGTTAATTAGGTCGGACATAGTCCCTGTCCCAGATGGGGTTCGCAATCTGAGTAGGAGGGAAAACAGGCTTTTAATCCCTATTTTACAGTTGAGGAAACTAGGGAACAGAGAAGTTTAATGACTTGCCCAAAGCCACACAACAGGCACCCAGAAGAAGTGAGAGTGGATGCCTATCAACCTCCGCTCCAAACAAAAACTCCTCACTCTAGGCTTCGAGGCGCTCCATCACCTCGCCCCTTCCTACCTCTCCTCCCTTCTCTCTTTCTACCGCCCACCCCGCACGCTCCGCTCCTCCGCCGCCCACCTCCTCGCCGTCCCTCGGTCTCGCCCGTCCCGCCGTCGACCCCCGGGCCGCGTCCTCCCGCGGTCCCGGAACGCCCTCCCTCCTCACTTCCGCCAAACTGATTCTCTTCCCCTCTTCGAAACCCTACTTAAAACTCACCTCCTCCAAGAGGCCTTCCCAGACTGAGCTCCCCCCTTTTTCCCTCTGCTCCCTCTATCCCCCCCTTCACCTCTCCGCGGCTAAACCCTCTTCTCCCCCCTTTCCCTCTCCTCCTCCCCCTCTCCCGTCCCACCCCCTCGGCACCGTACTCGTCCGCTCGACTGTATCTATCTTCATCACCCTGTTTATTTTGTTTAATGAGAGGTACGTCACCCTGATTCTATTTATTTACCATTGCTTTTATGAGATGTTCTTCCCCTTGACTCTATTTATTGCCACCGTTCTCGTCTGCTTGTCTCCCCCGATTAGACTGTGAGCCCGTCAAACGGAAGGGACTGTCTCTATCTGTTGCTGATTTGTACATTCCAAGCGCTCAGTACAGTGCTCTGCACATAGTAAGCGCTCAATAAATACTATTGAATGAATGAATGATTGGAATTCAGGTCCTCTGACTCCCAGGCCCATGCTCTTTCCACTAGGCCACACTGCTTCTCCTTGTTTTAGATACTTTATCCTATCTGCCCAGGCAAATTGCTCAAATAATTCAGGTATGACAACACAACCTCTCCGGGAAATTCCTGTCCGTCCCATAGAATAGGTGACATCTGGTCACCCTCTCTGTCTTGAAGCAATTATTCCCTGCTGAAGAGATTACCATGGCAATTATATTTTTGTTGAGCAGTACAGAACATACCTCTTCAGTTTCTATTAGTCATTTTCCTAAAATATTTTGAAACCTGGCAGTCTCTCTTTGTATTGTCATCTCTCCCCTTAGGGGTGCAAAGTCATTCTTACACATTTAATGTAATCCCTTTCTCTTACCATATCCCTTTCCTATGCCACTGGGAGTCCCACGTAGACTTGAATGAATTCTCAGGTTCCAAGTATCGGCCTGTCCTGAGAATTCAAACCTCTACTAAAATGTCACCTCCCAGTGACCATTTTTACTTATTTTTTTTTAATCGATTTCCCCATCCTCCCAGTCACAACATCCCCTCATTTACTGCATTTATGCACTTTTCCATTTATTTACGACTGGTTTATTTAATTTCATCCATTATTTATATCAGTTCTCTAACTTTTAATTTACAGCAATGTACGTATATCACCCCCATAGTCCATAGGCCTCTCAAGGGAAGGGAATCACATATTTTATTTCTTCTCTAAGTAACTCAAGTGCCTAATACAGTGCTCTGTGTCCAGGAGATGCTCAGCTTAATGTTGGACACCCAGAAGACATTCAGTAGTAAGTACTCTGCTCCCTTTAGGTGTTCGGTACAGTGCTGTGCATAGAACAGGTATGCATTATGGTGCTCAGCGCACTGTAGACACCCAGTACGGAGTTCTGCTCACTGTAGGTTAAGTCCATAATCCCAATGGAATGAACAAGTGCTCCATTTGGGCAGGGGGAGCAAGGAATCTGATACACTGTGGTGAACACAAAGTGAAGCAAAGGACTGAGAAACGCCCAGTGGGTATGAGAGTTGTAATCAGCCACTTGGAGGAATTCAGGCAGCATGAAAAAACTTGATGGCTGTGTAGACAAGGCTACGGCAGGGCCAGGTAATAGCCCTGGTGGGCCCAGGGCAGACAACATTTGGTAGGCCTCTCACGCCAGTGCTATTCCTTCCAAGTCTTCCCCAGAAAGTGCAATCCTGTCCCCAGGATCAGACCTCTGTCCTAACATTTGGGGGACATTTGAACCCCTCAGAATCCCCCACAGAGATAACTTGTGGAGGGAAATTGTTGCTAAGACCTAAAAGGGACCCCCTGAGGGAGTGAGTTCCCCGAGCAATTGAAGTGGAAAAAATAATAACAATAATGATTATAATAATTATGGTATTTGTTAATCACTATGTGCCAAGCACTAACTCTAAGTGCTGGAGTAGATACAGGTTAGTCAGTTGGACACAGTGCCTGTCCCTTATGATGATTATAGTATTTGTTAAGCACTTACTATGTGCCCAGCACTGTTCTAGAGTGTGTCACTGGAGTAGATACAAGGTAATCAGGCTGTCCCCCCTACGGCTCACAGTCTTAATCCCCATTTTCAGATGAGGTAACTGGGGCACAGAAAGGTTAAGTGGCTTGGCCAAGATCACACACCAGACAAGTGGCGGAGCTGGGATTAGAACCCATGTCCTCTGACTCCCAAGCCCGTGCTGTTCTCGCTAAGCCACATTGCTTCTCATATAGAGCTCACCACCCTTAATCCCCATTTTACAAATGAGGGAACTGAGAACCAGAGAAAAGAAGTGACTTGCCCAAGATTACACTGATGAAGCCGGCATTAGAACCCACGACCTTCTGACTCCCAGGCCTGTGCTCGATCCACTAAGCCACGCCATCAGACTAGATGCTCCTCTAGGGCAAAGACCATGACTTTTATTGGCCATCTGTAAGCGTCCGATTCAAAAGCTGCTCAATACAAGACTGGGCACATAGCAGACTCTTAGTTCAGTGCACTTCATATAGAGGAGGAGCCCAACACAGGGTTCCGCATACAGAAGATACTCAATGAATCCGATTGATTGATTGAAAGAAGGAATGCCGGGGTCGTAGGTGGGCAGTGAGCCTGAGTTAGCCATGCCTCTCTCCCCCTCAGTTCAAGTAGCTCCTGCTCGGATGCTCAAACTACAGAAAATCAACAAAAGGTTTCCACTTTAGGGTACTATATATTTGCTCGTATAAATTTTCAGAATACACTCTGTGTCAAGAGGGATAGCTTTTTTCCGTTTGCAAGACCCCCAGTTGGAAAGCCACCCTGGAGAAAGAGCTGAGCACCAATCACATGTATTGAGTGCTTACTTTGTGCAGAGCACTGTACTAAATGCTTGGGAGAGTACAGTGCAACACATTGGAGCACACATTCCTTGAGTACAGCCAGCTTGCAGCAGACCCATCACATGAGAACATCACATATAATAATGTTGGTATCTGTTAAGCGCTTACTACGTGCAGAGCACCGTTCTAAGCGCTGGGGTAGATACAGGGTAATCAGGTCGTGCCACGTGAGGCTCACAGTTAATCCCCATTTTACAGACGAGGTAACTGAGGCACAGAGAAGTGAAGCGACTCGCCCACAGTCAACACAGCCGACAAGTGGCAGAGCCGGGAGTCGAACCCATGACCTCTGACTCCGAAGCCCAGGCCCTTTCCACTGAGCCCGCTTACCATTTTCTGGTCCATGCCATTGTCCACCTAGTCCAGGATTCTTCCTCCAACAGGGGCAACAAGATGTTTGGAGGAATTTGTGACTGTTGGTCTCCAAGATATTGTGTCTCATGGTAAACGCTTAAAAAATATCATTAAAAAACAAAAAAACTTAGAATGTGAATCCTGGTTGGGGGCTGGGACTGTGTCTGAGCTGAATACCTTGTATCTACCCTAGTGCTTCGTACAGTGTTTGGCACATAGTAAGAGCTTCACAAATACCACATGCACTTAGTATCCCCCGGGTGAAGGAGCATTTCCTTTTTCTGGAACTAATAAGAAAATGTAGAACAATTCCAAATACAAGGCCAAACATCTACATCAGAAATTCAATTGCACCAATATCTGTTTTCTGTCTGCCTTCTGTTTTACATTATCTGTTTAATGAAAGGACATTTTAAAGAATTAACTAAATTCTACTTGACCTGAAAGATCTCCATCAAAAATACATTATTAAGCTGAAAATTCCTTGTGGATAAGGACTACATCTTCTATTCTTTTTGGATGCCCCCTTTCAATCAATCAATCAATCAATCAATCAATCAATCCTTACTATTTGCAGAGCATTGTAATAAGCAATTAGGAGAGCGTAACAGAATTAGTTGACATGACCCCTGCCCTTGAAGAGTTTATGATCTAACTGAGAAAACAGACACTAAAATGAATAAAAGGTAGGGTTTAGTATAGTGCCCAGGATTACGCTCTGTCCATAGCTGGTGCTCAGTACAGTGCTCTGCATGAAGCAGGTTCCACCTGGTGCTCTGAGCACAATACAATAATGTTGGTATTTGTTAAGCGCTTACTATGTGCAGAGCACTGTTCTAAGCACTGGGGTCATCAGATTGTCCCACGTGAGGCTCACAGTTAATCCCCATTTTACAGATGAGGTAATCTGAGGCACAGAGAAGTGAAGTGACTTGCCCACAGTCACACAGCTGACAAGCGGCAGAGCCGGGAGTCGAACCCATGTCCTCTGACTCCGAAGCCCAGGCTCTTTCCACCGAGCCACGCTGCTTCCCCCCTTAGTACAGTGTTGTACACACAATAGGTGCTCACTCAGAAGCTCCGCATGCAATAGGCTCTCGGTACAGTGCTCGACACTCATTAGGTATTCACTCAATAGGATTTATTGAGCGCTTACTATGCGCAGAGCACTGTATTAAGCGCTTGGAATGTACAATTCGGCAACAGATAGAGACAATCCCTGTCCAATGACGGGCTCATGACTCATCCAGTGCTCTGCACGCAAAAAACTTTCATTCAATAATACTGAAAGAACTGTTGACTGAATCTCAACTACTAAAAATCCAGTTTTTAGCCAAGGGGAAACTGAAAATATTGTCCACGTTCCTTTGATTGTTGCTGCAACCCCCCTCTCCCCCAACCCGTGTCATGCCAACCGGGAGAGTGATGATGTAGTTTGGTTTTTGCTTCGACTAGTAAGGCATCTGGCACTTGAGGAGTCAGAAAAATGTCGAACCCCTGGGGGTTCAGAACCGTGATGTCGCTTCAGTCTTCAAGGGATTTTGCCCGGAGAGATGAGCGCAAAAATCCACTAATGTCAGTACGCATTACTATCATCCTCAAGAACACTCGCATTAGTATTAAACACAGATTGCCAGGCTTGGCTAGAGGGTGGCAAGGAGGATGTTTAAGCTTGGCAACCCCCTGGGATTCCCCGCATCCTGGATTACAAATGCAGACGACCAACAGGGAGACCAGCTTGCTCACTGGCGCTTGACAGTATCCTAATTGCTGACTATGCAGATTGAAGATGATGGACTAATTGAGTCAGGCTTTATTTTTATTTTTTCATGGTATTTGTTAAGCACTGCACATACTATGTGCCAGGCACTGTTCTAAGCGTTGGGCTAGATACAAGGTAATCAGGTTGGACACAGTCCACATCCCACATGGGGCTCACAGTTTTAATCTCCATTTTACAGATGAGGTAACTGAGGCCCGGAGAAGTGAAGCGACCTGCCCAAGGTCACACAGCAGATGAGTGGCAGAGCCATGTTACTGAGCTTCCTGGATAACAAAAATACAATATCAATAATAATGACAATGTTGATGATAATGACAATAACGATCACAGCAGACTAGGTGGGGACTCAAGAGCCAGTTATGTTCTCTCCCCCTCTAACCATCACAAACCATTCATTTCATGGAAAAACTAATACACCGGGAACAACTGATCACGAGGGGGAAACTTTGGAGTTTTGGGTGGGTCTTCTCTAGCCACTGAGGGTGAGGTGAGAGTCACCCGTAGCCATTGAGGATGAGGAAAGTGTCACCCCTCGCCATTGAGGATGAGGGATATACATTTACCTCATATACCATGTGCATTCAAAGTTCCTCCAAATATCGTGGTGTCCCTAATAAAGGCAGAGCCCTAGGTTGGGTGAACACGAGGGGTGGATCCAGGATGGCCCTGCTCACTCATTTATTGCTTTACCCAAGCGAATCAAATATTGTAGTCCATTTGGTATGCTGTACACTTTTCCCTTTTATCCTTTTCATTTTCCTCTTATTATTATCACGATATTTGTTAAGCACTTATTATGTGTCCAGCACTGTTCTAAATGCCAATAAGTTGGGCACAGTCCCTGTCTCACATGAGGCTCACAGTGTAAGCAGGAGGGACAACAGGTATTCAATTCCCGTTTTACAGATTAGGAAATTTAGGCAAAGAGATATTAAGCGACTTGCCCAAGGTCACGCAGCAGGTAAGTTTGTCAATGCCCTGACTTGGCTCTCTGCAGTGAACTTTCAGCACTGATGAGCAAATCCCTAAAGGACTGTTCCAGTCCAGAGAATGATGTCGCAGGGGTCATTTGAACCCTCATCGCCATAGGATGACTTTTAGCAACTCTTACCTGTACAGGTCGGAGAAGAGACCCTCAGTCCATTCTTTGGGCAGATGAGTCTTGATTTCTTTTCTCAGTTTTTTTTATGGTATTTGTTAAGTTCTTATTATGTGTCAGGAACTGTACTAAGTGCAGGGGTAGATACAAGCTAATCACGGTGGACACAGTCCATGTCCCACAAAGGGCTCACACTCTTAATCCCCATTTTACAGATTACAGATTTACAGATTCTCTGTGCCTCAGTTACATCAAGTGACTTGCCCCAGATCACACAGCAGACAAGTGGCAGAGTTGAAATTAAAACCCAAGTCCTCTGGATTCCCAGGCCCTTAAGACTCCCAGGCCAGTGCTCTATCCACTAGGCCTCTAGGCCACACTATTTCTCAGTTGAAAGGCTAGGCTGTCTCAGTCACAGGGCTTCCAGAAAAACTTAACATCCTTAGTGGATTTTTCTTCAACTCGCCTGTCCTATGTTCCCTATACCATCGCCTTAAGCTTGGGATTTGGAAGGGAAAAAAAAATGAATTTTCTCCATTCCTCCATGCTCTGGCTAACGTAGCTGGGAAGCCCTGGTCTCATCTTCCAGACACCTCGCTGCACCTGATAGTGCCTTAATTAAACATTTTGTTCCTCACTGCTCTATCAGTTAAAGCTGGGAGATTGACAATAAAGGACCCCTGCATTATATATAATGTCCGATCTAAATCAGAAATGGAAATTAGTACAAGAGAAAAAATTATTAATATTTATGTGAACCAGTAATAGAATACAGATTTTTTTTAAAAAAATCTAATCCCCTTCATTTTTTTTTATTTTTTTTTGCCTGGCCATCCTTCCAATACCAAAAAAGGTCTCCCAACCTCCAGTGCCCCCTGAAGAGCAAGCAACCGGTGTTACTGGCAATAACTGACCACCTGAGGGTCTCGCTGGGATAGTGATCCAGGCTGAAGGGGAAGTACATGCAGGATAGACTATTCCCTGAAGCTGTAGATGTTTCTGCTGCCAGGTTTTGTTTAACCGAAGCCTGTTTTCTTTTTCCATATGTCTGTCCGCACCCATCCCTTTGGGCTGTGAGCCTCTTCGGCCCAGATTCACACCCTTCTATACTGAGAGCTCACTGTAGGAAAGGATTGATTCGGCTCTCCCCCTCCCTCTGGCACTCACCACATCTTGATTATTTCATTATTTCATATTCACCCTCCTGACCATGACCAGGAGAGGGAGGGGACAGAGGTAAAACTCTAATTAACCAAGTAGCAACTTGTTAATCCTTAGCAAACTGGGTAAAAATGGAGGGGGGGGGGGCGGGGGGGGAGAGGAGATCAAGGAGAGGAGGTTTGAAATTAGGAACAAAATGTGATTTGGGGATCAACTGTAATTCTCAATGATCCACTCTAATGAATTCTTCTCATTAATCATTAATCCCATTGATATGACTGTAACGTTACCTTATTTGCATTTCAGAAACATGCAGTAGTTTTATTAAGTAGGCAGTAAAAACATATTGAATAAAGATGATAGGACTCTGGCCATGCGAATACTACAGCAAGCTTCTGATTCTCTGATTCTTGGATTTTGGAAGAAAGGGTTCTGCCTTCCAACAAGGAGCCAGTGTATGTTCTCAATTCACTTTGCAGTCCAAATTATTTTTTTAACTCAGCTGGCTTTCATGGCTGGCTGCAATTCTCCATGAACACTTTGCTTAGAAAGTGATTGCTAAGTAAATGGGAGGACAATTTTCACTGTTAATATTGGGCCATTTTGCACATTTTTCCCATATCCTTTTCATAAGCTTCTCAAAAGGGCTTAAGGTCAAAAAGAATGTTTTCCCTTCTTATAATGCTATTCACAAGGTACAATCTGCAGGGCTGGGAGTGAGTTCAAAGGATCCTTCGCACCTTGATTTTTGTGGAAATTGAACTCTCCGAGTTGAAGGGCGTCATAAAGGCCCAGAATATTTTGATGCCTGGGGAGTCTTCTTTTGATGTGGTAGGAGATACTAGTTTAATATTTTGAGCTGTCCAATTTTTCTCCATTAAGCTTTTTCATCTCTTTCAGTTCACCACCAGAACATAGTTATTTTTATTTCATTATTCATTTTCCCGTATGTCATTTTCAAAGTGCAGTCTGAAAACTGGGTGGAATCCAGAACCCATCTTTATTTCTATAAATGTCGCCTAGGTAAATTGAGTTTCACAGAAGCCTGCTTGTGACTGATGGACTGAAAATAAACAGAGAAAACCCTAGTAGCTCTCCACGCTCAAGCTTCAACACAGACCCTTAAGGATTTCAGTTTAGGCTGTATTTATTGCCCCGCAACAGCAGTAAGAAGGAGATATGTGAGAATCAGAACCATAAATTTTCCCATAAACATGAATAAATGTAAGTTCCAGAAACCGCAGTGTAAAACGAAACTAATTTGGAAGGCGTATTGACATGTGGATTTCTGTTATCTGTTGCCAAGATTTAGAGAAGAGTTTGGAATATGTTCCGGATGTAACGGGAAGGCATGCAGACTTTACCATGAAAGGTTCGATTCCCCTTTCCTCACTGCAGTGTTCATCGCCTTCTTAATTTCAGCCACCTTGATGGAACAAGGGCAGCCATTTTAACTGCCTTCCTAAGACTCACTAGGGAAATGCACTTGAAAGCCCCCAAGGACTTGGGACAGAAATGCCGTCAATACATTCCACACTCAGATCAGCCATCACAGTCTCCTGTCACTAGAAGGGTCTGACCCCTGGTCTGCAGCCATGACACAATTTTGGCATTCCCCTTTTCAGTCCTTCAGAACTGCCACTGAGGAAAATTCATTCATTCATTCAATAGTATTTATTGAGCGCTTACTATGTGCAGAGCACTGTACTAAGCGCTTGGGATGAACAAGTCGGCAACAGATAGAGACAGTCCCTGCCGTTTGACGGGCTTACAGTCTAATCGGGGGAGACGGACAGACAAGAACAATGGCACTAAACAGCGTTGAAACTCTGACCAGAGGTTGGGTCAGATTGGGGAGTCGGGGGGCCTGAGGAGAAATAACTAATCATTAAAAAGGATGAGGGAAAGTTAAAGCTGATATCCAATATTTCCCAACCTCAAGAAGGTTGAAGGGAAGATCCACTGTTTCACTCCCATCACAGTCAAAGGGCCATAGAGTCTCAGTTTTCTGGTATGACTCTCCCCACATTCAGAGTGTTATTAAAATCACATCTTCTCCAAGAGGCCTTCCTGGACTAAGCACTCATTTCCCCTGCTCCCTTTCCCTTCTGTGTCTCCCTTGTTCTTGGATTTGTACCTTTTATTCCTCCGATCCCCCTCAAGCCTCACAGCACTTATGAACATATCCATAATTTATTTTAATATCTGTCTTCCCCTCTAGTCTGTAAGCTTCTTGTAGGTAGGGAGCATGTCTACCAACTCTATTGTCTCGTACGCTCCCAAGTACACAATATGTGCGCGATAAATATGACTGATCGATTGATTGATTGAATGGGAAGCTGTATGGCCTAGTGGATAGAGCATAGGCCTGGGAGTTAGAGGAACTGGGTTCTAATCTGCCACTTATCTGCTGGGTGGCCTTTGGCAAGTGGCAACTTCTCTAATAATATATTATTAGCTTCTCTAATAATACATTCTTATTACTAAATGATGACACGTATACATTCTTAATGACAGACTAGACTATAAGTTCACTGTGTGCAGGGAATGAGTCTACCAACGCTTATTTTATATTCTCCCAAGTGCTTAGTAGAGTGCTTTGCACAAAATATACAACTGATTCATTGATTGACTGAGAGACAGCATGATGAAGTCTCTTATTGACAATGATGGATGGCCTCATTCGTGATAACGTGTGTGAAGGAATTGATTTTAGTTGTAATGGTTTGACTGGGTCATTCATTCATTCAATTGTATTTATTGAGCATGTAACAGTGCTTTGCAAAGCACTGTACTAAACACTTGGGAGACTTGGAATGTGTCTAGCCCGATCTCCTTGTATCTACCTCAGTGCTTAGAGCAGGGCCTGGCACACAGTAAGTGCTTAACAGATTCCATTGAAAAAAGGATCTTTCAGCCTAGAGGAAGATAAGCAAGAGGAAATAGCCTTAAACTACAGAACAAATTAAATTAGGCAGTAGGAGAGTTGTCTTTCGCTTTGAAGATGACTGTGCCGGGGTGGATACAAGCAAATCGGGTTGGGCACAGTCCCTGTCCCACGAGGGGTTCCCAGTCTCGATCCCCATTTTACAGATGAGATAGCTGAAGCAAAGAGAAGTGACTTGCCCAGTGTCACACACCAGACAAGTGGTGGAGCTGGGATTAGAACCCATGAGCTACTGACTCCCAAGTGCTATCTACACCATTCTGCTTCTCGGCACACTCACACAAATAGCTGTGAAGATCTCCTTCCTATTCAGAACGTGAGCCACTGTGGGTCAGGGATTGTGTCTGACCTGATCTACACCGGCACTGAGAACAGGGCTTGACACACGGTAAGACCTTAAGAATAGCATAATCATTACCATGATTATTATAGAGTAAGGTACCTTTCCTGGTCCCTTGCCATTTGGCAAGATTCTTGTTCAAACACCACCAGCGGGATATGTGCTAATCTAAGATGGAATTCCCAGTTAGAGGAGGGGTTTTACATGCCATTTTTAAACACCAGAAAGGGTTACCAGTAGAGATTGAGCAATCTCCTTCCTTAGAGATCTTTAAAAATAAACTTGATATCCATTTGACCGAGATTACTCAAGACGGTGTTGTCCTTCTCAAAGGCAAAGAGATTGACCGAATCATGTCTCTGAGTTCCTTCCATCCACATAATATTATGGTTTAATTGGTTTTATCCCTGTAAATCCTCATAAAGGATGATGAAATGCTTCAGGGTCAGCACAAATCAAATCAAATCTGCCCTCTCTTCCAATATCTGCATCCACTGAGGGAAACTGCATTTTATGGCGCGGAATCCTAGGAAAGCAAGCTGTCGAAGTCACTGCTGGATGGGCAGGTCAATATTGACCACTGGGTCAGAGGGGCCATGGAAGGAGCCACCCAAGGGCAGCTAACTCATGGAATATGCTCCAGGAAGATGGTTTTCCTTGTTTGTGGAATGGGTACTACATCCAGGTGCAGATCCAGAGCTGATAACTTCCTCACCTGATTGACAATGGCCAAAGCCATCATGCCCACAAGGTTCCTTTATGACAGCCCCAAATCTGGCGATTTACTTCATGGTAGCTAAAGGAATCTGCTCAACTTGCGGCCGTGAAGCATCAGAGTTTACTGTTCCTGTCCACTTGTTCTAAAAAACCACCACCTCTGGCTGTGTAAGAGCATTTAGAATTTGAATCTTGCTGCTCTTCAGTTGACTGGTTTTTTTTCAGTGGTATCTGTTAAGCATTTACTATGTGCTAGGCAATGTAGTAAGTGCTGGGGTAGATCAAGCCAATCAGATTGCACACAGTCCACCTCTCACACGGGGCTCACGGTCTCAATCCCCATTTTACAGTTGAGGAGACAGAGAGGTGAAGTGACTTGCCCAAGATCATATAACAGTCAAGTGGCAGAACCGGAATTAGAACCAGATTCTTCCGATTTTCCAGGCCCATGCTCTCTCCACTAGGCCATGCTGCTTCTCTAGTTTCCATTTCCTACAGCACAGTGGAAAAATTTGGGCTGAGAATGCCAACACTAATGTAACAAGGCTACATTCACTGTCCCAGATTTCCATGGGATGTGGCTGAAAAATGCTGTAAAATATTATTTAAACATTTACCAAGCCCAATATGTTAAAGTAACATTGCTTCCTTTATACCGTTTTCTCTGCATTTCCATTTCCTTTAACATGCGTATGATATCTCCTCTAACATAAAAGTCTCTCAATTAATAATAATGATAAATAATAATAATGTCATCTGTTAAGAACTTACTCTGTGCCAAGCACTGTACTAAGCACAGGGGTGGTTACAAGCAATGGAAGATGAAATTCAGGGCAAGTCTTCTCTGACCATCGTTGGGATGGGTTTATGAGCCAACAGACACTGGTGAAGCATCAAGTCAATCGAATCAATCGTATTTATTAAGAACCTTCAAGGTGCCCCACACTGTGCTTAGCACTCAGGAGAGTGGTAGAGAGGCAACATATACGATGCCTGCTCAAAAGGGGTTTACGATCTAATTGGGATGGGTTCTCCTGGGGAGAAGCAGTGTGTCCCAGTAGAGAGAGCATGTCCCTGGGAGTAATAATGTTGGTATTTGTTAAGCGCTTACTAGGCGCCGAGTACTGTTCTAAGCGCTGGGGGAGATACAGGGTAATCAGGTTGTCCCACGTGGGGCTCACACACTTTTAATCCCTATTTTACAGATGAGGGAACTGAGGCACAGAGAAGTTAAGTGACTTGCCCACAGTCACACAGCTGGCAAGTGGCAGACCTGGGAGTCGAACTCATGACCTCTGACTCCGAAGCCCAGCCTCTTTCCACTGAGCCACGCTGCTTCTCCGAAGGAGACTGCGTTCTACCCCAGGTTCTGCCGCTGGTCTGCTGTGTGATGTCAGGCAAGTCACTTAACTTCACCGTGCCTCCGTTCCCTCATCTGTAAAATAAAGATTAAGACTGTGAGCCCCATACAGGACGGGGACTGTGCACAACCAGATTAACTGTGGTCTACCCCAGGTTTAGAACAGTGTTTGACACATAGTAAGGGCTTAACAAATACCATTACCGTTATTATTTTGGCTCGATTTGCCCTAATACCGGAGCAGAAGCTTTTCCCCAGGAAGGAAGAAAATTTCACAAGTTTCATTTTTGCACAAGGAACTCCCTCTCTGTCTCTAAAAGCTATAAACTCTGGTGACTAAATACGTCGTGTCAAGAGAACGAAATATGAATGAAGAGTAGCAGAGTCAAAACTGATCAGAAAGGCTGCACCCGAAAGATTCAATTCATTTAAATTCTACTTATTGCCTTCTCTGGAGCTTGTCTGAATGAAGGAATGAAATTACCGATCACGTAAATAGAAATAGCACAAGCTTGGTACACGTTCTTCTATCTGTGTTCACTGAGCATCTGTCAGAGGGTTGAATTGACCTTTTCTACCTGCTGTACGTTGTCACTGAGCTAGCAGAGATCATCTGGGGGCTACACACTGTGTAAAGTCAGAGGTCCCTTCGTGGAAGCCGGCCAGTTCTTAATTAGGAGGCAACAGCCGGAAGGCGGTACTAGCAGATTACTGCTCTCGGTCTCCCAGTTACCAGATTTTCTGTTCGCGTCAGAAAATGAGAATTGATTGACACACAAAATCACATTTCAAGCCTTCAAAGATTCCGGCTGAGTGGCGTTTATAAAAGTTAATGGAGAGCCCCAGTAATTCTTGCTCAATTCAAACCCCTCTCCCCTCCTTTCAAAATGGGTCAAGGGGCCCTGGTTTTAACACATAATCCAAGAATGCTTTTTGTGTTTGGGATTTAAATTGAATTGAATCCTTTATTTGCCCAAGATGTTAAAGTGCCCACAGTCCCTTGGTGGGGGGAGGCTGGGCGCTTCAGAAAAAGAATCAGCGTGGGTATCCCCTCAACATTTTTCCTGGAAAGGGACGCAGACACTTTCGCTGCCATTCAAATCCTGCCCCTCTGGGCTCAGGGGTCTATGAGAATATGAACAAGGATGATTTTGGAGAGATGAATATGGATACCAGGCACGACCTTAAGATAGAGGCTTCCAGACATATCCCAAGGGCTACAGTGTTCTGAGACACAGTAGCTAAGATCGATACCTCCAAAGCTTAGAGTATTTCCAGACGATTCCCTCAGTGGGGCGTGCTTGGATACCACCATTTTATAAGTCACTGAGCACAGCTATGGTTGCTGTAAATCATTTCCCTACAGTCCCCCACCCAAACTCCTGCACAGGCCTGCGTGTGTGTGTGTGTGTGTGTGTGTGTGTGTGGTATTTGTTAAGCACTTACCAACTGCCAAGTACTGTACGAGAAGCAGCGTGGCTCAGGGGAAAGAGCCCGGGCCTGGGAGTCAGGAGTCATGGGTTCGAATCCCAGCTCTGCCACTTGCCAGCTGTGTGACTGTGGGCAAATCACTTAACTTCTCTGGGCCTCAGTTACCTCATCTGTAAAATGGGGATTAACTGTGAGCCTCACGTGGGACAACCTGATCTATCCCAGTGCTTAGAACGGTGCTCTGCACATAGTAAGCACTTAACAAATACCAACATTACTGTACTAAGCACTGGGATTGATACAAGCTAATCAGGATGAACACAGTCTGTGTCCCACGTGGGGCGCACAGTCTTAATCCCCATTTTACAGATGAGGGAACTGAGGCCCAGAGAAGCGAAGTGACTTGCCCAAGGCCACACAGCAGACAAGTGGCAGAGCCAGGATTAGAACCCAGGTCCTTCTGACTCCCAGGCCTGTGCTCTATCCACTATGCCATGCTGCTTGAAGACAGAGTTGCTTACCTCACCACCACTGAGAGGCAAAAAACAATGCATGTGGGATCCCTTCACAAAGGTTTGTGGGATTGCTCTGAATTATGAGGATTCAGTATTTTCAAAAACACAACGAAAATGAAGTCTGTACCCTTGTTTCTAGGGGATTCAAAGATATAGCTCCTTCAGAATCCAAAATACATTAGGGCCAGCAGGAAATGGGACATAATGTGGAAAATTTTGTGGCATCATCCATATTTCCAGTTCGAAGGACAGTGGGATGTTTATCGAAACGGAGAGAAGCCCTGAATCTTTTCCATCCCACTCGGCATAAATACCATTTCTCCCTCGGGAAATGTCGATGGGACATTTGGAAACTGAGGAGTGGAATCATTTTGACAGATTATCAGATTGGGAAAAAAAAACCCTACCGATCTCTCCCACCGAGATTCTGAAAGAGAACCAGTCCTGTGTGAAGGGCGGCTTGTAGCAGGGGTCTTAATGCAGCATGGGATAGTGAAAAGAGCACATGCCTGGGAGCCCGCAGGTCATGGGTTCTAATCCCGACACTGCCACTTGTCTGTTGTGTGACCTTGGGCAGGTCACTTCACTTTTCTGTGCTTCCGTTACCTAATCTGCAAAATGGGGATTGAGAATATGAGCCCTAAGTGGGACAGGGACTGTGTCCAACCTCCTTTGTTGGTATCCATCCCAGCACTCAGTACAATGTCTGGCACATAGTAAGTGCTTAACAAACACCATTATTATTATTATTATTATTATTAATGCAGCTCCCTGAACTACCTTCACTTGGGGTGGAGGTGGGCCAGAGCCCATGAAGGCAATTCATTGCAGAGCACAGTGCGCTGGACTCACTGTGGACAGCATCTGAGGAGAACAGATAGATGCATTTCTGCTTAGTACAGTTCGAGCACCTAGCACAGTGCTCGGCAGATGGTAAGTGCTCAATAGATATCATTGATTGATGGATCTCTGCTGCATCAGCTGCTGAGGACCGCTTGACTTTGGAGCTGCATTGCCGGGAGCCGGTGGTTTAGCTCGAGCTAGAGCCAGCAATTTCTTAGGCAGCTTGAGCTGGGATAAAAGAGTGTGTGTGGGGGTGGGAAGCGCTATTTCCAAAGCCCGGATGTCAGCCAAGAAAGACGATTTGAAAAGAAAATGGATTATTCCCTTCAGTTGGGACTCTCCTGCTTTCGTCAAAGGTGGGCTGCGGAAAGAGCGGTGACTAAAAGCGCCACAGTTAAGCGGTTGCCCATCCACCTCTGCATCAGAAAGAAACTCCTTACCATCAGCTTCGAGGCACTCCTTCTAAACTATAAGCTCGTGGTGGGCAGGGAAAGTGTCTATCAACTCTGTTAGGGCGTCATATCGTACTCTCCCAAGTGCTTCGTACGGTGCTCTGCATGCAGTAAGTGCTCAATAAATGGGATTGATTGACGATTGATGGATCGACTCAATCAGCTTTCCCCTTCCTCCCTTAACTCTCTGATCCAGACGACACACTTTGCTGCTCTAAGGTCAATCTACTCTCTGTACCTTGCTACTGTCTACCCCGACATCCAGCTATGTTGCACATCCTCCGTTCGGTCTTGAACTCCCTCCCCTATCGTATCCCACAGACCACCACTCTTCCCCACAGAGCTTTGTTCCACATAAGGCTCACAGTCTTAATTCCCAATTTACAGAAAAAAAGAACTGAAGCACAGGGAAGCTAAGTGACTTGCCCCAGCCCACACAGTATACAAGTGATGGATCTGGAACTAGAACCCAGGTCTTTCTGACTCCCAGGTCCGTGCTGTATCCACTGGGACATGCTGCTCCTCAAATAATGCTAATAATAATTCTAATCAATGAGACATGATGGAGACGAGACAAGTAATCATTTTGGAGAGATATTTTCAAGAGAAAAGACTGATTCACCGGTCCAAGTGAATTGTCAGCCTCTGCTCAGTACCAGGGTGCTAGATTTGACTGAGTGAGGGCAGAGAGGAGGCAGAGAAGCTTTCTGTGCGGGGGGCTCCCATCTCAGGAACCACGTCCTGTCTTTGCCCTCACAAGGTCAAGGAATCTGGCTGCATTCAGAGAGCAGGACAAAGCCCCCTGGTTCCTGGTGCTGGGTCTCATCTGCTCAGCCTTATAATAATGATAATAATAACCGTGGTATTTAGTAAGCACTTACGGTGCACCAGGCACCGTATTAAGTGCTGGGGTGGGTACGAGCAAATTGGGTTGGATGCAGTCCCTGTCCCACATGGGTCTCACAGTCTCAATCCCCTTTTACAGATGAGGAAATTGAGGCAGAGAGAACTGAAACGACTTGCCCAAGGTCACATAGAAGACAAGTGGAGGAGCCACGATCAGAACCCTCAATCTTCTGACTCCCAGGCCCATGGTCTATCCACTACGTCATGCCCATATGTGGCAGAGGAAGGCTAAGCCCACCTTTGTTGGTGTTTGCTGTTTCCTGTTGCTATTTTTTCCCCACCGGTGGGCTCACGGTGTTTTGTGGAAGCAAAACACATCCTAGAAGCCCTGCCAACTTAGTGCAGAGTGAGGCAGGGGAGGAGAACATCGTTGGGAAATCACCCACACAAATTTCTGAACTAAGGAAAACATCACACAGCCTGGGGAGGAGAGTTGGTGTTATCGTCACTGCTTGGCCTAGATAAGGCCCTTTCTCTCTGCGCAGCAGAGAGCGTCAGCTTCATTGCATATTCCCATTTTGGCCTGACCTCTGGCCAGGTCTTCACAGCCAATAATAATAATAATAATACTGATTGTATTTAAGTACTTATTACATGTCAAGCCCCGTTCCAAGGACTGGGGTAGATATATGTACTATTTAGGTTGATCACAGGCCCTGTTCCACATGGGGCTCACAGCCGTAATCTCCATTTTACAGATGAGGTAACTGAAGCAGAGAGAAGTGAAGTGATTGGCCCAAGGTCACACAGCAGACAGCAGCGGAGCAGGGATTAGAATCCAGGTGCTTCTGATTCTCGGGCCCGTGCTCTATCCACTAGGCCATGTTGCTTCTCAAGCAGCAAAGCACCTTAGCTCTCTACTCTTTTGTATTGTAATAATAATAATATGTTGGTGTTTGTTAAGCGCTTACTATGTGCCGAGCACTGTTCTAAGCGCTGGGGTAGACACGGGAATCAGGTTGTCCCACGTGGGGCTCACAGTCTTAATCCCCATTTTACAGACGAGGTAACTGAGGCACCGAGAAGTCAAGTGACTTGCCCAAAGTCACACAGCTGGCAAGTGGCCTCCCCAAGCGCTTAGTACAGTGCTTTGTACACAGTAAGTGTTCAACGGATCCGTTTGGCAGACTGATCATGCTCATTCAGGCAGAAAGTCTCACTGACCTGGAATTTTCAACCAATCAATGATATTTACTGGGCACTTATTATGTGCAGAACACTCTACTGAGTGTTTGGGAGAGTACAATACGACAGAATCAACGACACGCAGGTAAAATTTTTTAGGGTCATTTTGTGCAAGCTCCCTGATTCTTTGTTTAAAATGATGAATAGACATGCGGAAACCATAAACTGGGTGGATTGGAGAAATATATTAAAGGCACCATGTAACAGAACCTCAAATTTGGGGCAGAGCAAAGGACATTAAGGAGAGGGCAGGAGTAAACAGATAGATGGGGGAAAAGCATATAGGAATGGGATGAGTTGTGGGGGGGCAGGGACTTCAGGAAAATGATGAAGGGGAGAGAAATGAAAACCAGATTGGACACTTTGGGTGGCAAATACTGTCAGGGAGTATCACTTTGGCTAATGAATATTTTACAGTTGATGTCCATTTTTGTGGCATCCAACCCTGTCATTTGTCCCTTGCAAAGGCCTGGCTTTGAGCTTGGAAGAGGCACATGGATGAATGAGATCATCAGGTTTAAGCATCAAGAGATTCTGGATTCTAGTACTGCTTCTGTCACTGGTCTACCGCGTGACCTCTGTCAAATCACTTAACCTCTCTGGGCCTCAGTTTCCGCCTCTGTAAAACGGGGACAGTAATCTCCGCCTCCCCCTCCTCGCAAGAGTATTGTGAGGGTAAAATGAAAGTGAAAGCTCTCAGGAAAAATAAATGTCTTAACCAAATTCAATTCAAAAGCCTAATATCATTAATTTAACAATATCCTTATTTAGTGAGCTGATGATCTACAGTCGTCTTGATTGGTTTATTAAAGGGAAAGCCTATGAATGGCAGTAGCTCACACTAGGGCAGGTGATAACCACAGGTCTTTTCAGGATCAACCCAAAAGTTGGAGGAATTAAATTGCTCCCGATTCTTCATACGTTGAGAATTTTCCCCAGGGGAGGAGGGGGTTCTGCTTTAAAAAGCCTTCAGTTTCCGGATGTTTGGAAAACCAGGCATCCATAGCTTGTTGCAAGTCATGTCTGGGCCAATGTACTGTCAAACCTCCACCGACCTTTATGGTATTTCTTAAGCACTTACTCTGCGCCGGGCGCTGTGCTAAGCACTGGGGTGGATACAAGCAAACTGGGTTGGACACAATCCCTGTCCCTCATGGTCACAGTCTCAATCCCCATTTTACAGATAAGGTAACTGAGGCACAGAGAAGTGGAGTGACTTGCCCGAGGTCATACAGCAGGCATTGGGAGGAGCCAGGATTAGAAACCATGACCTTCTGACTTCCAGGCCTTCTGAGTCCTAGTCCCCTGCTCTATCCACTGTTGCCATGAAAGCAAGGGAATCCTGAAAAGTGCCAGCAGCAGAAGGGAAAACGGAATGATGTCTGAAGGCAGCTAGCAGAGAGTTCTCTCTGCCTGGTGCTTCCTTTAAGGAACCTTGCCCAGGCCTACAATAACTGATCCTCAGAAACCACATTCTACATCTCCCTGGCAAAACAGCATTGCCTAATGGACAGAACCCGGGTCTCAGAGTCGGAAGGACCTGGGTTCTAATCCCGGCTCTGCCACTTGCCCTCTCTCTGATCTTAAGCAAGTCGTTTCACTCCTCTGTGCCTCGGTTACCTCGTCCCGTAAAATGAGGATTAAGACTGTGAGCCCCAAGTGACAGGACATAGACTGTGTCCAACGTGATTTCTTTATATCTAGCCCAGTGCTTAGAACAGTGCCTGGCACATACCAAGCGCTTAACAAATACCATATAAAGAAATGGATCGGAGGAGTTCCCCGGAAACCAGTGTGCAAGTTAGGCATATTGCATCCTTCTGGACTCTTCAGAGAATAGGACCACTATGGTTTATAATCCACAGTGAACTTGGTTTACTGGCAAATCATGCCCCTCCTATAGATTGCAAACGTTGTGGGCAGCGAATGTGTCAACCAACTCTGTTGTATTGCACTATCCCAAGTACTCAGTACAGCACACACAGTTAGTGCTCAATAAATACCACTGATTGAATGATCCTGGTGGAAAAGGAAAAAGCTAAGAAGCCACTGGCCTCAGGGCATTCCAGTTTCAGAGTTCTGGTGCGGATAACTCTCCCCTCTAGACTTTAAGACTTTTATGGGCAGGGAATGTGTTGGCTAATTCAGTCATACTGTACTTTTCCAAGAGCTTAGTACAGTGCTTTTGCACATAATAAGCGCTGAATAAATACCATTGGTTGATTGGCTGACTGGAGAGATCTTCAAGTCAAGTAGAAGCAGCATGGCCTAGTCGATAAAGTATGGGCCTGGGAGTAAGAAGGATCGGCATTCTAATCTAAGCTCTGCCACTCGCTTGCCGTGTGACCTTGGGCAAGTCACTTCACTTCTCAGTACCTCAGGTACCTCATCTGTAAAATGGGGATTAAGATTGTGAGCCTCTTGTGGGTCATGGACTTTGTCCAAACCGATTATCTTGTACCTACTCCAGCACTTAGTACAGTGTCTGGCACAAGGGGAACACTTAACAAATACCATCAAAAAGAAACAAACAAACAGAAAAGCAGACTTGCAGGCTGAGCAGCTGGTAGGATTTCTTTTGCAGGACACAAAGTTTAAAACTCGGCATTTAGATTATCGATCTATGGTATGTATTGAATGCTGTGTGCAGAGCACTGTCCCAAGTGCTTGGAAGAGTCATAAGAATCATAATTATTATGATACTTGTTTAGTGCTTACTGTGTGCGATGCACTGTTCTAAACAGTGGGGTAGATATAAGTTAATCAGGTTGGACACAGTCTCGGTCCCACGGGGGGGGGGGGGGTCACGCTCAACAGAGTTAGTAGGCAAATTCCCTGCCCACAGTGAGCTTGTGGTCTGAAGGACAAGTTTGATTGTGCCAGTAAGCGAAGATCATTGCTGATTATAAACCAAAAACTGAGACTCCTCAGTTGTACCCTCCTGGGAACTTAGTATAAAGCTATGCATCCAGGAGGTGCTACAGAAATATGCCTGATAATAATAACAATAATAATAATGGAAGCATACGCTAAGCGGTTTCTATGTGCAAAGCACTGTTCCCAGTGCTGGGGTAGATTCAAGGTAATCAGGGTGTCCCTCGTAGGGCTCACAGACTTCATCCCCATTTTACAGATGAGGGATCTGAGACCCAGAGAAGTTAAGAGACTTGCCCAAAGTCACACAGCTGACAAGTGGCAGAAGCAGGATTAGAACCCACGCCCGCTGACTCCCAAGCCTGTGCTCTTTCCACTAAGCCACACTGACCGATCGACTGATTGATTGGACCCTAACCGTTGGAGACTCTGAGGCCTGGCTACTTTTGAGATATGACCCCGATGCCTGTCACGGCCTCTGCTGTGTGCCTGACCAACCTTGATCTTGCTAAAAGCGGGACCTGTTCTTGTCTCTCCAGCCAAAACGCAGACTGTCAAACCGAGGCTCGGTTACCATGGCAACGAGGACTAACATGTGTGGCTTTTTCACACTGGGGCATCATTATATTCAGCTCCTTAAAACAGTTTTGCCTCCTCGCTTCAGTCTCAGAAAAGATTAATGATTTTCCCCTGGGATGTTCTGCTTGTCCTTCAGGTAGGATGGTATCGGAGACTCCGGCCCCAGAGCTGAAGCTGGGCCAGTGTCATTCCACACTACGACCCTCAGTAGCTCGAGTCTCTGTTCAAAGACTTAGCTAACATCCAAGGAGTTCGCCGACTTAAAATAATTAGACGTATCTTGTTTCAGGAATCAGAGCGGCCACTCGAATTTTCTTACCTGCATCAACCTACTTTCTGGAGCTAAAATCGCGATTATAGTAATTTTTCAATAGTACTTTTAAAGCATCTGCCAAGTGCCAAGCACAATTCTAAGCACTGGTATAGGTACAGACTAATCAGGTCGGACAGGGGCCAGGTTCCACATGGGGCTCACAGTCTTAATCCCCAATTTACAGATGAGAAATTGAGGCACAGAGAGGCTAGATGACTTGCCCAAGGTCATGCAGCAGAGAAGTGGTGGAGCTGGCATTAGCATACAGGTCTTTCTGACTTCCAGGTCTGTACTCTATCCACCAGGCAACACTGCTCCTTTTGTTAAGCACTTACCCTGTGTCGACCTTTGTTCTAAATGCCGGGGTAGATGCAAGTTAATAGGATAAATCTTCTCAACACTTTCCATTCTTGATATTAAGTCATTCGAGCTCTCCTGTGTCAGATGAAAAATGTCTATTAACTAGCAGTATCGGGCCCTGTCATCATCTATAGAACGTATTTTGGATCAGGTTCTAGATTTATGTATAAATAGTTGTTGATCAATTTTTTCGCCTCATATTGTCTTTGCCCCATTCCAGAACAGAGAGGTATTTTGCCTCCAGAGATTAGGTTTCTGAGAAAAGTTTGCAAATAAATCAATAAAGGGAACAGAGCCTGCTTTCTGAGTCTATCAGATCACCGATGCTTGACAGAATGAGCACAGCATTGCCTTGTTTTTAATCTAATAATCTCTGTTCATTTCCATAAAACACAAAGAGAAGTTTCCCGGAGCCAAAACAATATATTTAAGAATCCTTTATCCATCTTAGTTTCTCCGCAACACGGCTACTAAAAAAAGTGGCAAAAGAGCATTCTTAGATTAGCCTGGCCTCTAGTTCTGTCTTTCCAAAACGAAAGTTTGGATCAAACATCGAATTCTCAAAGCAATCTTCCATAATATCAGTGTCGATTGGATTCTAGCTTGGGCTTTTGAAAATGCTTTTTTTTTTTTTTACATCATTATTGCTTTCTGGGCAAATCTCAAAAGGAAAATAGTGCCGCAGAATTAAAGAAGGAACAGCCGGATTCTATAGACCTAGGGTAAGAGGACTTCTAAAGGGCTAGGGATCAGCTAGAAGAAATGAGCTAGCCCTGCTATACAGCACTAATTCCTGCAATGACCTCCTTTTAATTCCCCTAACTTGCTGGAGCGGAACCTGACCTTGTCCCCTCTCACTAATACACTGTATCTGTCCTACTTGCTTTAATCAGCTGCTGATCAAATTCAGCTCTGGTTCATTCTCCGTTAATAGCAGAAAACAGATTGAGCCAGGATGTAGCCCAATTTCTTCAGGCTCCTGATAACCTTCCTAGTAAATGAAACTCTGTTTCAAAGGAAAATAGAAAACAGAGGGTTTGAAGGGATTTTCCACTAGGGTATGGGCCAGATTTGATGAGGTTTAAGCCTTTGCATGCTTTAGAAGACAGGCACCCTTTATCTATGGGGATTTGTTTTAACCTGATATTCCTTGGATGGACCCTGGTGAGCAAATTACCACTGCGGAATTGCCCCTCACAGCTATGATTCTGGAACCCACTCTTTGTACACAGCATTATCTGGGTTCTACCCATGTTTTAGTGGTGAATTCGTAAAGCTCTTTACTCCTCATAACATCCCAGCAGATGTCCACAACTCGTCAGCAATAAATTATTATTAAAGGCGTTCTGTAGAGGGACAAAAAGCCTATCAATCACTCATATTTACTGAATGCTTACTGGGTGCCCATAGCGAGCCTAGAGTTTGGGGGGAGGGGACAGACATTAATATAAATGAATAAATTATGGATATGTACGTAAGTGCTGTGGGGCTGAGGGAGGAGTGAATAAAAGGAGCAAGGTTGATGCAGAAGGGAGTGGGAGAAGAGCAAATAAGGGCTGTCGGAGGAGATATGGCTTCAATAAGGCTTTGAAGGTGGAGAGAGTGATTTTTTTGTCAGATATGATGAGGCAGGAGTGGGACAAGGGAGAGGTTTAGGCATGGAGCAGATGGACCAAGCGCAGAGGGTAAAGAGTCGAGTTCATGTTTGATCTATTATTTTGATTTAAGGAGAAATGATCTTGTTTGGGAGGGATATGAGATGAAGCTGGCTAAAACTTAATAAAGGCGTTCTGTTTATGTTGCACTGACTTGTAGTCTGCTTATTTACATCATCATAAAAATAAAGGATAGCCACACTGCAGAGAAAACGTGGAGCTTCTTAGAGGCTTCATCAAACCAGGGACTCTTGCCAGAAGACAATGACTCTCCCTTCCTTCAAAGTCTTATTGGAGGCACATCCCCTCCAAGAGGCCTTCCCTGACTAAGCCCTCCTTTCCTCTTCTCCCACTCCCTTCTGCAACACTCTTACTTGCTTCCTGTATTGATCCCCCCTCCCAGCCCCACATCACTTATGCACATATCTCTAATTTTATTTACTTATATTAATGCCTGTCCCCTCCTATAGACTGTAAGCTCACTGTGGGCAGGGAATGTGTCCGTTATATTGTTATACTGTACTCTCCCAAGCGCTTAGTACAGTGCTCTGCACACGGTAAGCACTCGATAAATACTATTGACCGACTGACTGATGTATCTTGTCCTTTCTCAAAAGGTTAGCGCTTCGATATTGGTTCGGAGACCCTGGCTCCAGTTCAGTGATGTACAGACAACCGGAGTGTGCCCTGTTGCTGGCCTTCAGTCGGCGACAAGCGACGGTGCTGGAAAATGGGAAGAAAATCACCACACACGATGACATGGCTCCAACTGAGGTACATTGTTACGGAAAGAGTTGTGAGCAGAGACTGTGTCCAACTCAGTCCTTTAGACTGTAAGGTCATTCTGGGAGGGGAAAGTGTCTGTTTATTGTTATATTGTACCTTGCACGCAGTAAGTGCTCAATAAATACGACTGATTGAATGATTATCAACTCTGTCCTCAAGACTCTAAGCGTGGTGGGAAGGGAGTGTGTCTGTTCACCGTTATATGGTACTCTCCCAAGTGCTCGGTACAGTGCTTTGCACAAGGTAAGTACTCAAGAAATAGGACTGACCGACTCACTTGTACTCTCCTAAGTGCTTAATACAGTGTTCTGCACACAATAAGCGCTTAATAAATACCACTGATTGATTATATCAAGTGAAGGCCTAACCTATTGGAGTTTAGGAGGCTGATTTGGTTCTTTAACTGACTCGCTTGTACTCTCCTAAGTGCTTAATACCGTGTTCTGCACACAATAAGCGCTTAATAAATACCACCGATTGATTACATCAAGTGAAGGCCTAACCTATTGGAGTTTAGGAGGCCGATTTGGTTCTTTAACTGACTGACTCACTTGTACTCTCCTAAGTGCTTAATACAGTGTTCTGTACACAATAAGCGCTTAATAAATACCACTGATTGATTACGTCCAGCGAAGGCCAAACCTACTGGAGTTTAGGAGGCCGATTTGGTTCTTTAACGGGGCTATCGTGGGCCCTGGCTTTCGATAGGTGCTCTGCCAAACATTTAGTACTGTGCTCTGCACACAGTAAGCACTCAATAAATACGACTGACTGACTGACAGGTGGAGGGCAGCTCAAGGACTCCACCATGGAGGATGTCCACTCTAAGGATGCACATGAGGGAAGAAAGTGAACCAGCCCTAGTGAGAGGCAGATGCCAATGGGGTCCTAACAGGAACAGGAATGTTCCACAGAACTACGAGCTCCAGGGAAGAGACATAAAGGGTGTGTTGTGCTACTCCGCATTGGAGAAGCCACACGGGCCAGTGGAAAAAAAGCACAGGCCTGGGAGCCAGAGGACCTGGATTCTAATCCCACCTTTGCCACTTGCCTGATGTGGGGACTTGGACTAGTCATTTAACTTCTCTGGGCCTCAGTTTCCTCATCTGTAAAATGGGGATTCAGTAACACTTCTCTCTCCTACTTAGGTTGGGTCTGACATATCTATCATGTATCTACCCCAGCATTTAATTTAGTGCTTCACTACAGAGCAAGCGCTTAACAAAAACTTCAATTATTACTACTACACAGGATGAACAGGGAATTGTCGCATTCACCAAATCCCACTCTATCAAGATGGGGGGGGGGGCGGGAGGGCATTCACTGGAGCTTGCAGTTCAAAGATTCAGAACAAACACAAGGAAACCTTCCTTCCCTCAGCGGGTAGGAAACATGGAGTTAATTCCCACAGGAAGCTATCCCTCAAGAAAAACCATCAGGTTCAAGAGGGTATTGAATAATGCTCATGGATGAACGTGCCAGGCAGGGTGAGTGGAAGGAAAATTAGGAACGTAGAGGGGGGGATATTTGTTCTTCTAATGCCAGAGTGCTTACCGTGCCTCCGTCTCATCCATGTCACCGCCGACACCCTTTCCTACATCCTCCCTCAGGTCTGAACCTCCCTCCTCCTCCATAAATACCAGATTACCATTCGGCCAACCTTCAAAGCTGTAAAGGTCACATCTCCTCCAAGAGGCCTTCCCTGATTCAGCCTTCTTGTCCTGCCTCCCTCTCCCTGATAATAATAATGATGGTATTTGTTAAGCGCTTACTATGTGCCAAGCACTGTTCTAAGCGCCGGGGGGAGATACAAGGTAATCGGGTTGTCCCACATGAGGCTCACAGTCTTAATCCCCATTTTACAGATGAGGGAACTGAGGCACAGAGAAGTTAAGTGACCTGCCCAAAGTCACACAGCTGATAAGTGGTGGAGTTGGAATTAGAACCCACGACCGCCGACTCCCAAGCCCGTGCTCTGTCCACTAAGTCATGCTGCTTCTCTATGCGTTGTCCATGCACTTGGATCTGTATTTTTGGGGCATTTGCTATTCACCCCACTCTAAGCCACACTGCACGTTTGTACCTATCCATTTATTTATTTATATTAATATCTGTCACCCCCCTCTAGACTGTAAGTTCGTTGTAATAATAACAACAATGATATTTGTCAAGCTCTTACTATGTGCCAGGCACTGTACTAAGTGCTGCGGTGGAGACAAGCAAATTAGGCTGGACACAGTCCCTGTCCCTCGTGGGGCTCACAGTCTCAATCCCCGTTTTACAGATGAGGTAACTGAGGCACAGAGAAGGGAAGTGACTTGCCCAAGGACAGCAGACAAGTGGTGGAGCTGGGATTAGAAGCCATGACCTTCTGACTCCCAAGCCCACGCTCTATCCACTATGCCATTCTGCTTCTCATGTGGGCAGGAAACGTGGCTACCAACTCTGCTGCATTGTACTCTGCCAAGTGCTTAGTACAGTGTTTTGCAAACAATAAGCACTCAATAAATACCATTTATTGATTGATGAGGGCAGATGTCCAGAAAAGCAGACAGCCCGTAGTTCCTTCAAGCCTTTTGTCACCTCTGTTGGAGACAGAGTTTGGAGCTGAATAGGCCATGGATCTGACCCAATATTGACATTTCTTAAGTAAAGACTATGAAATTGTGAAACGAGGACTCATTCAAAATGCTTGTAAAGAAGGGGCAGGTGCAAGACGCAGCGTGGCTCAGTGGAAATAGCCCGGGCTTGGGAGTCAGAGGTCATGGTTTCGAATCCCAGCTCCGCCGCTTGCCAGCTGCGTGACTGTGGGCAAGTCACTTAACTTCTCTGTGCCTCAGTTACCTCATCTGTAAAATGGGGATTAAGACTGTGAGCCCCACGTGGGACAACCTGATCACCTTCTATCCTCCCAGCGCTTAGTACAGTGCTTTGCACAGAGTAAGCGCTTAACAAATACCACCATTATTATTATTAAAGCAGGAAGGGAAAGAGCTAATGGGTGCACTCATGAGAGTAGAAATGACATGGGATTAAGGGAAACAGGGATGGAATGGTGAAGAGTAAATCTTCGGGTCTACTATAGAAAAACTCACCACCAAGGCCTCCCTGTCAAAGGACTATCCTGAACATTAGAATGCCCCGTGGAGGGTGAACAAACACTCTCTTCTATTGGTTCCTCAGCAAAAGGAGAAGAACTCCCCATATAAAAGAGGGGAAATAAATAGTGCGTGGATTCTAAAAAAAATCCAGATCGCAGAGATGATCATCTCTAAACCAGGAATGGAGAGGAAGGTTTTGCAGTTAAAGCCTAATTACTTGAGGAAGAAATCCTTCTTAGCCCAAAGAAGGATTGATTGTGGACTCACTGTAATTTATGCTGATCCTTGGATTCAGTCCAGAGTGGGCATATCTTATTATACTCCAGCTGCCCCTGCAAGGCATGGTATATTTCTCAGGTGGAATTTCTCTGGTCTCGGTGCTTTAGTTGGAAATGAGGGCAGTGGAACCTAGAGAAGTATAAAAAAAAAAAAGAAATCACAATGTTAGGATGTCATTTCTCCCACTTGTCCTTCTTTCTATCCACTTGTATCTATACGTATCATCATAATCAAAGGAATTTATTCATTCATTCAATTGTATTTATTGAGTTCTAACTGTGCACAAAGCACTGTTCTAAACTCTTGTGAGAGTACAATATAACAATAAACACATTCCCTCCCCACAATGAGCTTGATTGCTTACTATGTTTAGAGCACTGTACTCAGCTCTCAGACATGTTCCCTGGCCTCAATAATCTTTACAGTCTTGAGGGGACACAGACATTAATTTAAATTAATAATTCATAATATAGAATTTAAAGATATGAACATAGGTGCTGTAGGGTTGAGGGTGGGGAGACTATCAAATGGCAAAAGGTCACAAATCCAAGGGCTTAGGCGAAGCAGAAGGGAGAGGGAGTCGGGGAGAAAGGAGGGCTTAATCCGGGGAGGTCTCTTGGAGGAGATGTGACCTTAATAGTACTTTGAAGATGCCGTTAAGCACTTTTTAATCACCCCACCCTCACCCCCAAAGCATTTCTGTAGGTACCCTTACACTCTCTCAATTCCCCTTTCTGTAATTTATTTTAATTTCCGTCTCCCCTCTAGACTGTAAATTGCTTGTTGGCAGGGATCATATCTACCAAGTTAACTGTATTGTACTCTCCCAAGCATTTAATACAGTGCCCTGCACACAAGAGGTGCTCAGTAAATATCAGTAATCGATTCATTAAAGAACACGTGGTTAAACCCAACTCTGCTCTCAGAAGCCTCCAATCTATGTGACAGCATGGCCTAATGGAGAGGAGCAGATAGAAGCAGTATGGCCTAGTGGACGGAGTACGGGCCTGGGAATCAGAAGGACCTGAGTTCTAATCCTGGCTCTGCCACTTGTCTCCTGTGTGACTTTGGGCAAGTCACTTCATTTCTCCATGTCTCAGTTACCTCATCTGGAAAATGGGGATTAAGACCGTGAGCCCCATGTGGGACAAGGACTGCGCCTAATCTGATCAGCTTGTACCTACCCAGATGCTTTGTACAGTGGCCGGCACATAGTATTTACTTCAGAAATACCATTAAAAAAAAAAAAAGCAAGGCACAACTCAGGATGAAAACAAGGTCAGCATGAAGCTGTTGGGCCCCACTGTTTTTTTTAGGGTTTTCACTAGACCGTAAGCTGCTTGTGGGACGAGGTCATATGTACATTTCCACTATGTTGTCCTTTGCCAAACACTCGGCACAATGCTCTGCACAGACCAAACACTCAGTAAGTATCACTGAATGAATAGTTGATGGTCTTCTAGGTCCAGAGAAGGAGAGACTGTTAAGGAGCTAGTAGGTGATACAGAGAGGGGGGAGCAGGATGTGGTTCTGTGCCTCAGGGCAGAGAAGAAGAAAGGCCAGAGAGAGGAGTGGGAGGATGAAAGAAGGGACAGTAGAGGTGACATTGGAGAGGTCTGAGGAGAGGAAGTGAAGGTGGCACGAGGGACGTAATATGTTCTCTCGTAAATAAGCCGATCTTTGAACCGATCTGGGCAGTGGACAGCCAGAAAACCACAGTTAAAAATAATGGTGGTGTTTGTTAAGTGCTTACTATCTGTCAGGCACTGTACTGAGCGCTGGGGTAGATACAAGTTAATCAGGTTGGACACAGTCCCCGTCCCACATAGGACTCACATTCTTATCCCCATTTTACAGATGAGGGAACGGAGGCACAGAGAAGTTAAGTCACTTGCCCAAGGTCACATAACAGACACATGGCGGATCCGGGATTAGAACCCAGGTCCTTCTGATTCTCAGGCCCGTGGTCTACCCACTAAGCCAGGTTGCTTCTCAAGATAATCAATCTAATCAGTCAATTAGTCATATTTTTTGAGCGCTTACTGTGGGCAGAGCACCGTACAAAGAGTTTGAGAAAGCACAATTTAACAGAGTTGGTGGAAACGTTCCCTGCCTACAAAGAGTTTACAGTCTAGAGGGAGAGATAGACATTAATGTGAATAAAATATGACTATGTCACACAAGTGCTACGGGGCTGAGGGAGGGATGAATAAAGGGTACAGATCCATATGCAAGGACGATGGAGAAGGGAGCGGGAGACCGGGAAACGAGGGCATAGTGGGGAAGGTCTCCTGGAGGAGATGTGTTTTCAATAAGACTTTGAAGGTGGGGCGAGTGACCCTCTGACTCCTTCGACTGCAGGAATCTGCACCCATTCTCATCCCTCCAGTCTCTTGACCAGAATATCCTAGGCCAGGTCTTTCCGCAATCGGTCCGATTCACTTCCATTGCTGCCACCTTGTCTATGCGACCTGCCACTCTCTCGTGGGAAATTTAACCAGTCTGGCCCAATTATTCCAAGGAGCAGTGATTGCCACTAAAACCTTATTTTTTCAGGTGATCGCCAATGGGTAGAGTGTTGATTTATTCTCCGGTACCAAATTAAAAGCGATGCTATAAATTTACAAACCTCGCCTCTTTCTTCCCTTCAGAAGTTGGCACTCTGTGAGCCTTTTTCAGCCTTCACAGACTTCTCAAGTCCTTGAAAACAGAACAGCTAGTGATTCTGCATTAGCAGCTGCCTATTCCGTAAGTCCCAGGATGCCTGCCCTTGAATCCCGATGATATGTATGCTTCCAATTATTTTAGGCATTTGTTAACCATTTCTTTCCTTACTCTACTGATGATGGGGGAGGTCTGAGCAGGGGGGCAAAGAACCAAAAATGCAGGATTCGCTGCGTTTCCAACTTGAATTTTTTTGTTAGAACGGATATAATAATAATAATGGTATCTTTTAAGCACTTACGATGTGCCAAGCACTGTTCTAAGCACTGGGGTAGATACAAGGTAATCGGGTCGTCCTGCGTGGGGATCACGGGCTTAATACCCATTTTACAGATGAGGAGGTAACTGAGGCACAGAGAAGTTAAGTGACTTGCCCAAAGTCACACAGCTAAGTGGCAGACTCGGTATTAGAACCCATGACCTCTGACAATTCTCAAGCCCATGCTCTTTCCACTAAGCTACGCTGTTTCTCTCCCTTTTCCGAGTCATAAATCAATCAGTAGTGTTCACTGAGTGCTTATTGTGTGCAGAGCACTGTACTAAGCGCTTGGGAGAGTACAATACTACATAGTTGGTAGACACATTCCCTGCCCACAACGAGTTTATAGCTTAGAGTCATTCATATAAGTTCTCTTCATGTTCACGAGGGAGGCAACATTCAATCTTCTAATCATATTTATTCAATAGTATCTCAATAGTATTTGAGCGCTTACTATGTGCAGAGCACTGTACTAAGCGCTTGGAATGTACAATGAAATTCTGACTATGCAGAGTACTGTATTAAGCACTTGGGAGAATACAGTGTAATAGAGTTGCTACACAAGTTCCCTGCCCACAAGGAACTTACAGTCTAGAGGGCGAGACAGACCTTAAAATAAATTATATATGTGTTCGTGAAGTGCTGTGAGGCTGAGTGGGGTGAATAAAGGGTTCAAATCCAAGTGCAAGGGTGATGGTTGTTCCTTTATCCCTTGTATTATTTTAAGAACTACTTTATAAATTTTGTAGTTTGCATTTTCTTCCTTATAATTAATAATAATAATGAGGTTTATTAAGCTCTTAGACTCTGCCAAGCATTGGGATTGATACAAGTTATTAGACCAGATGCAGTCCCTGTCCCACACAACTTAAGTAAGAGGAGAACAGGTACTGAATCCCCATTTTACAGATGAGGAAACTAAGGCACAGAGAGTTAAGTATCTTGCCCAAGGTCATACAGCAGGCAAGTGGCAGAGCTGGGGTTAGAACTAGGTCCTGTGACGCCCAAGCCTATGCTCTTTCCAGTTCCTCACTGTGACTTTCCTGATCTTCCCCTACACAACTGTACTATTTCTTTATAAGCCTATTTTCTCATCTGGCCTGGTTTCTACTTTTTGTGATATCTGCTTACCAGCCCCTTTTTCATTTCAGTTTTCCTAAATTTGGCATGGACTAAAGCAACAATTTCTAAATCTGATTTCATGGAGGAGAACATGAGCTTCTCGGAGCAGCTTTCTTGTCATTTTTAAAGACGTTAATCACATCCAGTAAACTGAGTTTTCCTCTGGAAAGTGCCCATACGGTAGATTCTCTGGGTTCAGGGGAAGTGGAGATAAGCATGGACAGGCCTCGGAAAATCCCCATACTTCACTGTTGTCAGTTGTTCCAACTTACTTCTTTCCCAAAGCTTTCACCAGGGAGGTAAATGAAACTCATTTGAGTTTTCGCCTCACCACTTGCCCTCTCTTCCGAAGAGGCACTTAAGACAGAGTTTTCACAGGGGCACAGCCTATTTTTCAAACTCTTGTGCCCAAACTGCCCATTTCTGATTATAGTATGCTGGGGTAAATCTAATCATCAGCACCAAACCAGTCTTTTCAGCGAGATGGGTGTGCCGGTGGGAATACTAATAATGCCATCCAAAAAATCCAGAAATATGAATCCTGGCAGCCCGAATGCCTTGCTGGAAGACTGCCTAACAGAAGCTTTCCAACCCTGCCTATGGTTGGTAGGGGATGAATCCCTACTCCGCATCCCTGACTAATGAAAAAGAGTCGGAGCCTTTTAAAAATCACACCTCCTCCAGGAAGCATTCCCCAATTAAGCTCTCTTTTGTGATATTCCCTCTCCCTTCTGCATCGCCTATGCCTTTGGATCTGAATCCTTTAAACAACTGATATCCACCCCACCCTCAGCCCCACAGCACTTAAGTACTTGTCTGTAATTTATTTTAATATCTGTCTCCCACTCTAGACTATAAGCTCCTTTTTTTCTCCTTAGGGTATGTAAGAGCTTACCTATGTGCCAGGCACTGAACTAAGTGCTGACGTAGATACAAGAAAATCAGATTAGACACAGCCCATGTCCCACTATGGGGCTCACAGTCTTAATTCCCATTTTACAGATGAGGTAGCTGAGGTACAGAGAAGTTAAGGGACTTGCCCAAGGTCACGAGGAGCCAGGATTAGAATTCAAGTCCCCTGAGTCCAAGGGCTGTGCTCTTTTCCACTAGGCTATGCTTGCTTCCCAGCTCCTTCCGGGCAAAGAATGGGTCTACCAACTCTGTTTTATTCTCTCAAATATTTTGTTTAGTTCTCTGCGGACAGTGAATAGGGGCCTGGTAGTCACATGAACTGTGGTTCTAATCCCAGCTCTGCCACTTGTCTGCTATGTGAGCTTGGCCAAGTCACTTCACTTCTCTGTTCTTCAGTTACTTCATCTTTCAAATGGAGGTTAAGACTGTGAACTCTAGGCGGGACAAGAATCGTGTCCGACCTGATTAGCCTGTATCTAGCCCAACGTGTAGTACAGTAGCTGGCACGCAGTCAGCGCTTAACAGATACCATAAAAAAATTTAAAAAGTAGATAGAAGTGTTATTACAGTCACACAGCTCAAATGATGTTCCCTTTGAATACAATATAAATGACGATATCCCTGCTGATGATGATGTTAATGACAGTAATTGTAACATTTTCCACTTAAATGAAAGCTGTCCTTTTTTTTTTTTTAATGGCATATGTTAAGTGCTTGCCCTATGCCAGGCACTGATCTAAGCTCTGGGGTAGAATCATTCATTCACTCATTCAATCGTATTTATTGAGCGCTTACTGCGTGCAGAGCACTGTACTAAGTGCTTGAAATGTACAATTCAGCAACACATACAGTGTCTGCCCAACAAAGGGCTCACAGTCTAAAAGATACAAGTTAATCAGGTTGGACACAGTCCGTGTCCCAGATGGAGCTCACGGTCTTAATCCCCATTTTATAGATGAGGTAACTGAGGCAACAGAGAAGTGAAGTGACTTGCCCAAGTGACTTGACAGCAGACAAGTGGCAGAGCCGGGATTAGAACACATGTTTTCTGACTCCCCGGCAATGTGTTCTTTCCACTACAGAATGTCTTCTGGGAAGTTCAGGAGCTAATAAACAGAAATCTGTTTTATTCCCAGACAGAAACTTGTTTCGATTAAGGCAGTAAACCCAAATAACCAAATCTATCCTTTGGCCTTTATCCAAAAGGGATGACAAGGACATACGTGAATATTAAATTGAATTAAATCTCGCATTCCAGGCTAGGTGGCTTGAAAGCCTTCTTTAAGGACTTTAATAAAGGAGTGATTGACAGCCATGTGATAAATGGCAAGGCTTTGAAACTGAAGCCAGCGACACTATTTTTACTGTGGCAAATGCGTTGAAAATCCATCTGCTTCAGGAACTGCAGATGACATGCACATAATTCAAGCAATTGGTATAAAGAACAGCATCTTGACAAAGTTTTCATTTGACAGTGAATTCAGTTCCATCTCCCGGGCAGAGTGAGATCTCAGAATAATGGACCCTGGGAATTCGAATCCCAGCAATTTGATCGAGTCTCCCACTGACCTTTAAAAACTTAACTATTTCTCACCCCCTTAGTCTGATCCATGAGACGGAAGCAATTCTTTACCGCTCTGTAGGATCTATCAAGTATAATTGTTCATGTCTTTAACGGTTAGTGAGAAGAGATTACTATTAGTGCAAAACTTATCATCTCCATACTTCATGATGCACTGTGCCACAATAATTCCTTGAATTTGGAGGGTGTGTTTATCTTTTCAAAACGCTTTCTCGTTATTTATCTTCTTTGATTACCAAAACATCCCTGAATGGTAGGGAGGTGAGAAAACTACAGGTGAGGAAACTGAGACCGGATAGTTCATTGTGATTTGTCCAAACCGGGACTAAGACTCAGGACCCTCGAATCCAAGGGCTATTTTGTTTCTCCAAGGCCACAATCTTCATCATCATCATCATTCTCATCAAAGGCTTATTAAAGGCACATCTCCTCCAAGAGGCCTTCCCTGACTAAACCCGCTTTTCTTTTTTTTTCCAGTCCCTTCTGCATCACCCTTATTTGCTCCCTTTATTCCACCCCACTCCCAGCCCCGTCGATCCCTGCCGTCAAGGAGGTTATGTATCCACTGTCACTGCCAGGTCAGTTTTTGTCTCTTTTTCTCACTGTTGTCTTCTGACTGAGCCTGCCATTGCCTGGAACTCATATTGCCTCAACAATGGAGAGGAGAGAACTAAACATGCTGCAACAACAGGCAAGAGGTGGGGAGGCAGAGGGAGGGGAAAGGGGAAAGCCCAGCTTTAGAGGGAGATGCAGGAGAGATCCCCAAGAAAGACCTGTTCCACCTCATGCAGCCCACAGAGGATTGAAGGGAAAGCTGAGAAAAGAGTGATAATTTGGTTCTCTCCCCCAACTTCCTCTCTTCCTCCCTCCAATGCTACTGCAGAGAGGGAAATCCACAGGTTCAGGTTGCCAAGGTAGATTTCGCAATGAAAGAAGGAGGGGAGGAAGACATCTTCCGCACTTAACAGATGGGATTACACGTCATGATTTTCCAAAGTACTTAGTACAATGTTTTGTGCACAGTAAGCACTTAATAAGAATCATCGAATTTTTTTATGGCATTTGTTAAGCCCTTACTATGTGCCAGGCACGATTCTACGCACTGGGATAGATACAGGTAGTCGGATTGGAAACAGTCCCTGTCCCAAGTGGGGCTCACAGTCTTAATCCCCATTTTACAGATCAGGTAGCTGAGGCACAGAAAAGTGAAGTGACGTGCCCAGGTCACACAGCAGACAAGTGGAAGAGCAGGTATTAGAACCCAGGTTGTCAGCAAGCTCTAAATCATGGGTGCTTGAATTTGATTACCCAGATTGAAGTTATTACCAAACCGCACACGATACCCAAGCATGGAGGTGAACCGAGGAAGAAGCACCTTAGAAGTGAAAAAGCCAACCAGTTGGGAGAATAAACCTCAAAAATCCTGCTCACATCCACTTAGGTGGGCTGTTTCTCTGACTGCAATTGGTATAAACTTCTTCGTGACAGGGAAATAATCTTAGTTTAACCTCTCCCCAAGAGCTCAGTTTAGTGCTGTGAGGTTGCCCTCTAAACGGTAAACTTGTTATGGGCAGGGAGCAGTCTGCTAATTGTGTTGTACTGTACTCCCCTAAATGCTTGGTACACTGCTCTACAAATAGTAAGTGCTCAATAAAGACCATCGATCGATCGACTGATTGTGTGTACCCTGCCGACATCCAGCAAATACTGGTCGACCTCCCGAAGGCCTGGCAACTACTAAGGCACAGATGGGGCTCTGATCCACTAGAGACTCTGCTGTGATCTACTGAAGGACCCAGAATGGTGACGAGAATTCAAATACTAACAGTAAATGGTTTGTCTACATAAAAAAGTAATAGCAATAATTATAGTATTAGTTAAATGCTTACTACATGCCAGGCACTGTATTAAGCACTGGGATAGATACAAGCAAATAGGGTTGGACACAGTCTCTGTCCCACATGGGGTTCACAGTCTCAATCCCCATTTTACAGATGAAGCAACTGAGGCACAGAGAAGTGAAGTGACTTGCCTAAGGGCACAAAGCAGACAAGTGGCAGAGCCAGGATGAGAACCCGTGTCCTTCTGACTCCCAAGCCCACGCTCTATCCACTACGCCATGCCGCCACTCATGATCGAAAAATCCATTTCCTATCTAAAGTGAACAAGTTAGAAAACCTTGTCATCAGCCTTACTGTGGTTTATCTTTGAGTTTTGGATTCAGCACCTCATATGAAACTCACTTGCTTTTCTTCATTCTTCACTTGATGCATTTGCCCCATAAAAAGCACCCTGTTTTAGAGCCTACCTCTTGGTATCCCGAGCTTCACGAAGCTTTCACTCAAGGAGCACAACCCCTTTCCCAACGGCTGGCTTCCAGGCTGGCCTTTCTGCTGAAGTAGTCTCCCAGTAACTCATTGTATTTTATTCTGTCTTTAAATAATTGACTTGGCCCTTCTAGCTTATATGTGCTCTCTTTCAGTTCACCATGCAGCTACTACTCTGGTATCCTGCTGCTATCTATTCACTTCAACATGCCCCCCCCCCCCCCCCCCAGTTAAAATGCATTGTTGTGAGCATTACCTCATTGTCGGTGAGCTAACTTTGTTCCAAGGATTCAATATTAGTGTCCTTGCCTTATCTGTTGTTGGTTGTGGTTCAGAGGGGCTGATGCTGGTGAAACTACTCAAGTAGCTGGATGGAGTTATTCCAATCAATCCAGGTCTCACGGGCTGGACTTTTCCACAGCTTTAGAGACCTTCACCTTGATATGAAGTTTGATGCTCTGTTGCCCCTAAACTTCATAAATCTTCCAAATGCCACCTCGGTCTATTAAATTGTTTTCTGTTTGTCTATCTACACAGTATTGACCAGCGAACTGCCTAGATAGCAGAATTATCAGATGGGAATCCTACTGCCACCTTTTCCCCTTACAGCAGTGCTGCTTCTAGCAGGAATCCCTGCTCAGGACCAACTGGTCTCTGAAGGTGGTGCTAGAGTATGTTTCCTTTACCTCTTTCATTCTCCTAGTATCCGGCCATTTGGGACGGAACCGAAATGAGCCAGCTGGGATGCATTTAACCTCACTGCTATGCTGGTTTTCAGAAGGTCTCTACATGTGCCGGTACTTCAAGTAAGATTTGACAGCTGAAATCTGGGAGAGATGATGCCCTCCACGTCCCATTAGTCAAACCAGCTCAACCTGTTAAGGGAGGGTTGTGGCGTCTTTCCCTTCCTACCACCTTAATTAAAAATATCTCACAGTAATGGCCATATCCCACCCAGAAATCCACTGAGGATCCACCCCAGACTGAGTAATCTTAGGCTTTCTTTCCTCTGGTAGCAAAGGTATCAAGCTTCTTTAACCAGAGCTCCTAAAATCTTCCCAACATCCCTTTAATAGCTATGCACCTCCAAGGTGCATTCAAGGAGAAGAGGAGTCATGTGCATCTTCCTCAAGAGACCCTGGAGAAGCACGATAAAAATATATGATTTTCTTGTTGGGAGAAACCAATTTAAAGCTCCCCCTTCTGCCTCCTCCCAGAATCAACTGCTTCTGTGGAACCAGGGAGAGAGCCAAAACTGCATTTTCTTTTCCAACAAGAAGCACAGTTTTTCCAGCTGTGTTTTTCCAATGTTTCTGAAAAGCGAATTAATTTTAAAAAGATCCAAAGAGAAAAACAGAGTGAGAACTGTGCAGGCGTTACGCTTCTGACATGACATAATGCTACCGCATACTCTTCCCGGAATATGTATGGAAAATGAGATTCAGTTTGAAAGAACCGTGCTGGGGCATTTTTTCTAGTTTTGGTATGTTCCTCTGGACACTGAAGCTCTGATTCCCCGGACCAGCAAATGGATCTAAAATGTATTTAGCTTCATCCAGATACCTGTTATAGTTAGGTACTTGCCACTGAATTCATCAAAGGATTGTCACAGAGGGTCCATCTAGAGTGCCTTAGAGGATAGAGCTAGGGTCTGGGAGTCAGAAAGACCTGGGTTCTAATCCCAGCTCCACCACCTGTCTGCTGTGCGATCTTGGGCGAGTCAATTCGCTTCTCTGTGCCTCAGTTACCTCAATTGTAAAATTGAGATTAATACTGTGAGCCCCATGTGGGATATGAACTGTGTCCAACTTGATTAGCTTGATACCTACCCCAGTTCTTAGTACAGTGACTGCACATAGTAAGCGCTTAACAGATACCGTAATAATTGACACTTAGTACAAGGCCTGGTACATTATAAGTGCTTAAAAATATCATAAATGACAATAAAACCCTTTATTTTACCAGAAGTTTTCAAAATGAAGTGAGAGAGACAAATCACTCAGCCATATAAAAGTTGGATCAAGGGTTCCCATTTTTGATGGAATTAGCAACCCCATTATCCTATGTGTCTCATCAAGGAGGAGAGTTAAGTGACATCAAATTTCCCATAAGTTCTCCAGGAATTGATAAGGCCATATAACGAGTCCTCAATCTTAAACCCACATAGCTGAAGAATTGCCTGATGAGATGTTCAGTCATAGACAATTCAATTCCTGGGTTAGCAACTGTGAGGCTGAATCAAGCAGAATCCATCAGTGGCATTTATTGAGCACTTACTGTGTGCAGAGAACTGCACTAAGTGCTTGAGAGAGTACAATACAGCAGAGTTGGAAGACGCATTCCCTGCTCACAAGGAGCAGAATCCCTGCTGTGAGCAGTGGGGGTGGGGGGCTTTCCTCCAAAGGGGACAGATACGGGCATGAATTATCAATGGGAATTTCAATTGTCACTGATGTGATACACAGTAAGGTCTGGGGAGAGAGGACTTGGGGGATTTAAGGAGTTTGGGGGATGCTGTAAAGAATCGTGAGGGAGATTTGGGTCTGGTTTATGTGAGGAGGAGACAAGAAGGTGAAGAGATCATACCCAAGGATGATGACTAGCTATTGACTGAGAGTACGCTCTGGGGGACAAGATTCAACTAGAGCAGTGGTTTGGATGATATGCAAAAGTTCTAGAAAGAATTGTCAAACAACAGAATGAACTCCTGAAGTGGCTAATGGAACTTCAGATGCTGGGGGAATAACACTACAGTACATGGTATTGGGTAAAGCATGGGCCTGGGAGTCAGAAAGTCATGGTTCTAATCCCCGCTACACCACTTGTCTCCTGTATGATATTGGGCAAGTCACTTCACTTCTCTGGGCCTCAGTTACCTCATCTGTAAAAAGGGGATTGAGACTCAGAGCCCCACGTGAGACAGGGACTGTGTCCAACGTGATTTTCTTGAATCCACCTCAGTGCTTAATACAGTGCCTGGCACATAGTAGAAGCTTAACAAATACCATAATTTTATTATTATTACATAAAAAAAAACAATGCTACAGTACAGTCCTCAGATTGTAAGCTCATTGTAAGCAGGGACTGTCTCTACCAACTCTGTTATATTGTACTCTCCCAAGTGCTTAGAACAGTGCTCTGCACACAGTAAGTGCTCAATAAATGTCACTGATTGATTGGTTGATTGATAAATGTCCTGGGCTATTTTAGAGTAGTCCTGCTGGAAAGACAGGGGGATGGATTAGATGATTCTTCCCGGCCTGGGACTCTGTCAGTACTCCTCCAGAACTTATATGTATACCTTGTTCTTAGGGCTGCAGAGACTTCTCAAGACAGACAGTTATATGACTAGTTGGTTCTGAATGATTTCATTTTAGAGAGGAGAAAGTTATACCTATTAAAAGATCTTTATTTTATACACAAAATCTGCATCAGTCACTTTCCAAAGAAACTTGTCCATCCTATGGGGTTTCTGTGAAACATTCATTCCTTTTCTAAAAATATATATACATATATATATGTATATACATATATATTTAGTTATATATATAATAACCACCAACACTCTGCTTCTAAAAAGAGAGCTTCAACATGCCTGGGCCAATCACATGGCCCAGTAATCTGAAATTGCTCCTGGCTGGCTGTGGTGTGGGAGCTACAAAGCTTTCTGAACCCAGCTTTGTAATGGTTTCAGAGCTTCCCTGGTGGAAACTGTTGGATTCCATTTCAAAGGACCATGTGTTACGCCACCTGCCCGGATCACTCTTAAAGTCTGGGCTGAATGCCCAAATCCCAGAGACAGGTCCCACCGGGAAGGGCAGGTCAGTCACAGGAAGCGGTTTGGCTTCTGTGTGGATGGGCTGGGCTAGGCCTGAGGGAACATGGCAAACACCAAGGCTGCTCTTCAAAATAAAAATGGAGGTCTCACTGGCTTCCAGTAAACTGAAAATATCTTCATCCTCATCCTATCTTTCTTTTCCTCCCCTTTCATGGAAAAATAGAAGAGTACTCTCCAACCATCAGCTCATCAATCAATAGTACTTATTGAGTACCTACTGGAGCCATGGCATACTAAGTGTTTGGGAGAGAACAAACGAGTAAGAGACACGGTCCTTAACCTCAAGGAGCACAACATTTTAACAGGGAAGACGGAGAGCAATAAGCCATTTACAAGTAATGGAGAAGGAGAAAGAAAGAAAATTTCAGCAGCAGAGAGAAGAATCACAGAAGGTGAAGTAGATGAATTAATAAATGTTAGATGACATAAACTGAAGCCATGCATAAGAACAAAGGGTAAGTGAATAAACCTTAATGCTAAGGCAGCTGTTAGGTGGATGTGATCCGGGAAGTTGGAGCTTAAGCCATTCATTCAGTCGTATTTATTGAGCGGTTACTGTGTGCAGAGTTCTGTCTAAGCGCTTGGAATGTACAATTCGGCAACAGATAGAGACAATCGCTGCCCAACAACAGGCTCACAGTATAAAAGGGGGAGACAGACATCAAAACAAAACAAGTAGTCAGGCATCAGTGATGATGATGGTTTTTCCGGAAGCACTACAATACGGTTTCATCAAAGTAGGGTCAAGGGTTCGCCTTCTACTCATGCCAACAGGTTGGAGCAAGGAGGACTCCCTGCTTTGAAATGAGAAAAACACACAGAAGGCCAAAGTACCACTGCAGATTTGGCCAGCTGACTCTGGGATTCTGGGGAATAGGGTGGGCAGCAATAGCACGAGCATTTTAATGGTATTGGAAACAGCTTTGCCTAATCGATAGAGCACAGACCTGGCAGTCAGAAGGATCTGGGTTCTCATTCGGGCTCTACTACTGTTCTCCTGTGTGACCTTGTGCAAGTCATTTAACTACTCTGTGCCTCGGTTACCTCATTTGTAAAACGGGGATTGATTGTGAGCCCCATACACAACTGTGTCCAATCTAATCAGCCTGTATCTACCCCAGCACTTACTACAGTGTCTGGCACAGAATAAGTACTTAGAAAATGCCATTAAAAAGAAAATGAGAGCTTATTCTGTGCCAGGCACTGTACTAAGTACCCAAGTAGATATTAGGTGATCAGGTTGGACACAATGCCACATGGGATTTACAGTCTTAATCCCCATTTTACAGATGACGTAACTGAGACACAGAGACATTAAGTGACTTACTCAAGATTACACAGCCAGGATTAGAACCTTCGGACTCCCGGGCCGGTGCTCTATCCATTAAACCAGAGTATTTCTCATTGACACCAGTTAAAAAGTTGAGACAGCACAACACCTCAAAGCATTGAAAAATTTTTTCACTCTACTAAATAAATTCTTTCTCAAGGAGACTCATCAGAAGGATTTATGTTACTTTCTATCCCCTCCTCCCCATCCTCCCTGTCACATAAGCTCTTTTTAAAGTATTTTCCCTTCAATTTCTTGTCTGAGTGTTAAGGACCTGTGGGAAAGGGAGAGAGGACAGAATTATCGCTCTGTGACATAAGAAATGCACTGTGTTAATGTAACCTTCATTTTTTGTTTTTTCCCATCAGTCAACATTATCTATCGAGCACACACTGGGTACAGAGAGCACCGTAATCAGCCCTAAGGCAAGTAGCAGATAAATTACAAGGCATAAGGATGGCAGAACTCCACAGTAGCTGTGCCAGTTAAAGCCCACCAGATGGGATGTTCGGTGCTTGTGGCATGCAATTTTTAGGAGAACCTTTCCTAGCCTTTTCCCCATTGGGATGGACAGAGAGTTCCTAAATAGTCCTTTTCAGGGGAAGGCAACCTCTTTAGCAATCTAACGAGGAATAACCTAACCAACTCCTTCACCCTAGGGGATTTCTCATCTGCAGAAAGATAGGCAAGTAGTAGTGTTTGCTTTGAGTTAATGGAAGAAAGTGTAAAGATCCTCACTAAGTTGATAAGGTTGTCTCTTGCACCACTTTAAGCACTCTAGGGTATATGGTTATATTTATTCCACTTATTCAATTACCATTTTTGCTTCCTTTTGCATTTATCAATTGAATGGATGCTTTTACTCTTGTTCCCACTGCTTATATACTATTTGTGTCTACTGGTCTTCTGTACTTGAAGGCAGGCACCATGTTTTCTATTTTTAATATATGTTTCCAAGGGCCTAGTGCCTGCTCATCTTCTCATGAGGAGTGCTCAATAAGATAACGATGATAATGATTACCACGCTGTTAATGGATGAATCTGGCAGGGCTTCCTAAGGGCGCTGAGGACTTTTAAAGTTTTGGAGGAGGAGAAGGACATGGTTTGGCCAAGAGGAATAGGTCTGTGCCAAGGAAGCAGCATGGCCTAATGGAAAGAACACAGGCCTGGGTTTCAGAGGACCTAGGTTCTAACCCTAGCTCTGCCGCTTACTGCTGTGTGATCTCGGGCAAGTCACTTAACTTCACTGTGCCTCGGGTCTCTCATCTGCAAAATGGGATCCAATGTTCATTCATGCATTCATTCAGTCATATTTATTGAGCGCTTAACTGTGTGCAGAGCACTGTATTAAATGCTTGGGAGAGTACAATACAACAATAAAAAGTGACATTCCCTGCCCCCAACAGGTTTACCGTCTAGAGATGGGGAAACAGATATGAATACAAATAAATAAAATTACAGATATGTTCATAAGTGCTGTGGGGCTGGGAAGGGGGAAAAGCAAAGGGAGAAAGTCAGGGAGACACAGAAGGGAGTGGGAGATGAGGAAAAATGGGACAGCCAGGGAAGACCTCTGGGAGGAGGTGTGCCTTTAATAAGGCTCTGAAGGAAGGGACAGTAATTGTCATTTGGAATTGAGGAGCGAGGGTGTTCCAGGCTAGAGGTTGTGGGCCAGGGATCGATGATGAGACAAGAGAGATCGAGGCACAGCGAGAAGGTTAGCATTAGAGGAGCAAAGTGTATGGGCTGGATTGTAGAAGGAGAGAGGCAAGTTGAAGTAGGAGGGGGCAAGGTGTTGGAGTACTTTAAAGGAGTTCTTGTTTGATGCGGAGATGGATGGGCAACCACTGGAGTTTTTTGAGGAGGCGGGTGACATGTCCTGAATGTTTTTGTAGAAAAATGATCTGGGCAGATAGTAAGAAGCAGCGTGGCCTAGTGGCCAGAGCATCGGCATGGGAGTCAGAGGACATGGGATCCAATTCCGGCTCCACCACATGTCGGCTGTGTGACCTTGGGCATGCCACTTAACTTCTCTGTGCCTCAGTTACCTCATCTGTAAAATGGGGATAAAGACCGTGAGCCCCATGTGGAACAACCCGGTTACCTTGTATCTACCCCAGAGCTAAGAACAGTACTTGGCACGTAGTAAGTGCTTTAAAAATACCATTATTATTATTATTCTTATCATTAAATATGGACTGGAGTGAGGAGACACAGGAGGCAGGGAGATCAGCAAGGATGCTGATGCGGTAATCTAGGCGGGATAGGGTGAGCGATTGCATTAACGTGCTAGCAGATTGGATGGAGAGGAAAGGGCGGTTTTTAGCGATGTTGTGAAGGTGGGTCTGACATAATATGTCAGATATGTGGTTATATGTTAATATGTTAAATATGTGGTTTGAATAACAGAGAGGAGTCAAGGATAACACCAAGGCTATGGGCTGGTGAGACAGGAATTGAGACAGGAATGATGGTAGTGCCGTCTACAGTGATGGGAAAGTGATGAAGAGGACAGAGTTTGGGTGGGAAGGTAAGGAGCTCTCTTTTGGACATGTTAGGTTTGACGTGATGGGAGAACATCTAAGTAGAGATGTCTTGGAGGCAGGGGGAGATGCTAGACTGGAGAGAGGGAGAGAGTTCAGGGATAGAGATGTAGATTTGTGTATCATCTGAAGAGAGGAGGGAATTGAAGCCATGGGAGCAAATGAGTTCTCCATGGGAGTGGGTGTAGATAGAGAATAGAAGGGGTCCCAGAAGTGAACTTTGAAGGACCCCCACTTGTTCTCCCTCCTGCTGAGACCGTGAGCCTCACGTGGGGCCAGATTACCTTATATCTATCCCAGCATTTAGTACAGTGCTTGGCATATAGTAAGCCCTTAACAAATACCACAGTGATTTTTATTATTATCATCCACTCTTGTTCCAAGAGGGGTTGTGTTGCTCTGCAAGTGATTATCAGGCTGCGATTCACATGCAGGCTCCCTGGGCTCTGCTATCTGTTCTGTGAACCAACATCTTAAACCACCAAAGACAAACTCCGTCTTAGTGGTTGGAAGAGTTGTACTCCCATCCTCACATCCTTTGAAGGAGGCTCAACTCCTGAGGGCAAATGACTGAGCGTTTCAATGATGGAATCTTTTTTTTTTTTCTTTCTATTTTTCCTGTTCGGAGCTCCAAGGCTCTGCAAGCCTCCAGAGTCGGCCCATATCACAAAACACCCACTCACAACCACAAGAATTGGGGCGTGGGGAGGAGGGTCTTGAGAAAACTAAATTCCCAAAACATCTCCGTTCTTGCCCACATCAGGTAAGACAGGAAGAGGAAGGTAGCTCATCTCTTCAACTGCAAATGGAAGAGTTTATGTTCCCAAGGTATTTAGAAAGATTAACAAATGGGAAAAGCTCATTAAAACTGAAACGTGAGATACCTGCTCTTGTTGGGGGTGACTCATCTTCTAGTGGACAAACTGGCATTTGCATAAAATGAGCTGGGTTTCCTGCCTTAGCCACCTCTCTCGGTCAGAAGAAGAAAAAAGTATCTTGAATCACTGACAGGAATGTAGTGACTCACTCACCCCGTGCTCTGGGTGACAGGGTAGGTTCTGGTTGTGCCCTTTGCTTGATAGACACGTGAGAATATGAAAAGACATACGACAAATGATTGTCCGAAAACACAAGGGTGGATTGTCTGATGTGATGGCCTTCAACTGACCAGATTTTCTTGACCCCTTGGGTGGGACTTCCAGGGGTTTGGGCACTTGTGAGATTTTAGTTGTGAAAATACTATTGGTGGGAAAAAGCTATAGAAATACTGACAGAAACCTGTCCTGACTTTATGCAAAGTGTGGAAAATAATAATAATAATGTTGGTATTTGTTAAGCGCTTACTATGTGCAGAGCACTATTCTAAGCGCTGGGGTAGATACAGGGTAATCAGGTTGTCCCACGTGAGGCTCACGGTTAAACCCCATTTTACAGATGAGGTAACTGAGGCACAGAGAAGTTAAGTGACTTGCCCACAGTCACACAGCTGACAAGTGGCAGAGCCGGGAATCAAACCCATGACCTTTGCCTCCGAAGCTCAGGCTCTTTCCACTGAGCCACGCTGCTTCCCCTAAAGGTGTTAGCTCCTCAGCAAACACTGAATCCCTGTCTGGGAAACCACAACTATTACAGGAAAAATTCTACGTATGCGAGTATGTGTCAGGTACAGAGGGAGGCTGGGACTTTCAAATAAAATGGCTTCTCGTTGGGAAAAATTCCCTGAAAAGATCCCCATTTCGTAGGATCAAATTTACCAAAAATCATGGAATTCACTGTCTCTCCCAAGTCCCTGCTACCCATAGAGGTTCTAGCCAGATCCCTGCTCCTCAGTGTTAACCCACTCAAACTCTGTTGTCAAGAACCTGATTCTTAATTCCGTTGCTTAATTAGCATCTTATTTCTATCCACCAGGATTTTAGACATTAAAGACACCAAACCCCTGAGACATCCAAAATGCCAAATTCTAGAAAATTCCATTTCTTTAGGCGCTCTCAGAGGAGACGTTCTTTACCGCTCTAAAAATACTCTCCCCATCAGTCCAGAGGGTTTGCCTTGAAGTGAGATAGTTATGCGAGCTGAGAAATTAATGGATTTCAGAATCGAGCTCCTGACCCAAGCCCCGAATGAGACTAGAAAAGATGCAGAGAGTCAAAGAGACTGACAGATCAGAGTCGTAAGGGCAAACTGTACGGGGGCCTAGAATGTATTTTGACCTCTCCTGGATTTTCATCTATTAAAAATAGGAGAACAGGAGCCTGCTGGGTAATTTCTCTCTAAGTCGTTTGGTATTATTTCGACTTCCAAATCCTCCCACTGGTTTGGCACAGGAAAGGGGAGATTCTGGGGAAACTCGATTCCTTTACATCGTACCTCCTAGCTAACATGGTGTAGATCGTGGAATCCTACACAGTGAACTTTCTCTTTCCTACTCCTTCACATCAACCAAAGGCATGCCCATATGTGACCACTACTGCTCACCAATGATCTGTTGCCGATTTGTACATTCCAAGCGCTTAGTACAGTGCTCTGCACATAGTAAGCGCTCAGTAAATACTATTGAATGAATGATTGCATTTGTACCAGTGGAGGACATAAGGGTGTATGTAAGCAGGTCCTACTGTTGAGGAGACACGCAGACTTCTATCAATCAATTAATCACACTTACTATGTGCAGAGCACTATACTAAGTGCTCGGGAGAGTACAGTACAACAGAATTAGCAGGAACGGTCCCTGCCCATATTCTGCTTCCAACCCAGAACGCATCTGATTTCCCAGGGAAGACACCCCATTATGGCCGCTGACTTTGACTTCAGTGGATGCACAATAGTTGGATCGTCTTCTCTCTGCCTTCTTGACCTGGTAATCAGATGACCCTGCCCCTCCCTGCCCCCCCGCTCTTATGAGTTCCTCTAGCCCTAGACATTTTCACAACTATTGCATTTCCACTGAAAGAAAAGCCAGGCCACTGTTGCAGTATTCCAGCAGTTTCTGCTGTGAAAAAGCACATCCCGATATGCTGTTGCACAGTCGCCGACTGCAACTTCACTCCAGCCAACCTTCTCACAGTGCTTGCCGATGTCCACAGGGGAACTGGGTAGGGGAAGTCTGGGAGGCTCAAAATAACCATCGCCATTCCTGAAAATATAACTCAAGCATACGTCCTACTGACATCCGGGCAGCTCCACATTGTAAACTCACTGTGGGTAGGGAACTTGTCTGTCCACTCTATTGTATGTACCCTTCCAAGTGCTTTGCGTAGTGCTCTGCACATGGTAACCGCTCGGTAAATACCACTGATTTACCTGCAACATCAGTGACATCTTTGAGTACAAAAGACATTCATATGCTTTTTTTTTTTTTTGTCAGAGAGAATCTTTGGTGACAAGATGCTATAAAGCTGTACTGAGGCTGAGGACAATTGAACTCTTTGCCTCCATTTCCCCACCGGTTATATGTGCCTAGACTTATTGGATCATTGTATCACTCTCCTTTGCTCTAGGGGTCTGAGTCTGAGAATGAGGATTTCCCTCTCGAACATACTTCCCTAACCTGGCAGGTGGAGAGAATGAGTGTTTGATCAGAGCTTTGGGAGCTATATCTCAAGGGCAGGGTTGGCCCTGGCATCTTGCTGAAAATGAGATCTCTCAGCAATCCAATGGGTTAGAATAAAATGACTATTTGCTCTGAAATGGATTTATGGTGAATTTTACCATCTGACCCTCCTTCCTCGGGTTCCTTGTAATCAACATTGACTTAAATTATGGGAGTCCAGCAAATGCTTGCAAGGAAAATTCTCTTTTAGTCACTCCTAACCCAAGCAGACAAAAATGTTTAGGCTATTAGATGACCCCCTGTTTTGAGTTTGGATTAAAAGGCTCATTTTAGCATTCTGATAATGGCCATTTTATCAGCATGAAAGTGCTTAAATTTAGAACCCATAGCAAATTCTCTCCTATTCCCCTACCCACTGAAGGGCAGAAGAGCTTGTGGAAAGAAAGAGCATGGGTCTGAACATCGACTGAAGTGGTTTCTAGTCCCTGCTTTGCCAACTACTGTGTGACTTTGGGAAATCATTTAGTCTCTCTGAGCCCCATTTTCCTTATCTGTAAAATGCGGATAATAATACCTGTCTCAACCTGCCTCATAGGCATGTGAAAGTGCTTTGGAATATTATTATGTGTATCCACTATGTCTGGAGTAGTGTTATCTCTGTGATTCTGCATGGGACACCGGAAGCTCATCTTCTCAAACTAACATATAAATATCAACCTTCCCCACACTGATCCTCCCACCTCACAGCAGTTTCATTCCCAGGGCTCCAGCATGGCTTCACTCTCCCTGTGAGAACCCGTGGTAATCTTTACACATCTTTGTCCCCTCCCACCTGAAGAAAGGGGTATGCAACAGGGGTGTGATCTGCATAAGAGGCATTTGTTGGGATTACAAATGTGTCTGGGTATCCTGTCAGATCTACCAATCCCTAGTAGAAAGGGTTGAATTGCAACCCAAGATGGCCTCACATCCCCTTGTGATTGACATCTGCCAGTCACGGGATGGAATCTGTTGCCGGCCTGGCATCTGCCCCTGGTCTGCTCCCCAGTCACTTCCAGAGGAAGGGCTTGGGTGGCCTCTTACCCCTCTCCCTGCTTTAGGAGTCATCTCCAGGGGAAGGTACCTGGAGAGGTCTCAGAGTTGGGCTTTTGTGAGCTGGGCCCCCTCCCCATCTCTGAAATCCACACAAGTCCCAGAGCCCCCCGACCCAACCCCCTGCCTCCACCTAATGGGTCGGCTCCGGAGGAAGTGTTCTGGGAGAGATAGTGAAGACAATCGAAAGGAGCTTAGCTTCCTATTAATTCGTTCCTAAATGATTGAAGATGGGGGCGGGTCATAATAATAATAATAATTATGATATTTGTTAATCCCTTCCTATGTGCCAAGCATCAGCTTGGACACAGTCCCTCATGATCTTAATCCCCATTTTACAGCTCAAGTAAATGAGGCACAGAGAAGTGAAGTGACTTGCTCAAAGTCACACAACAGACAAGTTATTAGAACCCAGGTCCTCTGATGCCCAAGCCCATGCTCTTTCCACTAGGCCACTCTGCTTTTCAAAAATAAAAGCATTCTTAAAATTGTCTTCCCCTCCGGACCTTCCTCCACCTATCGAACCTTCACTTCACTTGAGGGCTCCCCCTCAATCCTCATGCCCGATAAGGAGGGGAATCTCGTTGTTGGCCTGCTTCCCTTCCTCCAGAGTTAATCCCCACCAGTGGGCAAAGTGGGGAGAGGTTGCCCAGGGTCCTCCTCTGGAGCTGACTGCTGTGGTGGGGCAACAGAGAGGGGCCACACAGGACCACAGAAAGTCCCCGCCCCCTTTACCCCTCCCCCAGTCACAAGAGCAGGTGACTTTGTAACTTAAATTATGAAGACAGTCGATCAGGAGCCGATCTGAACTGCTCATTTACCAGATCATCTAGAAGCAGCACGGCCTAATGAACAGAGATCGGTCCTGAGAGTCAGAAGGTCCTGGGTTCTAGTCCCAGTTTGGCCGCCAGTCTGCCATGTGACCTTGGGCAAATCATTTCACTTTTCTGAGCCTCAGTTCCCTCATCTGTAAAACCGGGATGAAGATTGTGAGCCAGTGCGGGACAGGGACTGTATCCAACTTGATTACCTTGTATTTACCCCAGCACTTTGAACAATGCCTGGCACATAGCAAGTGCTTCACAAATATAATCCAAAAAAAAAAAAGATCTCACCTGATTAACTTGTCAGAACGCAAACTGCACCAATCTGGCACATAACCAGAGATGACTCCCTGTGTCTTCAGCAGAGGGAGAGACAGAAGCTTGGTGATACATGGTGCCATTATTTATTCAGTTATTTATATTAATGTCTGTATCCCCCCCTAAACTGTAAGCTCGCTGTGGGCAAGTAATGTGTCTGTTGGTTGTTATATTGTACTCTCCCAGCTGCTTAGTACAGTGGTCTACACACAGTAAGCACTCAATCAATACGACTGACTGACATGGTCTTCTGGGAGGAGTTAAGGAGGCATCGCAAAAGGAGGCCATTGTTTCCCCTCCCCAAGCCTCCCGTCCTTCCCCACCTCTGTTGGAGCAGAGAGGAGGGAAGAAATCTGCAACTGCAATTACGGATGCATCCACCGGAGTTGATGGGAGCCTGGGGGTCTGGATTTCCTCAATCCTGCCCCTCTTTCTCCATTAAAGAGAGAGCTTCAGGAAATGGAGATTTCACCAATTTCACGCACCGCAATCTGAGCCATAATAAACATCAGTCTGTTGGCAGTGGATACTTGGAACCGTTGAATTTTACTTAGTGATCGCGAGGTATCAAATTCCCGAGCTGTAGCTTAGCCGGAAGAACATTAGCACTGCCATTCCTGTGTCAGACGATGATCCATCCAGCTCAGCACTCCATCACCACCACGTTGCTTCTGGGAATCATCTGTGGGACGGCCATCCGGGAGGGGGGGGTGCCCCTAACTTTCCCCTCAGTACGCCTAACCTTCCTTCTAGTAACTGTTCCATGAATAATAATTACGGGACTTGTCCCGGCTCTGCCACTTGTCTGCTGTGTGACCTTGGGCGAGTCACTTCACTTCTCTGTGCCTCAGTTATCTCATCTGTAAAAGGGGGAGACTGTGAGCCCATGTGGGACAAGGACTGTGTCCAACCCAATTTGCTTGTACCTACCCCAGCGCTTAGTACAGTGCCTTGCATGAGGTAAGCACTTAGCTAATACCACTGTTATTATTACTATCATTATGAGGCTACTGTGTGCCAAGCACTGTTCTAAGCACTGGGGTAGATACAAGCTAATCAGGTTGGGCACGGTCACTGTTTCACATGGGGATCACAGTCTTAATCTCCATTTTACAGATGAGGGAACTGAGGCCCGGATAAGTGAAGTGACTCACCCAAGGTCACACAGCAGACGTGGCAGATCTGGGATTAGAACCCAGGTCCTTCTGACTCCCAGGCCCATGCTCTATCCATTAAGCCACACTGCTTCTCTATCCAAACCCCTTTCGAAGAAACTGATAATTTTTGGCCGGGGTTAAAAAATTCAATTTGCTTACTACCAACCTGCCGCCCCACCTCCCCCAGTTAATATCTCTCTATGAATCTGTATCCTTTACTCAATGGATCTAATCTACCCCTTTTATACTGAGACCTCCGTGTGGACCATACTGTATCCAATTTCCATGCATTCCCTCAATAAATACGATTGAATGAATGAATGAACGCTTCATACAATTGCACATCCAGATTGAGATTATGGTAAATGTGATGATGATGAAAATAATGAGGAAAAGACCAGAGAAAAGGATTATTAAGATCTTTGGGAGCTGAGATTGCTTTTACTTAGTCTATTATGGAAGCAGAGGTTGGGGTGGGGCGGATATCAAATGTCCAAAAGTATCAGTTGGGTGCATGGAAGACAGAGAAAGGAAGTGAGCCGGGGAAAAGAAGGCTTAATCGGGAAGGGTTTCTTGGAGAAGATGTGACTTTAATAGAGCTTTGAAGGTGGAGGGACTTCCAGGATAGAGGAAGGATGTTGGAAAGAGTTTGGTAGTGAAATAGAGATAATAATGATAAGAATAATAATGATAATAATGGTATTTGTTAAGCTCTTACTATGTTCCTAACACTATTCCAAGAGCTGGGGTAGATACGAGGTAGTCAGGCTGTCCCATGTGGGGCTCACGGTCTTAATCCCCATTTTACAGATGAGGTAACGGAGGCCCTGAGAAGTGAAGTGACTTGCACAAGGTCACACAGCAGATTTCAGTGACCTACCCTCTGTTCTGTTCTAAGATGGTGCTGGATGCTTACGCGCAGACTGTAAGCTCCTTTTGGGGCAGGGATAGTGTCTACCAACTCTACTGTGTTATCTTTTCTCAAATACTTAGTTCACTGCTCTGCACGCAGTGAACTCTCAGTAGTGATTTTTCTGTCTGTTTTCTATGCAAGTCTCACTCTTCTGCTCCTGCCTCTCAATTCCCACAGTTCTGATGCGGTGTCAGATTCCACACTGACCTGGGACAGGACTGAAAAATCTCTGGGGGACATTTGGGTTTCAGGATTTACCCCCCAGTAAACCTTTTGGGGTCTTGCAAAATCCACATCTTTCTGCAATGAAGCACCTGTGACAACATATTAAGATGTGTCATGACACATCCTCTAGACAACATGGCTTAGTGGAAAGAGCCCGGGCTCGAGAGTCGGGTCGTGGGTTCTAATCCCGGCTCCGCCGCTTGCCAGCTGTGTGACTTTGGGCAAGTCACTTAACTTCTCTGTGCCTCAGTCCCCTCACCTGTAAAATGGGAATGAAAACTGTGAGCCCTACATGGGACAACCTGATCACCTTGTATCCCCCAGCGCTTAGAACAGTGCTTTGCATATAGTAAGCGCTTAACAAATACCACCATTTAACCTCATTGTGGGTAGGGAACGGGCCCGCTAATTCTGTTGTACTCTCCCAAGGTCTGCACACAGGAAGTGCTCAATAAATACCAATGTTGATTGATTAGCTATCAACCATTCACTGTCTTAATTCTTCGGCTCCTACAGTAACCAGGCCGATTCCTTTCACGGGCCTAGCTCTGAAACTTAACTCCCGTAGAAGTCGTTCTTTCAAGAAGGGCATTGAGTAACGGCAGGACTTTACAGGCCATTGGCATTCACTGAGTTTCTTATTTACCCACATATACTTAGATTTCTCCCCAGTTCTCAATGCCGGGATCTACGCCCGGTATTGATAGCCCATCATCTGTCTTTGATCTGGGCATCCCGCACGTTCATTTCTAGTAAAGGATGTGACATTCTCTAGTTTACTATTAAGCTGGATGAATCAGTCCAGTGTTCCCTGATCCTTGCTTATTTTAAACAGAGCAAGCAAAAGCAAATGTGAGGGAATCAGCTGGTTAGGAAGGCGAGTTGTTAAATCAAATTACACCTCCAACCGTCTGACATGCTGAACCTGCTCAGAAAATGCTGAACCAGCAAGCACACCTAGATTGCTGTCTTTATACCAGGCCTGAGGGAATTGAAAATTCATTTTCCCCTCACTGACATATAGCAAGTGCCTTTGTATTTCCTTCATTTCTTTGGTGGCCAAGTATTGATTTGCATACCATGTTTTTTTCATGATTTCTTCAATTCTGTTTGGAGGGTCAGTTATTGTAGACATTTGTTTTGATTCTGAAAGAGAAAATAAAGAAAAGATGTTGGCTGAAGGTAAATTAATTCCTGAGAATTAAGGCTCCCACTTGTTTTATTTTAGTATTTATTGAGGGGCAACTGTGATAGAGCACTGTTTTGGATGCCTCTTGTGTGCAGAGTACTTGTCTGGGAGCCTAGTGTGTGTACAGAGCAATATACAAGGAGCTTGGGAACATACAACTGAAGCAAAAGACAGTGACCATTCATTCATTTAATCGTATTTATTGAGTACTTACTGTGTGCAGAGCACTGTACTAAGTGCTTGGGAGAGTACAATATAGCAATAAACAAACACATTTCCTGCCCACGACAAGCTTACAGTCTAGAGGGGTAATCTTACATTCCAGTGGGGAGGGGAGCAGACACAAATGCCGGTGTCAAATAGGTAAAAGAGAGTAAATGTAAATCAAAACAAAAGCAAGAAATTTTAAAAAAACACATACACACACACAAATGCATGTGTGCTAACGGGTCACAACAAGGATGGTGGGGGAATAAATCAGGATACACCTTTTTTATGGTATTTTTAAATCACTTACTATATGTAATAAGTGTGTACTACACTGTACTAAGCACTGGGGTAGATACAAGCTGATCCGATTGGACAGAGTGTATATCCCACATAATACTCATTTACAGATGAGGTAACTGAGGCACAGAGAAGTTGTCCAAGGTCACACAGCAGAAATTGGCTGAGAGGGAATTTAACTCTGGTCCTTCTGACTCTCAGGACTGTGCTTTATCTATTAGTCCACACTGCTCTATAGAAGGTGGCTTTTGGGGGTGGTTTTCAAGGTGGTAGGGACACGGTTTGGCAGATCTGAGGTGAGAGCAATGGGTGGAACACAGGAGAATTCTCTTTTTTTAGCCTTTTCCCTGCCCCTTGCTGTGGCCCAACCCAGTTTGCCTCAGAATCATCTTTGAACCATTCAGAGCGTTTCCCGATGAGCTAGAGAGAGATGGCCTCTACATTCTCTACCGACAGATAACAAACCTTCCAGAAAGACTGGGTAAAGAGGTCAGGCTCTTCTAATTTTGGATCAGGAGAGAACAAAGAGGAAAGCAATGGGATAGGAAACTCAGGGGGAGAACAGGGATGGACTTCCAGCCAATACCAGCGATGGACTTTCAGCCCTTAGGTCATCCACCCTGCTCTTGGGGTAAGGAGAGGACAATCATCTGAATGAGCCAGGTATGATTATCCAGGAGATGGACTCAGGACTCGTAAGTGTGGAACCCACTTTCAATCCCTTTTCTCCCTAGTACTCGGATGTGAGAGTCATATGGGATATAGATTGGATCTGACCTGACTATCCTGTATTTATCCCCAGAAGTTAGTACAGTGCTCGGCACAAAATAAGCACTTAGCAAATACCGTAATTATTGTGATGCTCAGGACCCCGAGAGAAAGAAAGGAACATGGCACCAGGTGTAGTAGGAAAGAAATGCAACATTGTGCCTGGTGTGGGCAAGGATTGTCTCTCTTTGTTGTTGAATTGTACTTTCCAAGCACTTAATACAGTGCTCTGCACACAGTAAGTTTTTATAAATGTGAATGAATGAATGAAGAGGCAGTCTGTACCAGCACATGATGAGGAAAGGATGATCACAAAGATAACAGTCTTATGAGCCCCAGTTGCATGTACTGGTAAAATCTCCCTGTCACAAGGCTTGTCTACACACACTGATAAAATCTTGTTGTCACAAAGGTCAGCCACAAGCTCTAAGAAGAGCTGCATATTCAGTAAAGACTAATATGCTTTGGGGCTGAGCTGGACTCCAACAATCAATGGTATTTACTGAGTGCTTACTGGGTGCAGAGCATTCATTCATTCAGTGATGTTTATTGAGTGCTTACTATGTGCAGAACATTGTACTAAGCACGTCAAAAGTACAATTCAGCAGCAAATAGAGACAATCCCTGACTGACAATGGGCTCACAGTCTAGAAGGGGGAGACAGACTTCAAAACAAGTAAACAGGCATCAATAGCATCACTCTAAATGAATAGAATCATATATACATATCATTAATAAAATGAATAGAATAGTAAATATGTACATATATACACAAGTGCTGTGGGACCGGGATGGGGGAGAGCAGAGGGAAGGAGTCAGGGCCATGGAGAGGGGATGAGGAGCAGAGGAGAAGGGGGGCTTAGTCTGGGAAGGCCGTACTGACACTTGAGAGAGGACAATACAAAAGAGTTGGTAGACACATTCCCTGCCCACGAGATCTTGAAATCTAGAGTCCATGTGAAGGAAGCATAATACTGTTCCTACACTCAAGGAACCAGCCATCCAAAGTAGTCAGTGAACAAGATGCTCCTTTTCATGCTTAGGATCACTCACTCTCCAAAAGTCCAGAGGAAGTGAGTCTTCCCTTGCCCTCATTGGGAATGTTTTCCTCCACTTGTCTCCTTCTCAAAAGGAAAGGCTTCCCTTGCTTGCCTGACTGACTTCCATCATCTTGACCCTCCTTTTCAATGGTACTGTTAAGCACTTTCTATTTTCCAGGCACTGAACTAAGCGCTGGGGTTGATTCAAGCTAATCAGGTAGGACAGAGTCCATGTCCCTTCTACAGATGAGGTAACTGAGGCACAGAGATGTTAAGTGACTTGCCAAAAGTCAAACAGCAGACAAGTGGTGGAGCTGGGATTAGAACCCAGGTCCATCTGTCTCCCATGTCCATGATCCATCCACCGGGCCACACTTTATCCACATGCTCCTTGAAGGAGTTCAGGAACAAAACTGCAACTAGCTCAAAAGAGGATTGAAAATATGGTGAATTTATGTGCACACAGCACAGGAGGGAATGTCGGTCATGCACGGATCCTTTTCCGACCTTCACTGGCATCATCTTTGAATGCCAACAACCACTAGATATACCAGTCTTTGAAGGCCAAAGAAGTATCTTTAAAAGCATGAATCTGCTTTCAACAACACTGTTAATGAAAGGTCTAATTCAGAGGCTTCAACTGGATGAATCAACTGCTGATTCTTTAAACGTTTACCCAAGCATCTTTGTGTGAAACTCTAAATAGAAGAATTTCAACATCAAGCAGACATTAGCTCACCTTCTTGACATTTCTTTCCTTTCAGTGATAAGAGCCTAGAATAGAATCCCATACTGGAAGGTTAAAAAGCTGAAATATTTCTTTGGACTTTGGGTCTGTGGTTTTGTATCTCCATGGTCTACCCGGCCCCAAGCTGGGAAAGTGAGATCCTGACTCTGCCTGTATCTGCCCCCTGGGGTGCAGTCTAAAAAGACTGTCAAGTGTTCTGAATTTCTTGACAGAAGACTGGATACAAATAATAATGGTTTACTATGTGTCAGGCAATGCACTAAGCACTGGGTTCGATACAAGCAAACTGGGGTGGACACAGTCCCTGCTCATTCATTCATTCATTCATTCATTCAGTGTCAGCCATATTTATTGAGTGCTTGCTGTGTGCAGAGCACTGTACTAAGCATTTGGGAGAGTACAATACAACAATAAACAGACACATTCCCTGCCCACAACAAGCTCACAGTCTAGAGTCGGGGAGACAGATAAGAATACAAATAAATAACGTTACAGATATGTACATAAGGGCTGTGGGGCCAGGAGGGTGGGAGAGCAAAGGGAACAAGTCAAGGTGATGCAGCAGGGAATGGGAAATGAGGAAAGGAGGGAGCTTAGTCTGGGAAGGCTTCTTGAGGAGATGTGCCTTAGAGAAGCAGTGCGGCTCAGTGGAAGAGCCCGGGCTTGGGAGTCAGAGGTCATGGGTTCGAATCCCCCCTCATGCCACTTGTCAGCTGTGCGACTGTGGGCAAGTCACATTAACTTTTCTGTGCCTCTCTTACCTCACCTGTAAAATGGGATTAAGACTGTGAGCCTCCACGTGGGACAACCTGATCACCCATGGTACCCCCCCAGCGCTTAGAACAGTGCTCTGCACATAGTAAGCGCTTAACAAATACCAATAAGGCTTTGAATGGTGGGAGAGTAATTGTTCGATTTGAGAAGGAGGGTGTTTCAGGCCAGAGGCAGGAAGTGGGCTAGGGGTCAACAGTGAGACAGATGAGATGGAGCACAGTGAGAAGGTTAGCACTAGAGGAGCCAAGTGTGTGTGCTGGCTTGTAAGCGAGAAGCAAGGTGAACTTGGAGGGGGCAAGATGGTGGAGTACTTTAAAGGCAATGGTGAGGAGTTTTTGTTTGAGGAGGAGGTGGAAGCATAGCTATTGGAGTTTTTTTGAGGAGCGGGGTGACATATTTTTGTAGAAAAATGATCTCACAGTCTTAATCCCCATTTGACAGAGGACTGAGGCACACAGAAGTGAAGTGACTTGCCTAAGATCACACAGCAGACAAGTGGCAGAGCAGGGATAAGAACTCAGATCTTTCCGACCCCCAGGCCCGTGCTCTATCCACTAGGCCATGTTGCTTATCTAACGATGTTTTATTTATATAATAATAATAATAATGGTATAGGTTAAGCACTGACTATGTTCCCAGCCGTGGTGAGGATACAAGTTAATCAGGTCAGACATAGTCTCTGTCCCACATGGGGTTAACAGTCTATGTAGGAGGAAGAAAAGGTATTGAATTCCCATTTTCCAGTTGTGGAAACTCCGGCACCAAGAAGTTAAGTGACTTACACAGCAGGCAAGTGATGGAGTTGGCATTAGAAACCAAGTCATCTGACTCCCAGGCCTGTGTTATTTCCACTATCCTATGCTGTTTCCCCAAATATATATGTATGTACATATGTGTCTATGCACATGTATATGTACATACATATTACTTGTTAAGTGATTACTATGTGACAAGCACTGTTTTAAGCGCTGGGGTAGATACAAGTTAATCAGGTTGGACACAGTCCCTGTCCCACATGGGGCTCACACTCTTGAACCCCATTTTACAGATGAGGCTCAGAGAAGTTAACTGACTTGCCCAAGATCATACATCAGACATGTGGCAGAGCCAGGATTAGAGCCCAGGTCCTACTGACATCCCCGGCCCATACTTTATCCACTTAGCCATGGCACTTTCCTGCCTTATATGGCTCATTGTCATGCCCGTTGGGAATTCTGGGCTTCCCCAGAAGTATCATTGGCAATTGAAGTATGTGGAATTAAATCCAAAGCAGTCATTCAACCTAGAACAAGAGCTCGGCACAATTCCCTACACGTTGTAAGTATCAATCAATCGATCGATCAAACAGTAGTATTTATTGAGCGTTTACTGTTTACTAAGCGCTTGGGAAAATGAAATACAACAGAGTAGGTAGATATGGGCCCTGCTCACAATGAGTTTACTGTCTAGAGGGGGAGAGAGACATTAATATAAATAGCTCTGAGGGGCCAATCTTACTGGGTTTCATAAAGAGTAGATATTTCAAGTATTTCTGTATCCCCAGAATTTCTATGCTCAGGCAACAGAAAAACTTCACAAGGATGATCAGTGAAAGGGAAACAGCATGGCTTAGCAGAAAGAACACAGGTCGGGGAATCGCAGAAACCGGGTTCTAATCTGGGCTCCGCTCTGTACCTGCAATGTCACTTTGGACAAACCACTCAATTTCTCTGTGCCTCAGTCTCCTCATCCACAAAGTGGGAATTCAATACCTGTTCTCCTTTTCCCTTAGAATCTGAGTCCCATATCCAGGTTAGACTGTGTCTGACCTGATCATCTTCTACTGATGCCCAGTAAGCTCTTAACAAATAGCATAATTATCAATAGAAAGAACTACGTACCAGTGCACTCAGACTTATTACAGAATTATCAGAATGATTGGCTAATTGTGTTTCCAAAACAAATGGGTCAATTATTTTCTCCTGTGGCCTAACTCTCGGCTTGTGCTGCCAACAGGAAGTGAAAGAGTGGGAAATCAATCTGTCCATCAATTGTAGTTATTGAGTGTTTACTCTGTGCAGAGCACTGTACTAAGTACTCAGGAGAGTCCAATACAGTAGAGTTGGTAGGCACGATCCCTGCCCTCAAGGAGACAGACATTAAAATAAATTACAGATGTGTGTTTTGTGCTTGTTTCATTAATGATGGCTGGGAGTGTGAACACTGCTCAGGAATGAGCTCACTGTAGGGAAGAAATGTGTCTACCTGGTATATTGGACTCTCCCAAGTATACAGTGCTCTGCACACAATAAGTGCTCAACAAATATGAGTGCTTTATTGCATGAATGTTTTCAGCAAGATTTCCCTGTGGAGAAAAGGGAAGGGATGGCCATTTGTGTCAGTGGAAACAGACTAGAGAAAACAGGAGAGGGAGAATGGCATCATGAAAGCCACGATCATTATAATCAATCCCTCTGCTCAAGTTCTCAATCCGGAAGTTCCAGGGCTGAGGCTCATCAACCATTCCCAATGGGAGACTCCATCCTCACCATCCCTGTCGTGGCTGTGCCGTCCAAAGGCTGGAGAACTCTACTGCCCTTTTTGCAATCACATATTTGGCGATCATAGTTTCAATTTTGAGATGTCATTTCCTCTCAGCAATCAATTATGCTTTCCACTTTTTCTCAACTCCAAAATAGCACCTGCCTTTGGTATGAATGAGCATTCCTCCATCCCAGCAGTTAACTCATGCCAAAAGGATGGAGTTGGGCTTTTGCTAGAGCCAAGACCAACTGGTTTCCGCTGGAAGATAAATCGTCTTCATGTTTCCATAGGCAAAAATCTTCATTTTAGTCTCCCTGCAACCAGCATCATTTAAATCTATTTTCTATTCTAGAAGACTAAAAGTGTATGCCCATCTGTCCCTCTTGAAGTCAAGTGATCTTGTAAAAGAATGCAGTGGAGATCCAGATGCTTCGGAGGCTCAGTGCCAGTATGTATCATTTTCAGAATGAGGTAACAAAGTCTCTGGATGGTTTCTGAAACCTTTCCCATCATCCAAACCTTCTGCAGGCGTGACAAAAACTTTCTCTGAAGTGTTCAAGTAAAGACAGGAAAGCAGTGGTCATGCCGGTCTGGCTCTGTCTCCCCAACCTCTCCTCACCTCTAATTTGACGCAGTTTTTTTAAAATTTTGTTTATGGAATTTGTTAAGTATTTATTATATGCCAGGCACTGTACTAAGTGGTCGAGAAGATATAAGCTAATCAGGTTGAACACAGTCCATGCCCCACACGGGGCTCACGGCCTTAATCTCCATTTTAGACATGAGGTAACTGAGGCACAGAGAATTTAAGTGACTTGCCCAGCCAAGCTCACACAGCAGGCAAGTGGCAAAGCGGGGATTAGAACCCAATCAGAGACGAATTCTAACTTTAGGCAACGTCTTTCAAAAACACTGATCGAAGCTCTTCAATCACCTCCTCAAACCTCACTTCTTTCCAGCTTATGGAAAAACTCCTAATCATCAGCTTCACGGCTTTCCATCAGCTCACTCCCTCTGACTCTCCCTCTTCTCTCTCTACATTCTAGCTCATGCTTTGTTCTCCTCCCATGCTAATGCTCTAACCATACCTCACTTGAGATTCTCCCTTCATCTAAACACGAGGATTGATTGAGTGCCTTCTGAGTGCAGAGCACCCAACTAAAGGTTTGGAGAGTACGTAACTTTCTCCCAGCAGAGTTCTCTCTCTCATCAAATAGAGTTTGAGTTTGCCTGCAAAGCCACTCTAATACTCACCTCCCTAGTCATGCTATCCCATCAGCCACTTTATCTCTCACATGTATTCATTTACTTATCGATTACTTTTTATCTTGGATTTAGCATTTGTATCTATTTTCTCAATCTCTTCCCTCTTTATATAATTTTGACAATGTTATAGCAGCTTCTCAAGGGTGGGACCATACCATTTATTGCTAGTGACTGTCTTCAAGCACATTTTCAACTGGAGAATACTACAACCTACCCTGAGGGCCTGACCGTGTGTTCATGTGTTGTTTAAAAAATAAAAAAATAACTAATGTCGCGATTGACATCCCCTCTCACCAATGGATGGATAGATCCTTCCTTGTTCCATACAAGCCTCTCTCTGTTTTCAAACCTGTCTCTTGGTATCATCTTCCGCCATGAAACCTTTGCTTGCATAGAACAGCCCCTGCGAATGATTGTTGCCTGCCAGGCTTTTCTGACTCCTCCAGTGTTCTCCAGTCCACTGCTACATTATGTTGTTTGAGATCGTTCTTCACTACGTCTTTAAAATGATTTATTCTGCCACTTCTTGGTGTACCCCATTTCAGTTCGTCCCTCAGGAACTTCTTGGGCAATCTGCGGGAGTCAATTCTCCTCACATCTCTCACCAGTGGAGCTCTGTTATTGTGAATCTCACTCAGCTGAGTGTTCCAGCATCTCAATGCGGATATTCCGGTCCTGTCCTCTGGTGTTGAGAGTGGTTTGCTCATTCATTCATTCAATCATATTTATTGAGCTCTTACTGTGTGCAGAGCACTGTACTAAGTGCTGGGGAGAGTACAATACAACAGTAAGCCGATACACTCCCTGCCCACAACGAGCTTAGAGTCTAGACAGGGAGACACATGATAACAGTTCCTAGGTAATGCTCCCGAAACTGCTCTGGAAGCTGGATGAGTCTGGGAAAGTAGATCCAGGATTTAGCCAGAGATGAGCACAGGAATAGATTTAGGGTTAAGAGGTGACGGGACAGAGGAGGGAAAGGTTTGGGGATAAAGGAAAAAGGGAAAGGTGGGAGAAGGGAGAGGAAGATAAAACCATTCTCATCCACCTTACCACACAGTCTCCTCTTTCTCGGCCTTTACTACAAAAGACATATCTATCCCTTTCTGGGCTTCACATTCCTCCTACCCTCAACTCCTGAGCTCAGTATAGACAAGCCTTCCCCAGCTACAGGCTGGGGAATCTTTCCACTGGCTTACCCAGTAGGCCTGGAGGTTCCCTCGGGGACACGGTGGCGGGTAAGGCTCCAGAGACACTTCAGCACCAATTTAAACTTCTCAGAACCCCCAGCATCATGCCACATATTGGCCCAGACCTGCCAGCCGTTCTCACCGGCCAAAAAGCAGTGGTCACTGCAGGTCCCTTGACACTGGGGGCTAGAGGAGGCCCTCAGTTTTGGAGCCTGATGAAAGCAACAGGGACCCTGAAATTGCCAGAGTCAGGCTAGGGGCTGCTTTCTGCTGGCCGGGGCAAAAGGAGGAGTTGATATCTGTGGCTCATTTGTGGCTCCTAGGGGAAGGGGAGGCTAGTTACAACTGCCACTCAGACGAAAAATCTCTGCGGGTGGGGGCTAAAGGCTTCAAGCACTTGATGCCAATTTCACAGCTTGAGCACCTTAACAGCTCTGTAATTCTTTACGTGCTGGAGAGTTTGATGTGCCTTCCTTATATTACAGCCTAGAGGGGGAGATGGACATTAATATAAAGAAATAATTTATAGATGTGTACCTAAGTTCTATGGGGCTGAGGGTGGAATGAATATCAAATGTCCAAAGGTTAGATATCCAAATTCAAAATGTAACAGATTATCACAAAGATTTGTGATGAGGTTTGTAGCCTGCTTCTAGGTTCTTCAGTAGATAAGCTATGCGTTCTCTCCCCAGCTTCTAAATCTCTCAGAGCATCCTCAACCAAACTGGTATAGAATAGACCAAACAAAATGGCCAACCTCACAACCCTACTTCATTCTGTTGATGATGGAGAAAGATTCAGACAGGATTGACTCTCTTCACCCTCTACACCCCAACCTGCATTCTTTGCTCCTCCAAAACCCACCTTTACATTCTACCTTGCTCTCAGATCTCTGCCTCAGACTCCTTGCTTAACACTTTTTCTATTTTTTATTATTAATTTTATTTTATGGTGCTTGTTAAGTACTGACTCCATACCAGGCACTGTACTAAGCACCAGAGGTAAATACAAGCTAATCAAGTTGGACACAGTCACATTTTACAGATGAGGAAATTGAGGCACAGGAAAATTGAGTGACTTGGCCAAGGTCAAGAACCTTTGCCGTATGCCCTCAAGTGCTTAGTACAGTTCTCTGCCAACAGTAGACCCTCAGTACAATTGATAGATTGATTGACTGACTGTTGTAGCATTCCTTCAACTCTGACTCAAGCAATCACACCACCATGGAAGGTTTCTTAGCAGCCTGTCCAGTGCTTTGCACATAGTTGTTGCTCAGCAAAGCTGGTGGTGGTGAATGATGATGAGAAATTCAAAGTGAACCTCTCAGTTATGAAAGAAATTGAATGTTTCACTTCCTACAATATGAGATTCAGACACCCTGGGCATTTTGAAAAATCAGAGAATAAATTATTCATCAAGCGAGGTGACTCAGAATTGACTACAATGTCAGCTGAAGGTTTTTCTATCCAGAAAGATAAATCTCAATTACTCCTTTCTATTTTTTTGGAAGTCAGTCTTGAAAATGAACGAGGTTAAGTTTAATATGATAAAAAGGTGTTAGCTAGTGTCTTGCTCTACAGCTATAAATCATATTTTTTAAATGTTATGGTTTGTGTGTGGTCTGACAATTTGAACATGTGGGAAGAGTCAAATTTATGGGGTACATCAAAGATTGTCACAAAAATAACAGGGAAATGTTAATCTATAGCACTCACACACCACAGTCTAATCCCCTTGAAACAAAAAAGCATGGAAATTAAACAATCAGCCTCAGGAGACAGCATAACATGCTGGGTAGTTCTGATCTAGAAAAGCAGCAAGGTCTATTGGCAAATAGTCCAGTTCTGGATATCAGGAATATGGTGTGAGTTCTAGTTCTGCCACTGGCCTGCTGTGTGACCTCAGTGATATCACTTAACCTCTCTGGGCCTCAGTTTCCTCATCTGACAAAAGAAAAAGATAATCACACCTGTCTGTCCCTCCATCACAAGGAAGATATGAGGATAAAATGAGATAGCTACGATCGATTGATTGATAACTGGTATGAAAGTGCTTTTGAAAAATGAAAGAACACAGTAGTCTAGCCACTGCGGAATTTTGCAGGAGAATAGATATCTTGATGTGCAGAATTCGTCTGATTTCCCAGAAGCCTAGGGGCTCAGGCAGGAAAGGAAGTGTGGCCTGTGAGGTGGGAGAGGGGTGAGCAAGTAAGAGTCATTTATCGTGCATTTGGAATCAAATGGAGACACCAAAACACCCCCAGGAGAATGCCTAACACAGCACACAAACATCATGTAAGTATGGCATCCGGTGCCCACAAGTGCTGTCACTGGCCACCAGCAGCAGGGTGATTGCTGGTCCACCCGAAGCAATCAAGACCCCTGTCTAGGGGCATCAATCACATGCATTCTGCGTCATCCAGATTCAATTTCCAAAAAAGATATACTGCGTCTGCCAGGCCCCAACCTATTTCTCTTCCACCTTTCTCCTCTGAATTGCAATTGAAGTACAAATAGCCAATCTCCCCCCCGCTAAATGGCTCACGAGCCAGCTGTCATTAGCGCTGTTGAGACACCATTAGGGGATCCCATGCAGGCATGGCCAATGGCCTGTCTCATTTCCTCTCAGCAAGATGGCTCTTTTTTTAGACATGCCAATACTGTATTTTATCTCTCAGCGAGGACCAAATTGGAGAGACATGTCCAGAAAATCTGTCTTCCAAAAGACATCCTTGTAGGGCACCCCTTGACGTCCACAGATCGAAGTCCAACGGAACTCAGTTCCAATTCATCTGATCTTTGAAGTGGCCTCACTGACAGTTCAGGGCTGCTGGATAACATTCCTCTGTCCAAGGTAGAAGCCTTTCGTTAATCCAGGATGGGAAAAGACTGTGCATGGAAATTTCTCAGAGACACCCTATGCCTGGGGTAGGGTTTAGGAGGTTCAAGAGCAATAATTGCGTCTGGCTGGTAACTATGAGCTATCACTCATTTGGAGCTGGGGGATCTGGGTTTTAGGCCCAGCTTTGTGGCCAGCTCTGCAATTTTGGGCAAGTCATCTCATCTCTCTGGGCCTCTGCTTCCACCTCAGTAAAATGGGGATAATAATACCTCTCCCTACCTCAAAGGCGTGTCGTGGGGATGAAATGAGATAATTGATGGGAAAGTGCTTTGGGAAAATACAAGGGCTCTACCAGTACAAAGTATTAAGTATTACAGATTCATCTCAGAGTTGAATCCCAGGGCATACTGGGAGAGCAGTCTTCATTCCGGACCGGAAGGGTACCGACTCCCTGACTGGTCATGTGTGGGATGAGTGGTGCTTCGGAGCTGAGGTCAGTGAACCCTATCTCCCCGGGGCACGGGAGTGAGGGGATGATGGTAAATCTTGTTACGTTAGCCCACGGAGTCGGAAAATCTCTTTGTACAGGTGCAGATGGAGGAGAAGCACATGGCTTAGTGGAAGTAGTACAGGGCTGGGAGTCAGAGGACCTGGGTTCTACTCCCAGATCTGCCACTTTTCTGCTGTGGGATCTTGAGCTAGTTAGCTTAATTTTTTTGTGCCTCAGCATTTTTGGTCTGTATAATGGGGATTTGGAGTGTCCTCCCTCCCCTTTAGAATATGAGCCCAAGTGAGGTCTTCTGATTATCTTGTATCTTCCTCATTGTTTCGAACAGTTCTTGGCACATAGTGAGTGATTAACAAAAAGCACAATTATTACTATCGGAATTGCTCTCTGGTCTCAGACCCTTCCCTTATCAGTCCTGCCCATTTTCTCCCTGATGAGAGTCATTCCAATCAGCATCGACTTGGGAATGGTCCTCCCTGTCTGGGGATGACGGTAGAGGGTCTGCGTCCCGTGCTACACAACCACTGGGATTCTCCATTTCCATCCTGCGGGATTCGTCTGCAGAACTTGAGGCAGAAGCAGTGAAGTCCCCTCCACAGGGCCACCGGTTGACCACTCTGGACCCTTTCCGAATGATCACTGGGAAAGGGATCCGTGGAGTTTTGGCCCATGTTGAAATCCCAGAACCAATTTGATAGCCGTGGCTGAGGGAGACAGTGGGTTAGGGAGGAGGATGACTGAACTCTTATAGGCTGTTCCTCTGCTTATCAAATCGATCAGTGGTACTTTACTGAGCACTTACTGTGTGCAGAACACAGTACTAAACACTTGAGAGAGTGCAGAGTACAGCAGAGTTGGTAGATAAGTTCCCTGTCCACAACGAGCTTACATACTACCCCCCACACACCCTTTCTTTCAAACTATGCTGGAAGTTAGAGGCCCTGACTATGTGATGGTCACACACCTTGGATGAGCTTGCTGGGCACTCGGTAGCATGGGAAAAAACCACCAGTCCCTTGATCCTTGGTGATGAGACCAGAATGACCTCTAATAGTAATTTTTTAATGTCAGTGCACACTTAGTTTGCCCTTTGACCCTTCATGACAGAATGAGAAGGCACAAGCTGATTTTTTTATGCCCGTTTAAGGGCCTTAAACATTTCCTGAAGATGAGGACAAATGTCATTTCATAAAAATGCATTTGGGGCATTTTATTGTTTTTGGCAATGCAAAGGAGCAATGTGCCTAGTGAAAAGAGCACAGGCCTGGGAATCAGAGCACCTGGTTCTAACCCTAGCTTCGTCACATTCACATACAATTTTTACCCCTATTCACTGTGATCTCTTTGTTTTTCCACAGACCAGGACTCCAGTCTTCTCCTTCCTCTCACCTATGTGAAGGTGTTTGCCTTCCCACCTCATGCCCCAAAATGCAGTGCCCCTGACTGGTGGCGAGGACCACGGCTCAGTGGTAGATCATCCGTGTAGCCTTTCCTGCCCAAATCTACCACCAGTAGAAGACAGTGAAATGTGCTCTCAACCACCCTCAAAACCATCCCCTTTGCCAGCTTACTGGGCTCCCTGAGCTGCACTGCGCATTCATTCAATAGTATTTTATTCATTCAATAGTATTTATTGAACGCTTACTATGTGCAGAGCACTGTACTAAGCGCTTGGGATGAACAAGTCGGCAACAGATAGAGACAGTCCCTGCCGTTTGACGGGCTTACGGTCTAATTGGGGGAGACGGACATACGAGAACAATGGCAATAAACAGCGTCAAGGGGAAGAACATCTCGTAAAAACAATGGCAACTAAATAGAATCGAGGCGATGTACAATTCATTAACAAAATAAATAGGGTAACGAAAATATATACAGTTGAGCGGACGAGTACAGTGCTGTGGGGATGGGAAGGGAGAGGTGGAGGAGCAGAGGGAAAAGGGGAAAATGAGGCTTTAGCTGCGGAGAGGTAAAGGGGGGATGGCAGAGGGAGTAGAGGGGGAAGAGGAGCTCAGTCTGGGAACGCCTCTTGGAGGAGGTGATTTTTAAGTAGGGTTTTGAAGAGGGAAAGAGAATCAGTTTGGCGGAGGTGAGGAGGGAGGGCGTTCCAGGACCGCGGGAGGACGTGACCCGGGGGTCGACGGCGGGATAGGCGAGACCGAGGGACGGCGAGGAGGTGGGCGGCGGAGGAGCGGAGCGTGCGGGGTGGGCGGTAGAAAGAGTGAAGGGAGGAGAGGTAGGAAGGGGCAAGGTGATGGAGAGCCTTGAAGCCTAGAGTGAGGAGTTTTTGTTTGGAGCGGAGGTCGATAGGCAACCACTGGAGTTGTTTAAGAAGGGGAGTGACATGCCCAGATCGTTTCTGCAGGAAGATGAGCCGGGCAGCGGAGTGAAGAATAGACCGGAGCGGGGCGAGAGAGGAGGAAGGGAGGCCAGAGAGAAGGCTGACACAGTAGTCTAGCCGGGATATAACGAGAGCCGCGCACTGTATCTCCCTGACAGCTAATGATTTTGCCAATAGAGACAGCCATGTCAGGGCTACAGAAGTCTTGTCTGAGAACATATCAAGACCTTGAATCACTTAGGGGGGTCCAAAGTGTTTCACCCACCAGAGTCCCCCTACCCTATCCCCCCCCCGACACCAACCTAGTTAGTCATTTTGTACTTGATGCAGTCTAAGACCTGAACTGATTTTCCAAGGCCCGCCTGCCCCAGACCAGACCCCTTCGAACTGAGCCCAACTTGGGCTTGACGGACCAACAATCATCAGGGTCAGGATTGTTTGAACCCAAATTTTCATAGGCTTTCTGGTGAAGCGTGGCCAAATGCTTAAGAAGGATGCATAAAAGGAGCACGAGTTCTGGGTCCCATATGGTCTCTAGCTCAGGGTCAGCTTCAAGAAGTAGCATGGCCTAGCGGCTAGAACACAGGCCTGGATATCAAACGGATCTGAGTTCTAAACCCGGCTCTGCCACGTGTCTGTTGTGGGACCTTGGGCAAGTCACTTTACTTCTCTGTGCCTCTGTTACCTCATCTGGAAAATGGGGATTAAGACTGGAAGGCCCATGTGGGACACGGATTTTGTCCAATCTGATTAGCTTGCAACTAGAGAATAATAATGTCGGTATTTGTTAAGGGCTTACTAGGTGCCGAGCACTGTTCTAAGCACTGGGGGAGATTCAGGGTAATCAGGTTGTCCCACGTGGGGCTCACACACTTTTAATCCATTTTACAGATGAGGGAACTGAGGCACAGAGAAGTTAAGTGACTTGCCCACAGTCACACAGCTGACAAATGGCAGAGCCGGGAGTCGAACTCACGACCTCTGACTCAGAAGCCCAGGCTCTTTCCACTGAGCCACGCTGCTTCTCAAGCGTCATGGCTCAGTGGAAAGAGCCCGGGCTTGGGAGTCAGAAGTCACGGTTAGAATCCCGGATCTGCCACTTGTCAGCTGTGTGACTGTGGGCAAGTCACTTCACTTCTCTGTGCCTCAGTTACCTCATCTGTATAATGGGGATTAACTGTGAGCCTCACGAGGGACAACCCGATGACCCTGTATCTACCCCAGCGCTTAGAACGGTGCTCTGCACATAGTAAGTGCTTAACAAATACCAACATTATTTTTATAATTATTATTAACTGCCTCAGTGCTTAGTACACTGCCTGGTACATAGTAAACTCTTAAAAAATACCATTAAAAATGCTCATCTAAGGGTTTCCCTTGGTGTCATCCTTAGCTGCTTCCAAATGAGTGTATCTAAATAAGGATTTGCTCCCCTCCCATCCCTTTCCTTTAAGTCCCTAATCCACCTAGCCAGACTTCCCGGGGGTTCAGCCAAACATCAGTCTCACCCCCCCTTAGGCTTTGGTCTTGGGGGAGCACATGGGCCATGTTGAGCTCTGATTCATTACTAGAGATCTGGGAGATCTCTGGGAATCAATGAACCAAGGGTGGGCACATCTTGAAGTTCCAATAAGCTCCCTCTAGATTGTAAGCTTGTTGTAGGCAGAAAACATGTGTGTTATGTTGTTGTACTGTACTGTCCCACGCATTCAGTACAGTGCTCTGCAAACAGTAAGCACTAAATAAATAGAAGTGACTGGCTGACTGACTGACAATTGAGAACCTAGTCAAGACCCCCTCTAGACCGTAAGCTCCTTCTGGGCAGGACGCAGCTCTACCAACTCTGTTGTATTATACTATCCCAGGTGCTGAATATAGTGCTCTGCCCACAATATATCCTCAATAAATGTGATTGAGTGACCAATTCACCTACCCCTTTTTAGCGTGTGTGTTAAGCTCTTATACGTGTCCGACACTGTTCTACACGCTGGGGTAGCTACAAGTTAACTAGGTTGGACAGAGAACTTCATCACACTGATGCTTGGATGGGTATAAGCTGGTCAAGGGTCAGGTTCCAAAGGTGGTCCCAGAAGATGCCATCCCTGGGCAAGCCCCACGATCCATCCGGCCCAGGTCTCCGTCTCTGACAGAGGCAGCAGGGCACTTGGAGAAATCTCGAGGGTTGCCCCCATGAGTACCCACCATCCAACACCCCGACCATCTCACAACGTCTATAACGTCTTTACCACACTCTCCTATCCATTCATTTATCCAAACCCAATGGGAATCTGATGATATATCCAGTCCTCCCAGGTTCCCTAAGGAACAATGACTAATACTTTCATTGGAGTGAAGAAATGCTCCGTTTCATTTATTTCAGATCTTTCACTCTCAAACTTCAGTTGGTGTCCCCTTGTCCAAGTTGACTAGGTATTTAGATCAACTAGTCAATCAAATTTTCATGATTCCCGGAGCCCTGAATTAGGGCCGGGTATATGCCATGCCTCCTCTTGATCTCTTTTCCAACCATCGGTTGATCAATCACTCAATAGATTTATTGATCGCTTATGATGCGCAGAGCACTGTATGAAGCACTTGGGAGAGTACAATACAACAGAATTAGCCGACTCGTTCCCTGCCCATAACGAGATAATAGTCTAGAATGATGTAGCCAAGGAGTCTTTTTATTGCAGTACCTTGTTAATTTCTCCTGGCAGTAGGCAGGTTAACTCAGAAGCAGTGTAACTGGTTTCCTTTCTGCTTGTGATGGCAAGGAGAGGCATCCTTCTGGCCGGAAGCCGGCTGAGTAGTAAATACAGATGGATAATAATGTTGGTATTCGTTAAGCGCTTACTATGTGCCGAGCACTGTTCTAAGCGCTGGGGTAGACACAGGGGAATCAGGTTGTCCCACGTGGGGCTCACAGTCTTAATCCCCATTTTACAGATGAGGTAACTGAGGCACCGAGAAGTGAAGTGACTTGCCCAAAGTCACACAGCTGACAAGTGGCCGAGCCGGGATCTGAACCCATGACCTCTGACTCCAAAGCCCGTGCTCTTTCCACTGAGCCACGCTGCTTCTCAATGGATGATGGATGGAGCATGGTTTCCACAGGTAGATGGCCTATTTCCCCAGTCCAGTAAGTCTGCTCATTCAGTGGCCAGGGAAAGTGAAATTGGGGTATGGTATTTGGATGTCACACCTTTCAGTGGTCTACTTTAAGTCCTGACTTGATTTTCTAGCTGTTGATGTATTCTTTTGTTCTTTCAGCTTCCATCTGAACAGATTTGCAATCTACAGATGGACTCTATTGACGAGGGAAGTCAAAGGGAAGATCCTTGGAGTCCTTGGAGTCCAAATTGTGACTTGTTTTTGACCAATCCTAGATATTTTCCATAAGCAGGAACATTATTTTCAACGGAATTTATTTCATTTTTGAGTAATGTGGGGCATCTCAGTGGACTGAAGTCACCCTAAAAGTACAGGAAGCAAACCCTCAGGTGCTCTAGACTAGATGGGAATCAAAGGGACTTGTGTTCTAATCCTGGCTCTGTGACTTGTCTGCCGGGTGACCTTGGGCAAGTCAGTTCATTTGTCAGTGCCTCAGTTATCTCATCTGTAAAATGGGGATTCAGACTGTGAGCCTCATGTGGAATATGGGCTATTTTCAACCTGATCAGCTCGTATCTACTCAGTGCTTAGTACAGTTCCTGGCACATAGTAAGCACTTAACAAATGCCATAAAAAAAAAACAACCTAGGAAAGAGCAGCAGAAGACTGGACAGTCTGACATGAAAAAAAGTCTTATAGAGATGGTGACTCAAAGAGGGAGAAGATGAACATAGCCCCAGACATACCGGGTAACAAATGAGACATGTAACAAGGGGCAATCTTCACACGCTCGTGATGGGAAGGGATTGTTGCTTAAGCATCAGCCTCCTCAGCCACAATCATACACGCTGTGAAAAATCTTACTTCCATTAGTTTTACCTTCTAATCTGAAGACTTACATCCAAACCAACAAGGTTCAGGGATAGGAGCATTGCTTAGTGGATAAAGCATGGGTCTGGGAATCAGAAGGGTCTGGGTTCTAATCTCGGCTCTGCCACTTGTCTGCTGGGTGACCTTGGGCAAGTCACTCAACTTCTCTGTGCCTCCGTTATCTCATCTGTAAAATGGGGATTAAGACTGTGAGCCCCATTTTGGACCGTATCTAACTTGATTAAAATGTACCTACCCCAGCGCTTAGTGCCTTTTTAAAGGCTTACATATAGTAAGCCTTTAAAAAATACCATTATAAAACAACAAAAACAATAAAAACCCCCCAAGGATTTCTTCAATTTCCAGAATGCTTTTGAAAGTCTGCCAATTCTAGCTCTTTTTCTATATTGTTATAGTGTCAATAAAAGTAGGGTAAAAAAAGAACACCTTAGGTAAAAGAAATAATTCAGACTGTGCTAATGATTGGTAAACCAAACTTAGGCATATAGAAGGAGAGAGTCATTTTCTCAGAAGGGAAATGAACCATTTTGAGTTCCCAGAACAAGATCTGTAGCTTACAGAAAAACAAAAGCATTTTAGGTGCCTAGAGAAAACTCTTCTTCTGATGTTGTTCCAACCTCTAAGGTTACGTGAGTTCTCAACGCCATTGTTTATGACAACTTGCTAGTATTACAGAACTCCTATTACAATTACAAGACTCGCATGACCGGCTGGCCCACGTTTGAAGTTAGGCACAACCGATGAACCACAATAATATTGTAAGATGAAAAAGGTAGTTCCTTCTTCTGTGGTCTTCATTCAATAACTGTTACACTTTGTTGAACCTCCTGGCATTCCCAGGCATGCAAGATTTTTAAACTTCTAACCAACACAGTAGCAGGCTCAAGTGTGCTAAACATGTTTAAAAATGGAAATAAATGAAGCCACCTTCTGAAACCCAGAGCATTCTAAACATGTAAGTAAAATATAATAAGCAATCAATCGTATTTCTTGAGCTCTTACTATGTGCTAAGCGCTCGGGAGGGTACAACACGACAGAATTAGCAGACGCGTTCCCTGCTCATAATGAGGTTACAGTCTAGCGGGGGAGACAGACATTTATATGAATAAATAATTCATAATATATAATTTAAAGATATGTACATAATGGCTTTGGCACTGGGGGCGAGTGAATATCAAATATCCAAAAGTCACAGATCCAAATGCATAGATTACACAGAAGGGAGAGTGAGCCAGGAAAAAGAGGGCTTAATTGGGGGACTAGGAGAAGACAGGACCTTAGGCATGCTTTGAAGGTGGAGAGTGTGCTGGTCTGGCGCATATGGAGGAGGAGGGAGTTCTACGCTAGGGGAGGACATGGGAAAGGGGTTGGCGGTGAGATAGATGAGATGGGGGCACAGTAAGTAAACTGGAGCTAGAGGAGCAGAGTGTGTAGGCTGGGCTTGAGTAGGAGATTAGTGAGGTGAAGTAGGAAGGGGCAAGTGTTCTAAGTGCTGGGGTAGATATTAGTCAATCAACGTGGTTTAGTGAAAAGAGTTTGGGTCTGGGAGTCAGATTACCTTGTATCTACCCCAGTACGTAGAACAGTGTCTGGCACATAGTAAGTGCTTAACAAATACCATAAAAAAATCAAGGCAGACACAGTCCCTCGGTTATTCACACAGTAGCATTTATTGAGAACCTACTGTGTGCAGAGTGTTTTACCAGTCCCTTTGGGAGAGTGTGACAAGCAGCAAAAGCCACGGTTCCTACTCTGAATTAGCTTACAGTCTAAGGAGAGAGATCAGCAGACGCAAGCTGACCTGAAAGCCACTGCAACATCCCATCATTTGAAGTCAGGCTTTGGTTCAGTATTTACTGCTGCAGGGATACCGGAAGTGGGGAGGGGAGGTGCAGTGGTTGGTGGGAGGTTGGATGGAAAGTTGGGTGGAATCCCCGAGGATGGCAAGGTCCTGATGACATGGACACCAGGCTAGAACCACCTGCCTAGCAACCGCATATATCTTCATTTTTTTTTAAAACGGTACTTGTTAAACTCAGTTCTAAGTACTGGGGTATACAAGAGAATCACACTGGACACAGTTCATGTCCCACATGGGGTTCACAGTCTTCATCCCCACTTTACAGATGAGGTAACTGAGGCACACAGAAGTGAAGTGATTTGCGCAAGGTCACATAGCAGACAAGTATCGGAGCCGATATTAGAACCCAGATCCCTCTGATTCCCGGGCCTGTGCTCTACCACTGGGTCATGATGCTTTCCTGAGATTTCATCTTAGACTTGCCTTTGCTCTGTTCTGCCGGGTCCATTTCTATCCCTCAGAGTAGACAATGAACTGCTAGAGGTTCTCATCTCCATCCCAGTGATGTGATCCTCTGAGTCTTTAGAGATGTTAGCAAAAGAACAGCACTAAGGTAGACTTCACATTTTTGTCACTCCAGTAACTGGAAATGAAAAAAGAAAGTATTTTTCCCATGTTTCAATTGGGTTTTCTATTGCGCCTTCCTTGCATGAGGTTTCCAACATGGTTTTCAAATGTGTTAATAGAATAGCATTTGTCCTTCAGAATATGGGGTCTGAGTTTTGATTTTCCAAGGGCCATAGTAAAAGCTGGAGGCTTAGTATGGTATTTGTTAGGTGCTTACTATGTGCCGGACACTGTATAAGGTGCTGGGGTAGATACGAGGTGATCCAATTGGACACGGTTCCTGTCCCGCATGGATCTGACAGTCTTAATCCCCATTTTTCAGGTGAGGCAACTGCGGCACAGCAAAGTGAGGTGCCTTGCCAAAGGTCACACAGCAGGCAAGTGACAGAGCTGGGATTAGAACTCAGGTCCTCTGACTCCCTGATCCGGGCTCTTTCCACTAGGCCACACTGTTTCCTGGCTCCGAGGTGGGTAGTGATGCGGGGCTGATGTTTCCTAGGGCAAGGACACTAAAAGATGTTCTTGGCCATTTTGGGAATGATTGCTCTTTTGAGACAAGGGTTGTAAAGGGGGCTATTAATAGTAGCTGCCATTCCCAGTCTCATAAGGACAATTTTTCTTAATGGAATCTGTTAAGCACTTACAATAGGCCATGCACTAGAGTAGATACAAGCTGACCAGGTTAGACACAGTCCGTGTCCCACAGGAGGCTCACAGTTTTAATCCCCATTTTAGAGATGGGTAACTGAGGCATAGAGAAGGTGAGTGACTTGCAATTCACCCTGCAGACAAGTGGCAGAGCCGGGATTAGAACCCAGGTCCCCTGACTCCAAGCAAGAGCTCTTCCCACTAGGACACCCTCTTGATCATTGTGAGATAAAATGGGATATGAGACTTGAAAGTGCTTACAAGTCCTAGAAACCAAGATGGTGGCATATCTAGAGTATCCCAATCTAAACAAATTGGATTTTCATGTGGGGAGAGAGATAAATGTGTGTTTCAGCACAGTGGATGACTGGATTGTCTCCCCTCTCTCTATTTTTCAGTTCCCTCAGCCACAAAATGGGGACTCTATACGTTTTCTCCCTCCTACTTAGACGGTGAGCCCCATATGGGGCCTGATTATCTTGTATCACCTCCAGTGATCAGTACAGTGTTTGGTGCATTGTAAGCGCTTCACAAATACCACCGTCATTATTATTATTGTTATTATCAGTGTTGTTGTTGTTACTGTTATTATTCTTCTACCGGAGAAACTGGCGGATGCAATGTTTATAGTCAGGAGCACAAATCAGTAGTACAAATAGTTTTATCAAGAGAAGGGAAAGATACACAGTGAATTTAAATCAGTGCAAAAATAGTACAGTATATAAATCAATATGTACTGAAGTGCATAAGTGTCCAAGTGGCTGTGAATATATGTGTGGAAGAGGCTGCTGGGAGGAACGGGCTGGGGAGGAGGAAATTAATTGGAGAATGTCTGGAAGAAGTAGGATTTCAGGGGGACTTTGAAGCTGAGGAGAGCCGTCGATCTGAAGGGAGAGGGTGTTCCAGACAGAGGAGGCAGCAGTAACGTAGGGCTGGAGATGGGTGAGGTGAGACTGATAAGGTTAGCACGGGAGGAACACAGAGAGTGAGCTGGGGAGCGAAAGGAGTAGGTATTCATTTAATCATATTTACTGAGCGCTTACCGTGTGCAGAGCACTGTACTAAGTGCTTGTGTGAAGAGAGTGCTGGGAGAGGGCCATTAAGAAAAAACCTCCCAGTTTTAGATGGTTCATCCTTAACCAAGCAGATGGGTACCCAGGAAGCAAACAAAGCATGGTTCCTCCCACAGTCTTGGCGCCACTGTCAGAGACAGATTCCTGGGCTGGGTGAACCAATATTATTATTATTATCAATAATATTAATTATTATGATTATTATATTTATTAAGGGCTTTGTAGATGTCAAGCACTGTTCTAAGCACTATCAATCAGGTTGGACACAGTCCCTGGCCCACAGGGGACTCACAGTCTAAGTAGGAAGACTCCCAACCCCACGGAACATATGCCCATATCTGCAATTTATTTATCTATATTAGTGTCCCTCTCCCCCTCTAGACTGTAAATTCACTGTGGGCAGGGAATGTGTCTCTATATTGTTGTATTGCTCTCCCAAGCAATTAGTGCAGTGCTCTGCACACAGCGAGGGCTCAATAAATAGGATTGACTACACGGCTGACTGATAGATATTTAATCCCCATTTCACAGATGAGGAAACTGAGGCACAGAGAAGTTCAGTGACTTGCCCAGGGTCATCAGCCCACAGTCGGCATAGGTGGGCTTTAAAGTCAGATCCTCTGACTCTCAGGGCCGTGCTCTTTCCAGTGGGCCATAATGCTTCAACGGTGATGCTTTCGTTACAAAATTAGCACCCCACTCCCAGTATTTATTGGACTAGTTTAAAAGTAGTCTACAAGTCTACTACTTGTTGCAAAGTAACAAATAAGGCAATTGGGAATATACAACAGGAGTAGTAGAAGTCCAAATGTTGCTGATGATGATAATGTTGATGTTAAGGAAGAGAAAGAGGAAAAGGAGCAGAGGAAGAGGAGGAAGCAGGGAAAAAGGAGGAGGAAAAGGAGGTAAATGAAGATGAATGTGCTCTACACAGTGGCTCTACACACTATAAGCTGTCTCTGATCTGTGAGGAGTGAAAAATGTGTTCCCAGCAAGGAACCGTTCCCACAAGGTTTTGCGTGTCCACATCGCTGCCAGGGTAACACAATACAGTGTGGACTGCATAATGTCCACATTAATTTATCACCAACATTTTGACATTCTCCACGTTGCTTCCATCAGTGACTTGACCTTCTGCTGACTGAAAATGACATCAGCAGAGAGGTTTTGTTTTTTTTTCCCCTCCCATTCTCTCATCCTAAAAAGGAAATTTTTCCTTCCAGTCTGCCCAGGTAATGGCTTCCCAGAGCTTTTGAGCATGTGAAATGGGCAATTGGAGTGAAAGGATAAAATCGTATGCTGGGTTACTGACAAATTCACAGACTGCTTAATCCCCACGCAGACACTCGCTTCCAGGGATACTTGGAGCAGACACCATCTATTTCCTCTGGGATGGTAAATAGACACCCTTGTGTGGGATTGACGCAAAGTGGAGAGGGGCACGGGGAAATGGTCTCCTTCGGAGGCATTGAACCGTTTCTATCCTGTGAGGCGGCCCTAAGGGCCTGAGCTGTAAAGTACCTGAGCAGTGCTTCTGGGGTCCTGTTTGCCTCTGTTGTTACCATTAGAGTTTGGCAAGTCGCTATTGACAAATGCACTTTATTTTGCAGTTTTAGCCTTCAGAGCTACACGTTTACAGCCAGCCTCCTGTCTGTTGTAATGGAAATGAACTTTCTCAGAGACAATCCTAAATGCTACCCGCTTGCTCGTTCAAACGCAAGGGACCAGATTCCATTTACACAGTTGACACCTCAAAGATTTCAAGGGGTTTGCATTTCCTTTAATAATTCTATGCCTATGCATAGAATTCTATGAATAATTCCGTGCCATGTATGTAAATATCCAAGCAGCTGCTCTACAGTGAATTGGAAGAGGTGCAAGCAAACCAGGAAGGCAGAATAAACGATTTAAAGGCACAGCGAAGCACACTCTCCAGCAACCTGTTCATCTTATATCTTATCGTCTTGAAAGGCAGCATGGCGTAGTGGTTAGAGCAAGGGCCTGGGAGCCAGAAGGTCGTGGGTTCTAATCCCAGCTCTGCTGCTCGTCTGCTGTGTGACCTTGGGTGAGTCACTTCATTTCTATGCGCCTCTGTTCCCTCAGCTGTGAAACGGGGATTCAGACCGTAAGCCCCCACATGAAGCAGGGACTGTGTCCAACCCAATCTGCTTGTGTCGACCCCAGTGCTTAGTACAGTGCCTGGCACATAGTAAGTACTTAACAAATACGACAATTATCATTATTATATCTACCCCAGCGCTTAGGACAGTGGTTGACACAAAGTAAGCATTTAACAAAGGCCACGGCTATTATTATTAAACCCCACGACACCAGCAGACCGTTCGGAGGTGTCCATGCCAGACCAACTTGGTGGGTAGTGACCGAGGGGCAGCTCCTCCTGGAGTAAAATCTTCACCAAAAGCAGGGTGCCAAGAGGCGGGTGTGAAGAGCGCCTAGGGGAGTACAATACAACAGAGTTGGTAGACACATTCCCTCGCCACAAGGAGCTTACAGGAATTCCTGCATGTATAGATAGGATTTCACCATCCATGGTGTTATCTCAAAAAACAAAGGGCTAGTGGATACAGAGACACACACACACACACACACACACAGACAACACACATGCACGCTGCCCTCTTTTAATGGTAAAATCTCAGTGCTGCTAAAGCAGGCCTCTTGACTTCTTTCTCATCATAATGGAAAGGTGCCTCATCTTATGACCGGACAAATTGCCTATTTTTAAAACTTTCTAAGAAAAAAGGCCTAATTAATGGCTAATGGTGAAAACACTTCTGCTTTATGGTTGCCTAGCAACTGATGTAAATAGGCCCATCTGAGTGCCTAAGAGGCTTGCACAAACAAAGGGAGTTCAAATGTTTCAAATTCAGGTGCATAAATGAAGCACTGGACCAGACCAGATCATTAAAAATCATTTTTCTAAAATGATTTTACTCACAGACAAGCATTTCTAGTGTTTTAGCACTAGCTGGAGTCATCTAACAAAAAATACTGGTTCAGAACCCAGAAAATCCACAATTAGGAGAAGTAACGCGGCCTACTGGATAGAGCATGGGCCTGGGAGTCAGGAGGACCTGAGTTCTAATTCCAGTTCGGCCACTTGTCTGCTGTGAGACCTCGGGTAAGTCATACTTTTCTGTGCCTCGGTTACTTCATCTGTAAAAAGGGGATGAAAACTGCGAGCCCTTTGTGGGACAGGGTTGGTGTCCAATCTGATTATCTTGTATCTACCCCAGAGTTTAGTACAGTGCCTGGCACCTAATGAGAGTTTAACAAATACCACAATTACTAAGAGTGCATATACTATCCTTATTTCTGCACGCAGGAACAGCTTCGGCAACAGGGCCTCGGAATTCACTGGATTTCAAGAAAATAGATGAGAGAGCCCTTTATACTGGGTAGGGGAATGAGACAAACCAGACATAGGAAGAGCTGAATACTAGAAGAGCTGATTTCACATAATCATTTCAGCCTGGACTGAAAGCCCAAACTCTCAGCAATATCAGAATCTCACTCCAGTCTTGTCTGAAAGGGAATAAATGTTGTGGTCATTTCCATTTCCAGGAGCGAAAACTAGAGAAATTCCATGTTGTAGACTTGTTTATTAGTAATGTGTCAGTTCCCTCCCAGAGTTTTACCTTTTCACAGAGTTCCCATTATGCTCATTTTTATGTTCCATCTACTCCTCCTACTCCTGCTCCCCCTGGGTTCTAATCTTGGCTTCATCACCTGCTCGCTGTGTGACCTTGGGCAAGTCACCTGAGCAAGACTTCTCTGGGCCTCAGCCTCAGTTTCCTCATCTGTTAAATGGAGATTAAATACCCATTCTCCCCTATTTGAACTGTGAACCGTGTCTGATCGGATTGCATCCTATTTTTCCCAGCATTTAGTACGGGGTTTGGCACGTAGTGGGTGCTTTAAAAAATCCTAATTTCAATAATAATGACGATAATTAGTATTATCGTCATCATTATTACCAATACCCTCCTGGAGGCCACACGACATCAAATAGCAGGGCAAGATCATCAATAATAAAGATCTGGATCATAGTCAACTCACTTCTGAGCAACTGAAGCAATATTCACAGCTCCAGCGGGTAGAGCACACAAGAATCATAATAATAATAACAATAATATCTGTTCAATGTTTACTGTGTACCAAGCACTGTATTGAGCACTAGGGTATATACAAGATAATCAGGTTAGACATAGTCCCTGTCCACATGGGGTTCACAGTCTCAGTAAGAAAGAGTAGGATTTAATCCCCATTTTGCAGACGAGGAAACGGAAACACCGAGAAGTTAAATGACTCGCCCAAGGTCACACAGAAGGAGGAGCTAGGATTATAATCCGGGTCCTCTGAGTCTCAGGCCCGTGCTACTCTCAGGCTTCTTCTCTAGACCCTAAACTGAAGGAATGTGTCCGTTTATGGCTATATTGTTCTCCACCAAGCGCTTAACACAGTGCTCTGCACACAGTAATAATTACAATCGACTGGCCGACTATTTCCACTAGACCACGCTACTTCTGAGAAGACCACGTAAGACCAAGACACCCAAGCGGCTGCTGGATGGTGAGCCGCAGTCAGGTGTATGCAGGCCAGGAAGGCTGAACAAAAATTTGGAAGACGCCGTGAAACACCATCTCCTACCAAGCACAGTGAAACAGAGGCCTACTGGAAGACAGCAGAGGCAGCAGCAGTCAGACGGACAGACAGACAGATAGAGCAGCCTAGGAAGAGGTTGCTCTCCTTATGCAGAGACTTCGGAACGCTAGGGAGGTGATGAGGATTCGGGCATTTGTTGAGCGCTTACTATGTGCCAGGCAATGTACTAAACTCTGGGGTAGATACGAGATAATCAGGTGGGCACAGTCCTTGTCCCAAAGAGGGCTCACAATCTTACTCCCCCATCTTAAAGAGGAGGAAACTGAAGCAGAGAGAAATGAAGTGATTTGCCCGAGGTCACAAAGCAGAAGAGCGGCAGAGCCGGGATTAGAGCCCAGATCCTCCGATACTCCAGGACCGTGCTCTTTCTGCTAGGCCACGCTTCTTCCTTCAAGATGCAGAGATGCAGGGGTGGGTTGGAAAACAGTGCCAGCCTTTACGAGGAGCAAACGCACCAGCTTGGGAAAGGTTAATCTTCCCATGCACCCCAACGTGAAGTAGAGGACGGATGTCTAAAGACCTTTCCAACCATGTCTGAGCATATAGATAGCATCTCGGCACTATCATCTTTGTAGAGGAAAGGCCTGACCCACTCACGTGAGCACCAACACCACTTCTCTAAAGCGATAGATCTTGCAGGAATACTCTATACGGTGGTGCCTGACCCACGATATGCTGTTAAAAAAAACCCAATGGATTAAAGCTAGGATTCCCATTCATGTCAAGGCTTTCTTTTCCCTCCCCTTTCCCTGCAAGACAACCCTTATTTTCCCTCCCAATCAGGAAGTGTCTTTTATGCCGATGGGATGGGTAACCGCTTGTTGGTTTAATGAAGCAAGGAGAGATGTAATTTCCAGGATCGGCTATTCGCTGGCATTTGCTGGTTTATTTTACTCTCTCGTCACGGAAACTGATTCTTCTCGCAAAGTATCTACCCGGAGACGGGTGGATTTCCAATCTCTACACCAGTTAATGGGGTGTGAGATGAGGCTGAGCTGACCAGACAAGGCTGGTCGTTTGGGAGTTAACAATTCCACATGAGCTGGGCAGGAAGCTGAGATACTGCTTTACATCCCAGCAGTGAGAGACTGGTGTACTTTGGTCCAGTCAATAATGCTGTTCATTCACCGCTACAAACACTGGATTTCAGCAGGGAGGAAGTTAACAGCGCTGCGGTTTTGTTTGGCTTTGTTTCGTTTTCTCCATGCAGCCAAGTGATTTAATCCCTGGTGTGGTAGTTCTGTGTTCTTGGCGAGGGATGGGGCCGGTGTTTCCTCCCGGGGAGGATGGTGACTGGGGCCTCAGTGTTCTCTGAAGCAGTTAGTCTTGATCGCTAGAGAATGAACCGGATCCAGTTCCCGGTGAAGCCGGGCCGTGCGACTGGGTCTTTCTCCTGCTTTAATTCTCCTGTTTGGTTGCTCGGGGCCAGGAGTGCAAGAGTTAACTCCCTGGGCAGGAATTCAATATCGATAGCAAGAAAAATCCACTGCCTTGTGTGGAAATGTCCTTGGAAGACTTCAAGCAGTCTTCTTGCTAGCGTCCCGGCTCCAACTCCTCCCCGAAGAAGTCAAAACCCACTGTTTCGTGGGGGAATACAAAGCCAAGGAGGGGATCCACTCTGGAGGCAGAGAGGCTGGGGAGAGGGCAGGGGAGGAAAAGGGAATCAGAGGGGCAGAGACAGGATTTTGCAAAGCAGGGTAGCAGCGTGGCCTAGTGGAGAGAGCACGGGCCCCGGAGTCAGATGGACATGGGCTCTAAATTCTGGCTCTTCCAATCGCTTGCTGTGTGACCTTGGGTAAGCCATTTAACTTCTCTGGGCCTCGGTTTCCTCAACTGTAAAATGGGGATACCTGTTCTCCTTGCTACTTAGACTGTGAGCCCCGTGCAGGACAGGGACTGTGTCCGCCCTAATGGATTTTACCTACCCAGTATTTAGAAGAGTGTTTAACACATAGTAAGCCCTTAGCAAATACCATAAAAAAAGGGGTAAAGAAGAGAGAGAAGGTCCTGGAGGGGCTTCAGGCTGAAAGCAGCAAAGACCTTGAAGGAGATAAGACCTGCAATTTGAAGATGGCGCTCAGTCCATCTCATTCCAAGGGTCACTTCCAGGAATCTAGTCTGGCCCAGATAAGGTCTCCTGGCTTTAGGACCCACGGGCATAGCTGACACATCTCTAGCCGTCTAGCTTTCTTCCACAAGGGAAGGAGCTTGCTTTTCCCAGCCTGCGGCAAAGATGCAGCGTGGCTCTCACCGGAGGGATTTTTCCTGCCCAGGCTTGAGTCAGATTCCAGCCCAGTCACAGACTTGGTCACGGGTGGCAAAAATCTAAATTTAGGAGTCTAAACGTGGGAGTGTGGCTGCCGGGAACCGAAAAGGCAGATCCCTGGTGTTGAACGTGACAACCTTATGATCTCCCAGAATTTCACTGTGGTGCAGTCCTGGTTAAGAAAGAGCTGCTGACAAGTGGGTTGAATACTGTTTTCCCATCTCCGGGCCTGGACATAGGAATCTGATTTGATCTGCATGTTTTCAACACAGTCTTAGGGGAACTGGGACAGAGGAAAGAGGAAGAAGGTGCCCATGTGGTCCTGATGAGGTAATAGAGTAGCTCAGCATGGGAGCTGGCAGGAAGATCTGTGAAGAGTGAGAATCAAATGAGATGGACCAGAATGGGGGGGCTCGGGGTGGGGGTAAAGGGGGGACAAAGGGAGTATTTTAGGAAGCAGATGCCATATTCTCATGAAAAATACCTCCAGGACAGCTGCCTGCTTGCCTGACTTGGATTTCGTTGGAGCATATTGATCACCGCCCTGAACAATGAATCAGGTTACAAGGAACCTGGGTATTTCAGACTCTCAGGATAGATCAAAGAGCTACTTTATTCAGAGGGTCCGAGGAAGGTGAAGTCCAATTCCCGGACCTCAAGTTGCTAACGGCCTCATGGAGGAAGGCTGGGACAGATTTTGCATATGGCACAGTTGGGGAGAAAGGAAAAAAAAATAGTACTTGAAGCAGAGGGGCATAACATTCTAATCCTTGGGAGAGAGTAGCCGGCGGGAGCGTGGGATTAGGGTCCCGACTCCTTAAATAATAAGAATCACTGTGGTGTGTGTTAAGCACTTACTATGTGTTAAACAGTGTACTAGGGCCGGTAATGATATAGATAATTAGGTTAGACACACAGTCCTCGTCTCTCCCTCTGGACTGTAAGGTCCTCGTCGGCAGGGAACATGTCTCCCAACTCTGTTCTCTAGTACTCTTCCAAGTGCTTAGTCCAGTGCTCTGCACACAGTAAATGCTTAATAGATAACGTTGATTGATTGACAGTCTAAATAGGAGGGAGAGTAGAATTTGATCAATCATCTGCAGGGGTGGCTTCTTCCCCACTAATGTCCAAGTCTCCCCTATCCCCCAAAATAACCTCCCTTGACCCCACGGCTCCCTCCAGTTATGGCCCCATCTTCCTCCTGCCATTCCTCTCCAAACCCCTCAAGTTGTCTGCATCTACTGTCTCAAGTTCCTCTCCTCCAATTCTCTCCTTGACCCCCTCCAGTCTGGCTTCTGCTCCCTTCACCCCACAGAAACCGCCCTCTCAAAGGTCACAGAGGATCTCCTTCTAAACACAAATCACCGAATCCAACGGCTTCTACTCCATCCTAATCCCCCCGGACCTCCCGGCTGCCTTAGACACTATGAACCACCAGCTGACCGTGGGTGGCCCTTGAGGTTCGGTTCCGGGTCCTCTTCTTTCGTCCATCTACACCCGCCCTCTTGGAGAACTCATTCGCTGCCATGACTTCAACTACCACCTCTATGCAGATGTTTCCCAAATCTGCACCTCCAGTCTTGATCTCCCTCCCTCTCTGCAGTCTATTTCCTCCTGCCTTCGAGACATCTTTACCTGCATATCCTGTCATCACCTCAAGCTTAACATGTCAAAAACAGAACTTCTTATCTTCCCACCCAACCCCTGTCTTCCCCTGACTTTCTCATCCCCGTAGAGACCACCTCCCTCCTTCCTATCTCACAAGTCTATTGCCCCGGCATTATACCGGACTCCCCTCTCTCTTTAAACCCAAGTATTAAATCTATCACTACGGCCTGTCGGTTCACCCTCCACGACATTGCTAAAATCCATCCTTTCCTCTCCATCCCATGTTAATACAAGCCTTTATCCTAACTCGCCTCGATTACCCTATCAGCCCCCTCGCTGACTTCTCTGTCTCTTGCCTCTCCCAACTCTCGTCCATATCTCGCTCTGTTGCTCAGTTCATTTTTCTACAAAGACATTCAGTCCACGTTTCCTTTCTCCGCAAGAACTTCCAGTGGTTCTCATCCACCTCGGCATCAAAACGAAAGGCCTTACCAAAGGCTCTAAATCACTCACTCCCCTGGTCCACTTCTATCTCACATCTCTACTCCCCGGCTACAACCCGGCCTGCACACTTTGCTCCTCTACTGCCAACCTATTCACTGTTCCTCCATTAAATACCTGTTCGCTTCCCTCCTCAGACTGTGAGCTCCACGTGGAATGGAGTCCGTGGCCGATTCGAGTGCACCCTATCTACTCCAGGGTTTGGGATGTAATAAGCGCTTAACTAATACACCACAATTGTTATTACTGTGTCGCTTTTCATACCGCTGGCTAAAATGTCCCTCTTCTCCCTGATCTCGGTGTCCCTAGCCACGAGAAGCAGCGTGGCTTAGTGGAAAGGGTACGGGCTTGGGAGTCAGAGGACTTGGGTTCTAATCCCGGCTCCGCCACCCGTCTGCCGGGTGACCTCGGGCAAGCCGCTCAAGAATAAAAATACTAATAATGATGGTATGCGTTAAGGCACTCAGCTTCTCTGTGCCTCAGTTCCCTCATCTGAAAATGGGGATTAAGACCGTGAGCCCCACATGGGACGACCCGATCACCTTGTATCTACCCCAACGCTCAGAACAGTGCTCGACACATAGTATGTGCTCAACGGATACCTTTATCATTATTTTTAATATTAGCCCCACACGTCTTGGTGGAGGATTTGGGAGAGCCGCCTCTAGACCGTCAGCTCGTTGCGGTCTATCAAATCTGATACATCTCACTCCCCCAAGAGCTCAACACAGTGCTCGGCCCGCACAGTAAAGCGCTCGATAAATGCCATCGACCCATCGATCGATCGAATGGTCCGAGCTCCAGACGGCGGACTCGTCCCGACGATCTAGGAGAGAGGATCCCCTCGGAGGGATGGGCGGCAGGACCCCCAGAGCGGGGCCTCCCTCGGGCCAGGATGGGCAGGGGTCATCCCTCATCCGACCTGGATTTGGGGGGCCGGAGGGGGGGTCTTCAGAGAGGCTCGTGGGTGCGGCAGGATGGCAGCCGACGGTCCCGGAGTGGGGTCACCGGGGTCACCGGGGTCACCGGGGACAGGGGCTGGAGGCAATGGGGGGAGAGGGGAGGGGATGGAAGGGGAAGGGATGGGATGGAAGGGGAGGGGAGGGGATGGAAGGGGAGGGGAGGGGATGGGAGGGGATGGGATGGGCAGGCCCGGGGGTCCTCTCGGAGGAGGGGATGGGCCGGGGGGTGGTGGGGTGGGACCAGGGGAGAGGCAGGCCGGGCTGGGGCTCCGGGGTCCCCGCGAGGGGCCGGGTTGGGGGGGACAGGGCGGTGAGCGAGGGCGGGAGGCCAATCCCCCCGGAGGAGGGAGAGGGTAGGGACGGGCCTGACCTCCGGGCGGTGGGCGGCGGTCGGTAGGGTGGGCTCCCTGAGCCCCGGCCGGCGCGCAGGAGGTTAAAGGGGCGGGGGCGGGGGCGGGACGGGGGGGCGGAGCCCCGAGGCGGCCCGCCCGCCCGACCACCACGGCGGGTTAAGGCCGGGGCTCAGCCCCAGCTCTAGTCCCAGCCCCAGCCGGAGCCCGAGGAGTCCGGCCCGGCCGCACGGCTCTGCTGCTCCCGCTCCTCCCCGGCCGGACCCCCCAGGACGGACCCCTCTCCCCCTCCCCCCCCCGAGGCCGGACCCCCCCGGGAAGATGGCGACGGCCGGGGGCAGCGGGCAGCCCCTCTGCTCCGGACCCCCGGCCCGCACCAGCGCACTGCCGGCGGTAACCCGGGGGACCCCGCCGGGACGGGACGGGACGGGACGGGACGGGACGGGACGGGCCGGGCCGGGCCGGGCGGGGGGCCATGCCGACTGAGACCGGAGGGATGGGGGGCCGGGGATGGGGTTGGGGGCTGCCGGTTGGGGCTGGAGCTGGGGGCTGCGGGCTGCGAGCTGGGGATGGGGTTCGGGGTTGGAGCTGGGGGCTGCGGGCTGCGGGCTGCGGGCTGGGAGCCGGGGCCGAGGGCTGGGAGCCGGGGCCGAGGGCTGGGACTTGGGGATGGGGTTTGGGGTCGGAAGCTGGAGCTGGGGGCTGCGGGTTGGGGCTGGGAGCTGGGGGCTGCGGCTTGGAGCTGGGAGCTGGGCATGGGATTTGCGACGGGGAGCCGGGGATGGGGGCTGGGATTTGGGGCTGGGGTTTGGCCCTGGGGGCTGGAGCTAGGAGCTGGGACTTGGGGACGGGGTTTGGGGTTGGAGGCTGGAGCTGGGGGCTGCGGGCTGGGGGCTCCCGGGCGGGCTGGGAGCGGGGTTGGCGGGGACCCGGCTTTTCCGGGAACTGTCGGGGCTGCGGAGCCCCTTCCTCCCTAAGCCCCCCGCACCTCCCTCCCTCCCTTCTGTCCTGTGCCCGCACATTCCTCCTTCCCCCCGCCCCCCCAGACCTTGCCCCCCGTCTCTGCTTTCGCCCCCCATTTGGAGTCTTCTACAAACCTCCGTCCCCCTTCCCTATCTGTGTCCTCTTCCCCCCGACCCAGCCCAGCGGGGCGCCCCCCCAACCCCCCCATCCCGGGTCCGTTGCCATAGACCCGCTCCTCCCCCGGCTCCGGCCCTGCCCGCCCCCCACCCCCCCAGCTCCGCCTGCACCCCGACCCTCTTCCCTCCACCCCCGGCCCGGCCAGGAGGCCCGGGTCCCGCTCTGCCCTTCCGGACCATCTCTCCCACCCCTCTACTCTTGGCATCGCAACCCTTCCACGGTCTATTAACTCTGCTTTCTCCCCGGGGCTGGGCTCTGGCTATTTATCTAGCCGAGCTTGTGCAGATATGTGTGTAGTATTTATTGAGCGCTTACGTGTATGTGTGTGTGTGTGTGTGTAGCTCCCAGGGGTTTCAATCCGAGTCTTCACTTATGCTTGCATCTGTTTGAGGGTGTGCACTGGGGTGCTTTTGTGTGTGTGTGGTGTTTGTATGTGTGTGTTTGTGTGTGTGTACCTCCCAGGGGGTTTGAATCCAAGTGTTCGCTATGCCTACATCTGTGTGGTGGTGTGTGCTTGTGCGTATGTGTGTGTTGATCTCCCAGTCTGTATGAATCCCTATGTTCACTTGTGCTTGCGTCTGTGTGAGGGTGTGACTTTGGGTGTGTGTGTGTGTGTGTACCTCCCACGGTGTATGAATTCGTCTATTCACTTGTGCTTGCATCTGTGTGAGGGTGTATTTGTGTGTATGTGCGTGTGTTTATCTCCCGGGGTGTATGAATCCCTATGTTCACTCGTGCTTGCATCTGTGTGAGGGTGTGCACTTTGTGTGTGTGTGTGTGTGTTTATCTCCCAGAGTGTACGAATCTGTGTGTTCACTAGCGCTTGCATCTGTGTGAGGGTATTCACTTATTTTGTGTGTTTGTGTGTCGGGGGTGAGTGTTTATCTCCCAGGGGTATAAATCTGTGTGTTCACTTGTGCTTGTATCTGCGTGAGGGTGTGCGTATGTGTGTGTGGGGGGTGTGTGTTTATCCCCCAGGGTGACTGAATCTGTATGTTCACTGTGCTCGCATCTGTGCGTGGGTGTGCGCTTGTCACCTCTCCAAGGGGCAGAGGAGCCGGGGGGAGAGAGGAGTGGAGAAATGATGGGGCAGCTGCTAGTTGAGGGTAGCGTGGGCACAGGCGAGGGTGCTCTAGGGGGGTGGCGGTGGGGGAGGGCACGGTGCCCGCCTGTGGGGCCGGGCAGTGCAGTAGGCCGCGTCCTGGCAGAATGGAGACTCCCTGGCTCTGAGTGTCGCTGGGCCCCTGTCTGTGGGAAAACCCTCTGTGAGCCCAGGGATCACCCCCGCCCCCTTCCTTCCTTCCCTCCCTCCCCGTTGGCAGGGCTTGGCATCAATAAGTTTTCCTTCCATCATTCCTGCTTTGTCCCCCGAGCCCACGGTCCTCGAAGGGGCTCCCAGATCCTGATGGAATGCGAGGCGCTCCGGCCAAAGCCGTCCATGCCAAGGAATGAGCCTGCCTTATGAGGATTCACCCCCTCTTTCGCTACCCTCTTAAGTGGGCCGTGGGGTGGGGAGATGGGGGGGGGGGGGAGGACGAGGGGGCGGGGACAAGAAGCAAGGACCACCGTTATGCCAGCGCAGGCCGAGCAGGGCAAGAGTGAATTGCAGGAGCTCATTTAACTTTTACCATCTCAACTGCTGCTCCTGATAATAGGGTGCGTGGGAGAGAAGTGAAGGAGGACCGTCTCCAGGGTAGAATCCGGGACCGGGGCAGGGAAAAACGGAGTGGGGAGGGGACAAGGTAGGAGAAGGCTGTTGGACCGTCGCTGCGTAGAAACCCACAGTCCGGAGAACTTTAGAACATTCTGCTCCCCCCCCCCCCGGGATGGAAAGTAAGGGTGCGCGTCCCCGAAAATTCCCGGGAGAAAGACCCGTTTTAGGCCTAAAATGGGTAAGTCCGCTCGAAGCACCCTGCAGAAGACCGGCTCGGAGAGATGGAGCCTTCTCGAGGGGCGGGAGACTATATCCCGATTGATGAATTCCCCCAGCTCTGAGCATATAGTAGCGCACGACAAATACAGTGTTCAAAGAGGAGAGAAACGCACAGATCGTGTCTTTATTCATTAGGGTAGAGTTTGTCAGACTAATTGCACCTCGCACGTGTGAGCCGTCAGGCAGTCGGTCGTATTTACTGAGCATTTACGGGGTGCAGAGCACTGTACTGAGCTCTTGGGAGAGTGCGGCAGAGCAGTGAACAGACACATGCCCTGCCCACAAGGAGCCTACAGTCTAGAGGGGGATAGTCTGCAGCGGGACCCCTCGAATATTCTCCTTCTGGCTTTCCTTCGAGCAGAGGTGCATAAGCCCACCATGGACTTCTGACTGACCACCTGGGTCCAATTTGAAATGGCCGTTGGGTTGGTGGGTTTCTGTTGCTGTCATGTGAATATTCTTTTTGGTTGGTTAACAATTCATAGTATGCCAGGATTTCATTTTCAGTTCACCTACCCTGGGATTTAATCACATTACCAGGGTGAGAGCAGACTCGGTTTGCCCTTAGCCAGACACTTTTTTTCAGCCCCAAGTTAGATCTGGGGTGCTTTCTACATATTTTGATGTAGTTAATATAGTAGCTTTTAATAAATGTCATTCTTTTAGTACTTTTAAAGATATGATGATTTTCCACTCCCTGCTTTTTTTTTTTTTCCAGAGATTACAGGTAATGGCTAGGGAAAATCATAACACTTGATGAGTGTTGGGTTTATTCTTAAAAATTCACTTTCTAATGTAAGCCCGTCATTGAACAGGGATTGTCTGTATCTGTTGCCGAACTGTACATTCCGAGCGCTTAGTACAGTGCACTGCACATAGTAAGCACTCAATAAATACTATTGAATGAATGAAAGAAGTTCATTTTTTAGAGAAAATGAAACAAGCGGTATAGATGAATAGGGCATAATTGATATTCTGTGGACACATTTTTAAATTTAATAAAATTAGGCAGAAAAGTTGTAACTCTCTTGACTGTTTAAAGAAACACAAGACATTGAATCCCTCTTCAGGTTTGGAGCTGACTAGAAATTCCGACTGTTCTTGGGGAAAATTATGGTTCTTTGGCTCATTTTGCTTCTCTTATGTTATTTTCTCATTACAAAATAGCTGTGTATTTTATGATATGGTGAGTGCCACCTTTCTTCTAAAGAAGTCATCAAAGAGAGGCTGGGTCTTTGTGCCAATTCCAAAATGCCAGTATTTTCTACAAGCTGATCTATTTGGACTGTTGCCTGGTAACCTGCTTAATTTATAGCTTGCAGTCCAGTGTGATTTCCAGTGTGGACTGTTTTTAATTCAATTTGTAAAACCTCTCCATGGAGCTCTGAATCCTGAACACGTCCATGAAATGGGTGACAGAATATTCAATTCTGACATTTAAATGAGGCTCATGTTTGACAGCCATTTGGGGAGACCAGCTTACTTTCGGTTCCTCAGGTTGGTATTGCGACCTTTGTCGTATTGATCTGTCCACTTTGGAAAAACTCAGGGGACTGTACAGGTCAATTGGAAATGAGTACTGTAACCTGTTTTTATTATTATTATTAGTTTTATTATTGTCACTAAGGAATTTGAATGAAAGATGTGGGTGGGGGAGAGGGAGGAACATTGCTTTTAACGGTCACCAAGGAATTTAAGAGTCAAAAAGAGTGGTGTATTCTGTAGTGCTCTATTTGGGAATGTGGCCAGCATTCCTGTCATTCTGGACTTTCCTGAACAAAGTACAGCAGTTGGTGTACTAAAGAATACTAGGTATACACATTGTTGCCATGGCAATCATGACAGAGGTATACTTGGGCAATGGTTTTCTTGGAAGTGCCAATAACAAGGGATGAGATGACTTACATCTACCCGAAAATGTTCGAAAATAAAGTAACTGAAACATTGGTTAATTTTCTGTTACCTTTCAGGTGAGCTTTAGGTATTAGCAATGAAAAGGCATATCTTGTTGGAATGACAGCTTTAACTGTGGTTCCTTTCCTGCAGTGCTGGCAAACGATGAGCGCTAATTTAGAAGGAGAACGAGCTTCTGCCTTGGGTCAAGAGTTGTAGAAATGTTGATTTCCATTTCACCAAAAGGTGGAACATCCTCTGTCCTGATTTAGTGTTTGCCATGCTGAGTTTTTTCCTAGAGAATTAAAAAAGGGGGTGTCGGTGATCTTCATGCTTCCGAGATGTGTTGGAGATAGATCATACAATGACTTAGCTATAGTCTCATGTTTTTGAACTGTTTTGAACCTTTTCTCGTGGGGGTGTTATGAGCCTAGACACACGGTTTTACTTTGCAGTTCTGGTTTCTGTATCTCAGTTGTAGAAAGTCCTTGCACGTAAAGGGATTATGCAGGCAGGCTCAACAAGAGACTCCTGTTGACAAAATTTAAGTTTGTCACACACACAGAAGCAACTATTATTGTACTCTTGTGTTGTGTTTGTGTATGTGTGTGCGTGTGTGTAGCAAGGTAGGGTTAAGTTTAGAAATGTTGCCTGATGAATTAAGATGTGACTGTCAGAAGACTGAATTAGTTATTCAGGCGTTTACTGACCTTTTTCTGCCCGCAAAGGCAGCCCTAAATCACTAGGATGATTTCTGTCAAACATTTCACTTTCCCACTCTTCCTTTCCTCCCTGCCTCCTCAGCGGATTTCTTGTCTGCTTCCTTCTTCATCTCAAGGCAGTTTTCCCTCTAGCCCCACACTCCTGAATTTCTTCCTGGGGCTGGATTGCTTCAGCTGAGCCCTGAATCTTGAGAGGGAAAATTTGCTCCGGGGGAAAAAATAAATAAATCCAGGAAAACCCAGATAAAGAAACTGGGCTATCTAGAGGCAAGGAGAGCGGAGAAGACTTTGGGAGCCCTAAGGATTTTATTTTCTCGTAAATCAAAGAGGACGGGAACTAAGCTGGAAAGACAGGATCGGGTCCATCGCAGGGAAATTTCCTTGGTAAGGATTTTGGTCGCATGAATGTGGCCATGACTCCAGGGAGCTATTTTTAAGGGCCATGGGTAAAAAACATTGGGAGCTGCGTTAACCCTGATTGGGCAGACCGTTCAGGAAAGGTTGAACTGTTTTTCCCAGAAATGTGTGTGTGTGTGCGCTTCCGGGCACACGTGAAGCATTCACACACTTTCCACAGGCTAAGGAGCAATTAAAAATGTTCTAGCTAGTGCCGTGCGGCCAGGTTAAGACAGCTACGGGGAATGAATGTTTTTGCTTCCGGAAAGGCTTTGGTTTGAAAACATAGTCTCATTTAAAGGGCAAAAGAGTTTGCTCAGAAGATATGGGCTCTGATGCTGAGATTCTGCATCATCATTAAAGCAGAAGCTTGAACCTCTGGGTTCCAGTGGGGCTGGGTGAAATTGAGTATGGAGGCCTTTGCTCCAGAAAGGCGATTGTCTTAATGAGTTTTGAGCTCCTGAAAAGAAATCCCATTTGATTTCACTGGTGTAAATGCAGAGGAGGGAAACAGAGCACCCTTCTCTGATCTGTAGGAAAATCAGCGTGGCCTAGTGGAAACAGCACAGGCCTGGGAATCAGAAGAACCTGGATTCTAATCCCAGCTCTGCCACTTGCCTGCTTTGTGAACTTGGGCAAGTCACTTCACTTTTCTGTGCCTCTGTTACCTCATCTGCAAAATGGGGATTAAGGCTGTGAGCCCTATGTGGGTCGGAGATTGTATCCAATCCTGATTATCTTGTGTCTACCCCAGCGCTTAGTACAGTGCTTGGCACATAGCAAACGCTTAACAAATACCACAGTTATCATTATCATTCTCTCTGTCCACATGTTGAGAGCTGGGTCTATTGAAAAGGAAGCATTTGGAACCTTGCCCATGCCCCTCATGCATCCTTCCCTGTTATTCATTTTAGCCTTTTTTAAGCCTAGGTTTACTGGTCCTTCCTCCAAGCTTTTTAACCTTCTTTCTTTCTGGTTCATTTCATTTTTACTCCTTCCTACACCTCTGCTAAGTGATAGGCTGAGAAATGTCACTGATTCACGAATGGGGGAAGGAAATGCTGGAGATCAAGGATGGAACCAACCATTAAAGCTCCGGAGAAGTATTTTCAACCACAGGATTCCTAACCCATCAGCCAGCTGTTGGTTGGGCTTAACCCAGAATCCCTTATCAAAGGGCTTTACCATTCCTCGCCGATGATTTTTGGGTGGCTTAATAGAGGCACGAAAGAGGAGGCGACATGGCAGCCTGAGGCTGTGACAATATGGGCGGCGATCCCTGCAGTCCTGGGTAATTCACTAGGTGACTGCGGAAAAGTCGCTTAATCTTCTTGTGCCTCCCCTTCCGTGAGACGAGAAAAGCAGTACTGAACCCAGAGGATGCGGGAGGGTTGTGGCTACCACTTCTCTGCTCCTTCTTGGCCTAGTCCCTCCTGAGAGCAGACCTAGACCCCTGGAGACTTGGGACTACCACACAATCCCCATCAGGGACATTTCTCCACTTGACAGTTTACTGAGTGGCCATCGGAAGCCTTCCTACTCAGACACCTGATGCCGAGCCGGCATTCATACTCCAGTTTTTTATCATCCTCTGACATTTGCCATGGCAGGGAATAATTCGGCTGAGATTGGGAGGATTCACTGGTCTCTCAGGCCTAGCTAGGAGCAATGGAAGGGAGAAACTTCCAGAAGGCTTGGAGCAAATGGAAACTGGACCATCTTAAGGCAGTTTGCTGTCCTTCAAGACCGCACTTCTCCTCCTCACCCTTTTTCCAGCTGTGTTGGATTTCAGGCCAGGTTCGAAGCCTCTTTTTCCTCAGTTCAAATAGATAGAGAAATAGGGCAAGGGGGGACTTAAAAGAAATTCTTTTTATGTTGTTTCCTGTGTGAGCAGGGACAGATTTGAGAGAGATGGCTTTTTCTCATTGACAAATGCTATAAATATTTGGTTGGCAGTTACAGAGCCGTATCTGTGGCCTTTGCTTTGGTAGGCCATAGTTTTTTTGTCTGATTTAATAGGTGCCTGGAGGGTTTAAGGCCAGTAGTGAGGATAAAACTCCTGTCTGGTGCCTCTGATTGCACTGACTGAAAGTTCTTGGGAGAGAATATGTTGAAAATTAGGTGGTGCCTTCTGACTTTAGCTTTCTATGAGCCACAATCATTGGGTTTCTCTTAAGCCAATACACTCTTTTAAAATTATCCTTCTAATGCTTTGAATTATTTTTTTACTTTTGGAGCACGTCACATGTTTTTGAGTCATTTCCTTCTCTGTGGCTGTAAGGATGGAGGGTTTTTCAATTAGGGATTCTTTGGATGGTAAAAATGAAAGCTCACCTCGGCCTCACCCCCCCCCCCCCGCCTTCTTCTTGATTCTCGGACCCTGGTCTCTGAGCTCACAAAACATGTGCCAGATAAGACCAGCAATTCTAATTGTCATTCCCGGCCGGAGTCCGGTAAGGGGGGAATCACTGCCCCACTTTCCTCTTCCTCCTCCATCTTCTCATTCCAACTTTCCCATTCTCCTCCTGGCTGTTGGCCTTTGATGTTACTGGGAAGGTTTCACTTTACAGAGTTCATTCAATAGTATTTATTGAACGCTTACTATGTGCAGAGCACTGTACTAAGCGCTTGGAATGAACAAGTGGGCAACAGATAGAGACGGTCCCTGCCGTTTGACGGGCTTACGGTCTAATCGGGGGAGACGGACAGACGAGAACGATGGCAATAACTAGAGTCAAGGGGAAGAACATCTCGTAAAAACAATGGCAACTAAATAGAATCGAGGCAATGTACATTTCATTAACAAAATAAATAGGGTAACGAAAATATATACAGTTGAGCGGACGAGTACAGTGCTGAGGGGATGGGAAGGGAGAGGGGGAGGAGCAGAGGGAGATGGGGGGAAAAGAGGGTTAAGCTGCGGAGAGGTGAAGGGGGGCTGGTAGAGGGAGTAGAGAGAGAAGGGGAGCTCAGTCTGGGAAGGCCTCTTGGAGGAGGTGAGTTTTAAGTAGGGTTTTGAAGAGGGGAAGAGAATCAGTTTGGCGGAGGTGAGGAGGGAGGGCGTTCTGGCACCGCGGGAGGACGTGGCCCCGGGGGGTCGACGGCGGGACGGGCGAGACCGGGGGACGGTGAGGAGGTGGGCGGCAGAGGAGCGGAGCGTGCGGGGTGGGCGGTAGAAAGAGAGAAGGGAGGAGAGGTAGGAAGGGGCAAGGTGATGGAGAGCCTTGAAGCCTAGAGTGAGGAGTTTTTGTTTGGAGCGGAGGTTGATAGGCAACCACTGGAGGTGTTTAAGAAGGGGAGTGACATGCCCAGATAATTTCTGCAGGAAGATGAGCCGGGCAGCGGAGTGAAGAATAGACCGGAGCGGGGCGAGAGAGGAGGAAGGGAGATCAGAGAGAAGGCTGACACAGTAGTCTAGCCGGGATATAACGAGAGCCCGTAGCAGTAAGGGAGCCGTTTGGGTGGAGAGGAAAGGGCAGATCGTGTGGGCCCCAGTGCCATTTATGATGGGAACAGATCTTCTTTTTCCAGTTGGCCCCCAAATTGCAGGCACTTCAGGTGGTTTTTTTTTGTTTCTTTGGCAGGCTCATCCCAAATTGCCCAAATTACCAGGGTCTGAAGCCCATTCTATTTGGCAAATTCATCCCCTTCGGCATGCCTGGCAAGCGTGCAATCCCTGGAGATGGCTGGGGATAAGTGTCTGGCTTCATGGTTGGGAAAACTGAGGCAGATTGAAGGTTATGAGACAGAGAGATCTGAGTTGGACTGCCCGGCCTTCTGAAAGAAGTCCTTTGTGGCCCACCACATATCCTCCAAATGAAGCCCCCTCTAGGCTGTAAGCTCGTTGTGGTCAGGGAATGTGTCTGTTTATTGTTGTAGTGTACCCTCCCAAGCGCTTAGTACAGTGCTCTGCAAGCAATCAATGCTCAATAAATACGAATGAATGAATGAATGAATGGTCCTGTATTTCTACAGGAGATTTTTTTGTTGCTAGCACTCCCAATCCAGAATATTTGCAGGGCAATCGATTAAACGTTAGTCCTGGAGATTAAGAGCTTTACTCAAGAAGCTTCTGGAAGCAAGTATAATAAAAGAATTCAATTAATTGAAACTTTTGAAGCAACCAGGAACAATATTAATAAAACATCAAACCTGAAAGCCTTTTGGGTAGCTCTCTGCACCGCTCCTATTGGAAATGGCTGGTGTAATCCATTGAAGTCATCTAGTCTGGCCAGGCAGGGATTTCCTAAAGCAGGTTGCCCCTTTCACAGAATACCCTGGCTCCAGATCCCTGTAAATCTGGTTGATTTTAGGCTGCATGATGAGGGAATTAGAGTCCTGTGGGTGCTGGATGTCTCTATCCCATTTTAGTCAGCATAGACTAATAATAATAATTGTGGCATTTGTTAAGCACTTACTACATGCCAGGCACTGTAATAAGAACTGGGGTGGGTACAAGCAAATCGGGTTGGAAACAGTCCCTATCCCACAAGGGGCTCACTGTCTCAGTCCCCATTTTACAGATGAGGTAATTGAGGCACAGAGAAGTGAAGTGACTTACCCACGGTCACCCAGCAGGCAAGTGGCAGAGCTGGAATTTGAACCCAAGTCCTTCTGATTCCCAGGCCCATGATCTATCCCTGGGGCCACGCTACTTCTCTTCCACATCGTGGCATCCAAAAACGGTGCAGTTCTGAGACAGGCCGGGCTGAAGTCTCTATGGGCCTAGAAGTGATTCAGACCTCACTAACAAGAAGTACTGCTATACTTGCACGATTGCCCCAGGGACTGCTGGACTACTTCAGTAACTATGAAGGCTCTTGTGCATGTACAAAACCACCACATGTGGATGGATGAAAGAAAAGGCTAGCTCATGGCCCTGCGATTTGAGGCCTGAGAAGATTCTCAGTTTGGTCAGAGATCGAGCTCACCTCATGAGGCTCATGAGGTTCTGACCCTCATGTCTTCAAAGGTGAGGAAGAGATATGGATGGCTTTCAAACCAATTTGTACCTGTCCCCATGAAAAAGGATCTGTGGACAGGCCCCAGTAATGGGGAGAGCAAATTGTAAGCATCTTGCAAGCTGGTACGACCAACTCTACATGTCCCTCTGACACGCCACCTCTGCCCTCTCCTTGCCTGCCACGCTGTTGACTCAAGCTGTATCTGAGGCCACACAAGTGGGTTAGACCTGGCTAAGGAGAACTTTGAGGACTCTTATGCTCCTCTTGGGCCCTCTTAGAGTTTGAGAGATTCCAGAAGGATGCCCATGGAGTCCAGTACTGTTAGTCCTCTCCTGTTATCCTCTGCCAGTGATGGACTGACATCGTTGGAGAAGCCTAATGTCAATACAACCTCTCCCAAATCCTAACAGAAGCCTCAGGATCAAATTTCCTAGTGGGGCTCCAAGAGGAAAGTGGAATAATTTCTGAACCCTGTAGACTGGAGAGCCTCCAGAGAGGCAGCGTAGCCCAGTGGATTGAGCATGGGCCCCGGAGTAAGAAGGACCTGGGTTCTAATCCTGGCTTTGCCACCTGTCTGCTGGGTGACCTTGGGCAAGTCACTTCACTTCTGTGTGCCTCAGTTAACTCACTTGTAAAATGGGGGTTAAGGCTGGGAGCCCCATGTGGGCCCTGGACTCTGTCCAACCTGATTAACTTGTATCTACTTCAGCACTTAATACAGCACCTGTAAGCACTTAACGAACACCATAAAAAAAATATGTGGATGTCCACTGGGCCAAGGTCATTGCTGTTCACTGAGGGCCTACTGTATTTAGCGGTACTTGGGAATATATAACAGAAGCAAAAGACCCATCTCTTGCTCTCAAGGAGCTTACAGTCAAATGGGGAGAGAGAGCAAATTATTTACCAATAGAGGGAACAGGAGGGAGGAAGAAGATACGAAAGAGTTTGGCAGGGTGCTGTAGATTAATTAAAAGGTGAATAAATGCAAAGATACGACAAAGTATGGCAGGGTGCAGTAGATTAAAAGATGATAAATGCGTATGGAGAGATGTATACATATATATATCTAAGTATTGAGGATGAATATAAATGTATAAATGTTGAGTATTTTGGAATTCATTCAGTCGTATTTATTGAGCGCTCACTGTGTGCTGAGCACTGTACGTATGACTTGGGATATTGAGGATTAATAAAGGAAGAGTTCATGGAGGAGATGGGATTTCAAGCTGGGGAGAGTCATGATGTGATAGATTTAAAGAATAGCGGTGTGATCTAGTGGAAAGAGCACAGGCCTAGGAGTCAGGAGACCTGGGTTCTAGTCCTGGGTCTGCCAATTACGTGCTGTGTGATCTTGGACAAGTCGCATAGCTTCTCTGTACTTCAGTTTCCTCAATTGTAAAATGGGGATCTAATACCTGTTCTCTGTCCTAGTTAGGCTGAGCCCCTTATGGGACAGGAACTTGGTCCGACCCGATTAACTGTTATCTATCCCAGAACAGTGTTTGGCACGTAGTAAGTGCTTAATAAATGCCATAATATTAATAATGATATTCAATCAATAATGACATTGAGTACTTCCTAGGTAGAGAGCACAGTATTAAGCTCTCGGGAGAGTACAATAGAATAATAAAAATAATAATAACAATGGCAATAATGAGGAGGAGGAAGAGAGCTTCAGGGCTCAGAGATGGGAAGGTTGAGAGTTCGGAGCAACAGTTAGAAAGTTAGCTTGGGAGGAGTGAGAGTACAACCTAGGGAATAGTGCAGGAAGAGAGCTAATACATATGATGGAACAAACCCAAAATTAGTCCACCTCCTTCCCCCTAAGCCTCCGTGATGCCGACTTGGTGTGTGAAGAATTTTTGGAGGATGGGAGTAGGACCTCTGTAGATGAGGAATGTCCCTGAATGGTACCCCTCTACGCAGGAGCCGGAAGTGGCGGTGGAGCCCTGAGATCATCCCCTTGCCTGACCCCTTTGCTATGCTGGGTATTCCGCAGTTGCCCAGATAGTCACTGGATGTCTCAAGCAGCTGGTAGATCTTTCCAAGCCACTGCCCATTCCCTTGGGCAAGGCGGTCCCAGATTTCGGCAGGCTGCCAGGGGAAACTTTAGTCAAATAGATCCATCTCCCCAAATCGGGGCCGTCATGGGTAAACGGGTTGGCCGGCTTTGCACCCACCTCCACGCTGCTCTGGCTCACGTTAAAGGACCGAGCTGGGGCATATTCAGTTTAGTTTCCACAGCACACTGGAACTTATAGGGTAGTAGTCCCAGAATGCCTGGGGATTTGAACCCCGAACTTCTCCCCGTGCCTGGAGATGAAGAGGGAAGGGTGACCTGATGTCCCATTACCCAAGTTTCCATCACAAATAATGCAGCTGGATTCCACCAGGGGCCCCAAAGTGTCCCACAGAGACCATTTGTCTCTGTCCTCATCGGTGTGCTTTTCTTTCGCAGAAAAAGGAGTTCGACGTGGACACCCTCAGCAAAGCCGAACTGCGGATGCTCCTGAGCGTCATGGAAGGGGAGCTGGAAGCCAGGGACGTCGTCATTGAGGCCCTGAGGGTGAGTGGCTTCTTGGGTTTCATCTCTCTTTGCTCTACGTTGGTGATCCCCGCTCTGGCCAAGGGAACTCCAGACCCCAGGCGAAACCCATTCGCCCCTGCCTTGCTGGCCGACTAATCGGGATGTCCTTCGTTCCAATTCAGAAGTTCTGTTGGGAGGAAATTCGGGGAGGAGTGAATTCAGCCTAGCTGAAGAAGAAGTGAGAAATCCAAGGGTGGGGTGGCAAGCTAAATGCTTTGGGGTTTGGTGGGCGCCGAACATTGTACATTAAACCCTGGAGCGTTTTTGAGCTCTCTGCTAACTTGGGTAAATCAGATGTTTTCTCGGCGCTAGGAGCTTGGTGGTGTTCCAGGCGAGGGGGAGGCCAGAGAGGGAAGAGGATTTTTGCAGTGAGGGGAATACTTTGTTGTTCTTCAATTTAATGGTGTCTGCATGGTGTGATTTATGACTTCTTATTTCCAGCAACATTTTTCAGCAGTTTCCACACCAGCCTCCCGAGGATTCTTGTCATGCTACTGATTACCCACAGGCCTCATCAAAACTAAATGTCTTGGTGGGAAATTACTATAACATTCTTGACACGGATGGCGTTTTCTAATTGGCTCCCCCAGGTATCATCCCTGGGTTGGTATTAAAAGTTGTGTCTATCTGAGCAACTCATTTTTTTCCCCTTTTAGCTTTAAATTCTCCCTTGTCCTCATAATGTCGTAGAATGTTTATGGTCATGGCGGCTTTCATTTCTTGGGAATTGGGTGTTTCCTGGCCTGCTCTTGGGTTAAGTGCAGCATGGCTCAGTGGAAAGAGCACGGGCTTTGGAATCAGAGGTCATGGGTTCGAATCCCGGATCGGCCACTTGTCAGCTCTGTGACTTTGGGCGTCATATAACTTCTCGGTGCCTCAGTTGCCTCATCTATACAATGGGGATTTAGACCGTGAGCCTCACGTGGGACAACCTGATTCCCCTGTGTCTACCCCAGCTCTTAGAACAGTGCTCGGCACCTAGTAAGCGCTTAACAAATACCAACATTATTATTTATATCTTACATACTCTGTTACTTCCTCCTATCTATAATTTACTTTATGTCTGTCTTCCCTGCTACGTTATAAATTCCTTCAGAGTAGGTGTTATGTCAACATTTTTTTTTAATGGTATTTAAGTGCTTACTATGTGGCGTGCACTGTATGAAGTCCTGGGGTAGATATAAGTTAATCAGGTTGGGCACAGTCCATGTCCCACGTGGGGCTCACAGTCTTAATCCCCATTTTTCAGAAGAGATAAGTGAGGCACAGAGGAAGGGAAGTGACTTGCCCAAGGTCATGACTTGCCCAAGGTCACCCAGCAGACAAGTGTCGGAGTTGGGATTAGCTCTCAGACCCTCGCTCTATCCACTGGGGCCACACTGCTTCTTCAGGATCTCCCGATTCTATTTATTCATTCATTCAATCATATTTAGCGAACACTTACTATGTGCAGAGCACTGTACTAAGCGCTTGGAGTGTACAATTCGGCAACAGATAGACAATCCCTGCCCAACAACGGGCTCACAGTCTAGAGAAGCAGCGTGGCTCAGTGGACAGAGCATGGACTGGGGACTCAGAGGTCATGGGTTCAAATCCCAGCTCTGCCGCAGGTCAGCTGTGTGACTTTGGGCAAGTCACTTCACTTCTCTGTGCCTCAGTTCCCTCAACTGTGAAATGGGGATTAAGACCTGTGAGCCCCACGTGGGACAACCTGATGACCTTGTATCCTCCCCAGCGCTTAAAACAGTGCTTTGCCAATAGTAAGCGCTTAACAAATGCCATCATTATTATTACTATTAAATGGGATTCTAGCATACTCCCCGGAGCATTCAGTACATTTTTCAGTAGATGTTCAATAGATATGATTGATTGATTGTGACTGATCGACTTAAATAGGTTTGCCAGGAGTGTCGGGCTCCCCTACTCACTTCCCCTGAGAGTCTCCTGACTCCCAGGACTGTATTTTTTCTACTAGTCCAGTTTGTGGCTTTATTCAGGAAGGGAGATCTTGAGTAGAATCTTGAAGAAAGGGTGGGACGTGGTTAGGGGAAGTGGTTCAGGGAGGGCACTCTAAGTGAGGATGGCACGAGTGATGGCGTGAGCGATGGCTTAGAAGCTGGAGGGTGGAGAACGAGCAGGGGAACATTGAGTCACCTTGCCCCCTCCCACCATGCCCTGAAGAGGCTTTTCAACAGTTGAGATTGTTGAAGAATAAATTTACATTTTGGGAATCATTGATGATGGAAAATCATCTGGGGTTAGATTTTAGAAAATCATATTAGGTGATTCATCACCCCTGTATCTGAGGCAAATCACTTAACTTCTCCGTGCCTGTTACTGTATCTGTAAAATGGGGATTAAGACTGCGAGCCCCACGTGGGACAACCTGATATTCTTATATCTATCCCAGCTCTTAGAAATGTGCTTGGCACATAGTAAGTGCTTATCGAGTACCATTATTATTATTAACACCCCCCAACAGAATTAATGCACAAACCTGTAATTAATTTACTTGTGTCTGTCTCCCCCTCTAGACTGTACATTCACTGTGGGCAGGGTATGTGTCTGTTATATTGTTACATTTTACATTCCCAAGTGCTTAATACAGTACAGTAAATGCTCAGTAAATACAATTGATTGGTGGAGAGCCCAAGTCGGTGTGTAGCAGGACAGGAGTGAGGTGCTGAGGGAGGGAGTCAGTTGGTGGAGGATCTCACCTCTGATGGCCAGGCACTTCACAAAAGAGGAAAATGTGCTCCTGCTGACCAAAGTAAAAAGGGTTTTTTTGAGGAAAGAGCTTCGCCAAAGCAGGCATTTACCCAGCTGGTTTATAGGCCGTATTCACCCTGCTTCCCCTTCACAGCTAAGAGCGTACTCAGTGCTCCCTTTAATGGACAGAGATCAGGTGTTGAACCAGAATCCAATGACAGTGAGGACCCCGCTAAGGCTGGAGAAAGTGCAAAAGCCCCATCACCTGCAGGTTCCTACAATAGAGCCCACTGTGGCCCAATCCACTGACAGCTAATGCTTCCTCTCTCTCCTGCCTCCCTGCCCCATTTCCAACCCCCTACTGAACAGGAGAGGCACCCTGTATTCAGCAGCTCCCTCTCTTCCCCTCGTTCAATTTCCACAATTGAGTATATGTTCTCTGTTTGTGTTCTGCCTTAGCATCCACACCACATTTTGGGGAATCGTCCTTAAAGAGCAACAAGGGGTCGACAATAAAAGCCGCAGCAGAGAGTCTTGCTAAAGGAAGAAAGTGTGGAGTCTTTATGAGCATAATGAGATCTGGGGCGTGTTTATCGACTTTTCATTTCTAGGAAGTGAATCGGGGGTTTTGGCTGTAAAACTTTAACCCCAGAGAAAGAGTGTAGCCTAGTGGGAAGAACACAAGACTGGGAGTCAAGAGACCTGGGTTCTAATTTGGACTCAACCATTTGCCCACTGTGTGAACTTGGGGAAGACACTCTTGGAAATTAGTTGGCACTCTTCCAACAGTAGCAAATCCGGGTCCCAGAAGCAGGAATAATCAGAGGTGGGCAGGTTAGAAATGAGAAACACAAATAGCCATTTCCAGAAGCCGAAGTGATGTGGAAATAATGACAACTCTGTTAAACCCATCTGGAGATTTCCAGCACAAGCTCTTTAGCTCGTGAGAAATTGTTCCACAAAACACCAGACCCGGCTTCTCGAAATCCAACCACACTACAGTGTAGATCAGATACAGGGGTGACAAATCACCTAATATGATTTTCTAAAATCTAATCCCAGATGATTTTCAATCATCAATGATACCCAAAATGTAAATTCATTCTTCAACAATCTCAACTGTTGTAAAACCTCTCCAGGGATAAAGGCGAGATCCAGATCTGAAGTTAGAATGAAGGATTTGAGTTAAGGATGAGGCTGAGGTAAGGTGTAAAACTAGGACAGAGCTGGATATATGAAGAGGATTTGGATTATGTCAAGGGTCAGCATTAGGGCTCAAGATAGGGTCAAGGTTAAGACTGTATTGTGGGCAGGGAACCTCTGTTGTACTGTACTTTCCCAAGTGCTTGGTTCAGTGCTCTGCACCGGCATGCATTGATGCCATTGATTGGTTATTAGTAATAATAGTAATAATGACATTTTTAAGCAATTTACCAAACACTCTACAGAGCACTGAGGTAGATTCACATAATCAGGTTGGACACAGTCCCTGTCCCACATGGGGCTCACCATCTACGTAAGGGGGAGATGAGGTACCGAATTCCCATTTTGCAGATGAGATAGCTGAGGCACAGAGAAGTTAAATGACTCGTCCAAGGCCATACTGAAGGAGGCAGGATTGGAACTCAAGACCTCTGACTCCCGGGCCTTTGTGCATGCCACTGGGCCACAGAATTGTTCTGGAGACAGAATCCTGGATGGGATGAGCCATGGGGTTGAGCCAGGATGGACCTTCAGAGTACTTTATGGACTTACATCACCTCTAGGTTGTGTATTCAGCCCACAGCATCCATTTCAGATGCTGCTTAATTCTTTCTAGGGGTCTGAATTGTTAAAGCTTGGGACACCTTTTCATTAGCCACTGATTCCCTTGCCCTCTGAAGGGACCTTTTTACTTAGAGCCACCGAAAATAATCAGGTGTACTATTCATTGATTTCTGCCTGTGAGAGTACAGTACCTCCAGAGAGCTTGTGAATTGTCTCCAAAAGAAAAAGAATGCAAGGGAAATGGATCTTGTACCATTCTGATATTAGAGAATTAATGAAGGGACTATCTAGAGCATCAATATGGCTTCTCTCCCATCAATAGAGGGAATACAGTCTCCCTCATCAGTAATTACCATTGATGATTCTCTCAAAGCAGTATTTAGGAGTATAGATTGCAGGTTAGCAGGTTCCTGTGAACAGTGCAGTGCTTCTGAAGGAAAATGGGAAGAAATCTGATCTCCGAGTCCGTGCGTTAACAGACCAGTTCCTAAGGGGGTAGTGCTAATGAATCCAGCTAACAGAGGACTAATTTCCAAAATCTTCCATTTCTCTGTCAGAATGAATGATTAGTTCTATTGAAGTCCCATAAATGTGCTAGGATTGCTCGAAGCATTGCTAGTTTTGTGTTTGTCTCTGTGTGTTTGCGTGCCTTCTGGTGCAATGACTGTACCTTAAATTTCATTGTATTGGAGGCAGAAATGATTTACTGGCAATTATGTCATTAAGTGATCATTAATGGTTCGATTAGACAGTTTACTTGAAAATTAATGTGTGTGTAAAGGCACAGTTATTTTTGTAGAAAAGGAGGAGCTTGAACTGATCAGTTCTAAATCTAGCAGCGGGCCCTAGTGAAAAGAGCACGGGGTTCTAATCCTGGCTCTGGCACGTCTCTGCTGTGTGACCTTGGGCAAATCACTTAACTTCTCTGTGCCTCAGTTCCTCATCTGTAAAATGGGGATCCGATACCTGTTCACCCTCCTACTTAGACTGAGAGTCCCTTGCAGGACAAGGGCTGGTTCCAACCTGATAGCCTTGCACCTGCCCCAGGACTTAGAGCAGTGCTCGGCACATAAGTAAGTGATTAACAAATACCATAATAATCATAATAATTATGATTATTATTAGCTGGGATGAGAGACAAAAAATAAAATAAATTACAGATAGGGGAAATGGCAGATTACAAGTATCTGTCCATAGGTGCTGTGGGACTAGGGATAGGCTGGATACGAACTGTCTAAAGGGTACAGTTCCAAATGCAAAGATAATAATAATATTGATGTTATTTGTTAAGTGCTTACTATGGTCCAAGCACTGTTCTAAGCGCTGAATGACAGAAGGGAGGGCAAATAGGGGAAATAAGGGCTTAGTCAGGTAAGGCCTCTCAGAGGAGATATGATTTTAGTAAGGCTTTGAAGATAGGGAGAGTGTTGATCTTTTGGAGTTCCAGGCCAGAGGGAAGATGAGAGCAAGGGGTAGGTTCATTCATTTTCATTCAATCATATTTATTGAGTGCTTACTGTGTGCAGAGCACTGTACTAAGTGCTTGGAATGTACAATTTGGCAACAGATAGAGACAATCCCTGCCCAACAATGGGCTCACAGTCTAAAAGGGGGAGACAAACAACAAAACAAAGCAAGAAGTCAGGCATCAGTACCATCAAGATAAATAGAATCATAGATTTTTACACATCATTAATAAAATAGAGTAACAAATAATATATACAAATACATACATGTGTGGGGAGGGGAAGGGGGTAGAGCAGAGCGAGGGAGTAGGGGGAATGAGGAGGAGAGGAAGGGCAGAGGGAAAGGAAGGGCTCAGTCTGGGAAGGCCTCCTGGAGGAGGTGAGCTCTCAGGCTTTGAAGAGGGGAAGAGAGTTTGGCGGATGTGAGGAGGTGGTGAGAGGAACGAGATTGAGGCACAGAGAGTAGAGATTGGCATTAAAGGAGCAAAGTGTGTGGGCTGATTTGTAGTAGGAGCTCAACAAGGTGAGGTAGGAGGTGAAGAGCTGATTGAATGCCGTAAAGCAGATGATTACTTATTACTTAAGCTCCAACTCCTATACACATAATAATACCAATAATTATGGTATTTGTTAAGCCCTTACTATATCCCAGGCACTTTACTAAACACTGGAGTGGATACAGGCACTCGATCCCTTGTTCCATGTGGGGCTCACAGTCTCAATCCCCATTTTACAGATGAGGGAACTGAGGCACAGAGAAGTTAAGTGACTAGCCCAAGGTCACACAGCAGACAAGTGCCGGAGCCGGGATTAGAATCCGTATCTCCTTCTCCTTTTTCCTCCTATTTGTAATTTATTTCAGTGTCTGTTTCCCGTGCCAGCTAGGAAGCTCCTTGAGGGCAGGGGCCATGACTACTAATATCATTACACTCACCCAAGCACTTAGCATAATGCTGTGCACACAACGCATTTTCAACACATACTATCAACTGATTGACAGTGTGGACACCAGGAGAGCATTCTTTGTCAGCATGGCAATTCCAGAGCTCACACTGTTTTCCATTTTGCCTCTTGGCACCCAGATAATTCCTGCAGCTCCTGGTTCCACAACTTCCTCCCTCAAATCCCACTTCCACTTCAGATTGCTATATCTGAGACTAGACCGCTTAGTATGATCCTCGATCCTGAATGAAATCCCTTAGCAAGAAGATGGTCTTGGGTATGTCACTCAAATGCTAAAAAGGTGCCTAGTGTCCCAGTTTGGATATCCACTGTTGACCCTAAGAGTGGAAGGAGCCGGAAAAAGTGTCTCTAAACAACATTCTGCCTCATTCCAAACTAAATTTCCCCACCATTCTCATACCAGACAGAAGAGGTCTCATTTAGCACTACTTAGAGAAGCAGCATGGGCTAGTGGAAATAGCATGGGCCTGGGAGTCAGAGGTCCTGGATTCTAATCCCGGCTCTGCCAAATGCTTATTGTGTGACTTTGGACAAGTAATTTAACTTCTCATGCCTCAGTTTTCCTGTTCTTCCTCCTACTTAGTCTGTGAGTCTCATGCGGGACAGGGACTGTGTCCAACCTAATTTACTTTTATTTTATTCCAGTGCACTGAACCGTGTTTGACACATTGTAAGCACTTTATAAATGCTATTTAAAAAAAAAAAAACCTAACAAAAAACTGCTTCTTTTCCACGACTCAGTTGGTATTAGCTCTCATTACTTACCCTCGGGTATCCAGGTATTTCCTCTAAGTCAGTAACCGGAAACCTCTTCAACCTAAAAACAGTGTTTCAGCCTTGACAGTCAACATTTCTCCATGTGATAGTCAGTTGGTAAGCATTTAATGCGTGCCCTCAGGGTTCCTGGCCCTCGTGGACCTTGTGTGGAATATGATCAAGTACTGAGGTGGAATTTCCAGTTCCAGAGGATTGAGGGGATAGCCAAGCCTGTAATCAATCGATCAGTGGTATTTATTGAGTGCTTACTGTTTGGCAAACACTGTACTGAGCACTTGGGAGAGTACAGTACAACAGAACAACAGAACTGATAGACATATTCCCTGCCCGCAGTGAGCAGATGGTCTAGAGGATAAGCTTACAGTCAAGTGACGGGGGGGGGAGCACCGTAGTTTAGTGGAATGAGCACAGGCCTGAGAGTCAGAGGACCTGGGTTCTAATCCTGGCTCTTCCGATTGGTTGCTTTGTGACCCAGGGCAAATCACTTAACTCTGTAAAATGGGGATTGAATACCTCTTCTCCCTCTTATTTAAACTGTGTATCCCATGTGGGTCAGGGACAGTGTCCAACCTGACTAACTTGTGTGTACCCCACTATTTAGAAAAGTGCTCGACACAGAGGAACTGCTTAACATATTCAACGATTATTATTATTACTATTATGGTTATTAGGGATGAGCTTACACACATAGAAACACACAATGATTAAAGACTAGTTACTGGGAGAGTTTGGTTAGTGTTCTGCTGGAGTAATGGAGAGTGGGTATGAGAAATCTAATGAGAATGCTTCCTGGAGAAGCGGGAAAGGAGACCAGCTTTAACCTGTGAGTTCAAGGAAGGAAAATAATCTGGTTGGCCAGCAGGAAGATGCAGGTTTCAGGCATGAAGGGTGGTTGGAGAGTATAGTTTGCCCACTTTTAATTCACACCTTGAATTTAGCAATTTGAAAAATCTGTCTTAATAAATCTAACTCCAGTTTTGGAAAAAAGCATAGCATTTCCATGTCTAAGAATGTCCAGTGGTTCAGGCATGTAAAATTCTTACCTGCAAACAGTAGGCAAAATTATTCCTGTATGTATGCCCCAGGCTTTCCTGTTAAACAGTGACAAACAATATGGTTGTGTTTCATTAGCAACATTTTGGCTAAGTAAGAGCTTGAAAGTGCATCGCCTTCCCTGGTAAGGAAAATTCCCTCTAATTGCATGCAGTCAGGTAAGAAAAACATCAAATTAAGTTATGCTGAGCAGAGCTGAATTCATGAAAATTGAAATTTCTTGTGTTTGCTTTTCTGCTTGCTCTGGTGGCTCTTTTGTGTCATATTTGGAGCTGGAAAGGAGGGGAAGAGCTGGGCATTTGATCGTTTCATAAACACAAAACTATTTCTCATGACATTTAAATGGTTGACTTCCTTATGGGTTGTATTTCACCCACACTAGGGTTCTTTTGATTGCAGGAAGCATTTATTTTGCTTCTTCTTCATGCCTGGGAAATTGGACTGAAGGAAAACCTCTATCGACAATCATGGAAAAAACAGGCAAGGAGCAGGCAGTACAGTGGTGTTTTGTATTTAGTGTTTGGGGGCCCTGAATACCTTCTGTAAGGCTGTGAGACCAGGACCTGCTACCAAAGGCACCTCAGCAGATTCGTCAGCACCACCGACAAGCCAGAGTCAACCCCAAGTGACAGAACAGGATCGATCAATCGATCCATCGTATTTATTGAGCACTGACTGTGTGCAGAGCACGCTACTAAGTGCTTGGGAGAGTACGATAGAGTTGGTAGACACGTTTTCTGCTCACAAGGAGCTTACAGTCTAGAGGGGGAGACAGACATCAAAATAAATGATGGATATGTACCTAAATGCTGTGGGGCTGAGGGTGGAGTGAATCCAGTTCGGAGTCAAGTGCAAGGATGAAGCAATAGGGAGAGGGAGTTGAGGAAATGAGGGCTTAGGGAAGGCCTCTTGGAGGAGATGTGATTTTAATAAAGCTTTGAAAGTGGGGAGAGTGATGGTCTGTCTGATAGGAAGGGGGAGGGAGTTTCAGGACAGAGGAAGGATGTGAGAGAGGGTTCAGTGGTGAGATAGATGAGACTGTGAGCTCCCTGTGGGCAGGAACTGTGACTGTTTACTGCTATATTGTACTCTCCCAAGTGCTTAGTACAGTGCTTTGCATGCAACAAGCACTCAGTGAATACAGTTGAATTGAATTGAATGAGATCGAGGTACAGCTCACCATTTATGAGGTCTTGGAATTCAGTCAGCATTGAAACAATTGAAGCAATTCCCACAGTGTCCCACCTCTGCAGGACAGTCTTTTGAGGACGATGGAAGATCGCAGTATTCCTAAGCAGCGGTTGGATGGGGACCGCAGTGGGGAGATACTCATCTTAGGAAGGTAAAAATCAAAGATTTAAGGACCTAATGACACCCAATCTCCAACAATGTAACATAGCAGTGAATTGTTGAGAAACAGCAATCAGACCAGTCTGATGAGGCAGACAAGATACTTGCTTTCCTAGAGGAAAGACAAAATGATTGTCGCGGTATCAGGAGGTGAGCTTGAAAAACAGACAGACCCTGTGTGGGCTAAATTCACCAGCAGAACAAAGATTTATCCTTGTAGATAATCAGTGTTGGAGAGAATATTGACTTTTCTCCATTGGTCTTTTCAGCCACCCACTCATGCCCAGATAAGATCTCTCAAACAGTAGTAATAATAGCATTTAGGGAGTTCCTGCTGGGTTTAATGCACTGTACTAAGTGCTTGGGAAGAACAAAATGAGCAAACAGCTTCCTGCCCATCAGGAGTTTACACTCTAATGGGGGAAAGAGACACCAAAGTGTTTACAGAGTAATCAAAATAGATCATGACTGTACAAACACACAAGAGAACTGAGGATTGAAAACAAAGGGCTCTCTATATTGAAAAGTGTGTAATTTTTACTACCCCTTCGTTCAGTTGGGACTGAAATGTCTTAATTGTACCAGCATTTCCACACAAGTCATTCATGACAAAAGTCCACTGTGTTAGTGGTGTATCCGTGAGAGGACAAAGCTAATGTTGTTGGCTCCTCCAGCTGGGACTCCACATGCTGGAATTTCCTGGAGTTTGCTTGCTCTGGTGTCAGACAGCGAAGCCTCCCAAATGGGGCTTGTTTCTCCTCTTAATAATAGTAATAATAATTGTGGCATTGAAGTGCTTACTGTCTGCCAGGCACTGTACTAAGTGCTGGAGTAGATACAGCAAATCAGGTTGGACACAGTCCCTGTCTCACATGGGGCTCACAGTCTCGATCCCCGTTTTACAAATGAGATAACTGAGGTCTAGAGAAATGAACTGATTTGCCCAAGGTCGCACAGCAGACAAGTGGTGGAGCTGAGATGACTTTCTGACTCCCAGGCCTGTGATCTGTACACTACGCCATGCTGCCTCTTGTCCCCGGGTCTTCTCCAGGAGCCCCCTACCCCATCCTGTTGGGGGCTTCTGCCTCCCAGAGCTCAGTGGGTCCCACTTGTACTGCTCAGTGCTTAGTTCAGTGCCCTACATAGTAAGTGCTTAACAAATACATTTTAAAAAGTGGGAGGTTCAATCGCTTCATTGGAATTTCCCCTCTAGCTGCTGAGCATTGACACAAATCCGGAGAGATTACTGGCTCACCAGACTTCAAAAGGCAGTCATTCAATCAATCAATCGTATATATTGAGTGCTTATTCTGTGCAGAACACTGTACTAAGCATTTGGGAGAGTACAGTGTTTGTGGACATGTTCCCTGCCCACAAGAAGCTTACAGATAGAGGGGAAGACAGGCATTAATATAAATTAATTTCAGATACGTACATAAGTGCTGTGGGGTCTGAGGGTGGGGGTGGTTCAGGATGAAAATCCAAGTGCAAGGGTGATGCAGAAGGGAGAGTAGAGAAAATGAGGGCTTAGTTGGCCGGTGGCAGCACCCTAAAACACTGAACAACTGACCCTTCCTCTTCCTCAGTACAAGGCAGGGAAGCCACCAGCTGAAAATTGGATTGTCTGCATTAACCCTTAGGGCACTTTAGGCCCTCATTATAAGCATAAAATGACTCCCCGATTGAAGGGCAAGTGCTTTGTGTGGAGAACGAACACTTCCAGACATCCAGGGGTCTGCTTTTTTTAAAAAATAGTATTTGGTAAGTGCCTACTATGTATCAGACACTACTAAACCCTGGGGAAAATACAAGATAGTAGGGTTGGACACTGTCCATGTCCCATCTGGGGCTCACAGTCTAAATCCCCATTTTACAGATCAGGTAACTGATACACAGAGAATTTAAGTGACTTGTCCGAGGTCATCCAGTGGACATGGGGCAGAGCCGGGATTAGAACCCAGGTCTCTGACTCCCAGGCCCGTGTTCTTACCGCAGGACAACACTGCTCTTCTGTTTGAGGTTATCACTGCAGAATGTGCCCTGTGTATACCACATCCCAAGTTCATAGACCCAATCTTTGAAAGAAATTAGGGTGAGTCTCATGAAAACCAAGCATTGTGTCTAAAGTATGTATTCTGCATCTCTGTTTTCTTCCTTCCGGTTGGGTTTTCGTGGCATTCTAGCTTTGAGGAATGATATGGGGATCTTCAAGGTTATTTGCTCTATGCAGAGATGAGGTCCTTCATCAGGGGACTGAGAGGGACATATGGGAAAGACGGTGTGGCCTGAGGGAAAAGCCATGAGTCTGCAAGTTAAAGGACCTGGGTTCTAAGCCCAGCTCTGAGTTGTTCTGTGGTCATGTAACCTCCCTGGGTCTCAGATTCCTGATCTGTAATAGAGCTATTGCCTGTCCACCTCTCACCTCTCCACCTCAGATGAGTTGTAAGGGATATTGTAAGGACATGATGAGATAAGATCATAGAAGCTGTGTACTCAAGGCATCCTTGTTTGAGGTGTTAAGGGTTTCTAGGACTAGAGGGATGGTGTTTTCAGAGGCGGGTAGAATCAAGGCTAATTTTTCAGCCTGAATTACATTTTAGGTATAGCGATCTATGAAAACTATTGGCAAAACTGCCTCGAGGAAGAGAATGGGAGCTGGAGATCTGGGAAGGTATGAATAAAAACAGCTCATTTAGACCACTGTCAAGAGCTGAGGCATATTCTGAGGAAAATGAACTTCTGAAGAGCGTTCCGCCTTACAGAACCACTTTCCCTTCAGGCTATCTTAGCATGCTGAGCTCTGCTCAGCCTTTTCTTTATGGGAACATTTTGGCTTCCTGTCTTACTGATGGTGCTGTAGCCGCCTCCCTGCAGGGCTGTGAAACCCTATAACCAAGCCATGTTATTGCTCCAGAGAGATGACTCTCCTTTGCCTGCTTCCCTTCACGTTCCAGATCCCTTGTTATCCCCAAGGAGTGCCTGTCACAGGAGAGGGGGTGGTGGAGGAATGAGAGGGAGAGAGTACCACCATTCTAGCCTTACATCCCTCTTCTCAGTAAGCTCTTACAGCAGCAAGGACCCCAACCCCCTAGGCCTAGGGGACACCCCTAAACGAGCAGCGAGAAGGAGCGTGGCCTCATGGTTAGAGCATAGGGTGGGGAGTCAGAAGGACATGGGTTCTAATCCTGGCCCCGCCTCTTGTCTTCTGTGTGACCTTGGACGAGACACTTCACTTCTCTGTGCCTCAGTGACCTCTTGGGGATTAAGACTATGAGCGCCATGTGGGACAAGGACTGTGTCCAACCCAATTTACTTGTATCCAGACCAGCACTTAGCACAGTTCAGGGCACATAGTAAGCACTTAAAAATACCATTGTTATTATTATTATTATTATTATTAAGAAAGAGACAAATTACCCTTCCAAGTATGACAGGAAAAGGAACTTGAACAACTATGGTTTCATCTGTCCCCAGTTTCTCCCGCCTCCTCACCAGAAGCGTTGCCAGCGGCTGCATCGCTTCCTCTTGCCCTGCCCCTTTAAAGCATCATTAGTCTGGCTTCTGATTCTGTTTTTCTTTGCCTCACTGAGACTCCGTGGGCGGCCAGTGGAATTGCCGAATAGCATTCTGTCTGTTTTGTCATGGGGGAGTGGCATGTTGGGAATTGGAGATGCCGATAGGCCTTCCGGAACTGGCCGCTTTGAAGTCGAGCCGCCAGTGGATTTGAGATCAGTGAAGCCTTCTCTAAATGCGCAGCGGTGAGGTGTGCAGCATTAAAGAAAGCATGGAGACTGAGGAGATATTTTGAGTGGAGTGTCTTAAAAAGCAGTTATGAAATAGAAATAGAAAAAAATGAATGCTGTGTTTCTGTTGCCATTATCAAGGCAAGTCAGAATGTTTCCTGATCCTTTCCCCGAAGTTAGCTGTGCCCAGAAAAGAAATCCTCAGAGTGCAGATCAATGTTTAAAACAATAGCATAGGTACAGAATCATGTTAGGAACAATAGTTTGTTTACAGATCAGAACTTGAATAATACCCCAAATAACACTATTTCACTAAAGGCCCTGGGGTATCCCTTTTGAAAAACAGAAGTGAGACTTTTTTCCCTAGACTTGTGATCCTAGTGCAGTGTGGCACTTGAAAGTACACAATAAAGGAAAATCATGTAGTCCCTTTCCTCGAGAGGCTTACCATCTAATGGGGGAACCAGGCAGGTAGAAATTGTACCTCTTACAAGGTGCTGGGCATACCAAAGGAACTCATCTGCAATTACTCTCCCAAGCACTTAGTACGGTGCTCTGCACAAAGTAGGTGCTCAATAAGTACCATTGATGATGATGATGATGATGAGGAAGTGGGACAGAAAATATTCCACTTGGAGTGTCCTACTTCCTTCTGAGTTGGCAGGACTCCTCCACCTTGCTCTTCTCTTCTCTGTGCCCTCCCCTACCATTTTACTCCCCAATTCTTTCTGCACGTTCTCTGTGCTGGAGCTGCGAGTGCATGAATCTGGCCCTTCTGCCAAATCCCTTTGACCCCGTTTCCCACTGTCATCTTGGAAGTGCAGGAGAAGTTGATTTTTGTGGCGACTGGATGGTAGAGGAGGGCAGACATGGAGAGGCATTCCAGAGGGACAAAACAGCTTCCACATGAGGACAGGCCCAAAAGACTCAAACTCCTTATTCTGGAAGGATGCAGATTGAGAGGGGACAAACTGAAGAGTTTAGAATTGTTCCCCAAAACCCACAGCACCAGGATAAAGCATGTCCACTGAAGCTTGAAGATGATAGGTTCAGAACAAACCAAAGGATACGTTGTTTCCCACAGCCGCTGGTAAACAGGTAGTTGTGTAGGCAGTAATTTATGAGAACTCCAGAAAAGATCACCGGAGAGAATGTTAGCGATGTAGAGGGGAAGTCAACAGTGTTACCTATTCCAACCCTAACCATGAGGATGAGTACCTAAGAGGCTAGTAGCCATCACATGGTTCTTTAAAGTGTTTTGGGACTGCAGTCCTGGGCTGCATGGACTCTAGGTTTGTCTCATACCATTCCTCACCCACCCAACCCTCTCCCCCAAAAGCACTTTGGTTGTTTTTTCTTTTTAAATGTTATTTGTTAAGCGTGTATCATGTGCCAGGCACTGTACTAAGCCCTGAGGTAGATACAAGCTAATCAGAATGGACACAGTCCATGTACCTAATGAGGGACCCAATGTTAATCCCCATTTTTTACAGATGAGGGAACTGAGGCACAGAGAAGTTAGGCTACTTGCCCAAGGTCACACAACAGAAAAGTGGTGAAGACAAGAGTAGAACCCAGGTAATTACCTTGTATTACCTTGTATTTACCCCAGTGCTTAGTGCTTATTACATAGTAAGTGCTTAACAAATACCATTATTATTATTATTATTATTGGGTCCTCTGACTCCCAGGCCTGTGCTCTTTCCACTAAGCCACGCTGCTTCTTTTTTCCTCCAGGCTGTGGTATATTTTAGTGTCTGTCTGCTGCACCAGACTCTAAGCTCCTTGAGGGCAAGAATTGTGCCTACCAACTGTGTTGTACTTCCCCAAGCACTTAGTGAAGCAGCATAGCGTAATGGAGCATGGGTCTGGGAATCAGAGGATCTGGGTTCTAATCATGGACCTGCCACTTGTCTGCCTGGATGAGACACTTAACATCTCTATACCTGAGGCATCTGTAAATTTGGGAATTAAGACTGTGAGGCCTGTGTAGGACAGGGACTGAATCCAACCCTGTTATCTTGTATCTACTCCAGTGCATAGTACGGTTCTGGGCATATAGTTGATGCTTAACAAATACCATTAAAAAAACAACAAAAAACCCCCCAAAAGTGCTGAATAAATTCATTCCTCAAATCATATTTATTGAGGGCTTACTGTGAGCAGAGAATTGTACTAAGGGCTTGGGAGAATGTGATGTAACAATAAGCAGACACATTCCCAAATACTATAGACTGATTAAAAGGATGACCACAGGGTTATGGTTCCGCCTGAAATGGCAGGTGCTCTCATATAGCTCGCCTCATTGAGATGTGTGGCTCAGGCCCATGAGGGACCTTCTCAAAGCTGCAGAGACATATGTGATGCCCTCATGAGCAGGGCGGGCCTGCTCTGAACACCAGGCCAAAAGAGCTGAGGAGCTGCAGCTGGCAACTGCTCCTCCTTCCCTTTCTGGGGTCAGAGTCAGCTCTCCTGTGGACTGTGGGTCCCAGAGCGGGACAGGTCAAGATGTCCTGCTCCAGGACCTGAAGAATTTTATGTTCCTCCCCAACAGACAAGTCCACAGCTCCCTGCAGATCCAGGCCCAGTGAACACTGAGCTCAGGGTTAGGTCCAGGGAAAGGTCACCCAGGGCTAGGTTGTTTGCAAATGTTTATTTTTTTAATGGTATTTGTTAAGTGCTTACTATGTGCCAGGCACTAAGCAGTGGGGTTGATAAAAGCTAATCAGGTTGGACAATATCCATCTTCCATATGGGTCTCACAGTCTTAATCCCCATTCTACAGATGAGGGAAAAGAGGCTCCGAGAAGTGAAGTGAGTTGCCCAAGAGCACACAGCAGACAAGTGGCGAAGCCGTGATTAGAACCCAGGTCCTTCTGACTCCCAGGCCCGGGTTTATCCACTAGACCATGCTATTTCTCCGTGGTGAAAATTAACAGTCAGTCAGTCAGTCGTATTTATTGAGTGTTTACTGTGGGCAGAGCACTGTACTAGGTGCTTGGGAGAGTACAATATAACAGAGTTGGTAGACACGTTCTTTTTCCGCAAGCGGCCTACGGTCTAGAGAGGAGCTTACAACAGACCGGAGAGGGACTGAGGATAGGAGGGGGAGGAAAGAGGGCAAGGGAGAAGGTGCCTCAGCCTCTTCGCCTATGTGGAAGGAGGGGGAAGAAACGAGAGCTATGCAGGGAAGAGAGAGGGAATAGAGGTTCCAGCTGGGGGCAAAAGCAAAAACAGTGCCAGGTGATGCAACCTCAAACTGAATTACAGAAGAGGATAACATTTTTTGCATGTGCTGTGTTGCTGGGGCTGTAGGTACCTACATCGCCTTGAGCCATGAGGGGCTCACGGCAGATCAAATCACTCGTATTGCTCCTTATCATTCCTGGCCTGGGCTCTTGGTCCTGATGAGAATATGCATTTTGGTCATTCATTCATTCATTCAATCCTATTTATTGAGTGCTTACTGTGGGCAGGGCGCTTGGGAGAGTACAATTCAACAATAAACAGACACATTCCCTGCCCACAATGAGTTTACAGTCTAAAGGGGTCAACTCCTGAAAGCAGACCATATCCCTGTTGCCTCTGAGTATCATCAAGAGGAAGGTCACCAGGGGTCCCCCAGACTTTGAATTGCCCACAGAGAGCCAGAAGAGGAGTAACGCAGAGGTGAGGAGACTGAGAGAAGCTGGATGGCCTAGTGGATAGAGCCCAGGCCTGGGAGTCAGTGGGACCTGGGTTCTCATCCCGGCTCTGCCACTTCTCTGTTTATGACTGTGGGCAAGTCATTTAACTTCCCTGTGACTCAGTTCCCTCATCCGTAAAATGGGGATTAAGGGTCTGAGCCCTATGTGGGACAGGGACTATGTCCAACCTGATTACCTTGTATTTACCCCAGCGCTTAGAACAGTGTCTGGCACATAGTAAATGCTTAACAAATACCACAATTATTAAGATTATTATTACTGAGAGTGTTATCTGTCACCAGTCCTGTGGGAGCACACCACTGCCAGACCAAACAAAAAGCGAAGGGGACATGAAGGAATTTCTCTTCCTGGAAAATTGTTGAAATTGGCTGGAGATCATATGCCTGTAATACTAATGTTTCTTATTAATGCTTCACTTGTGCCTAATTGTCCCATTCCAATCAAGAAGGATTTAGAGTCCTTGGCCCTTCTGGAATCTCCTTTCCATTCCCTTGTCTGATCAATCTATTGTGTTCTGTAGTAGCTCATTCTGGGTTCATTCATTCATTCGTTCAATTGTGTTTCTTGAGCGCTTACTGTGTGCAGAGCACTGTACTAAGTGCTTGGAAAGTACAATTTGGCAACAGATAGAGACAGTCCCTCCCCAACAATGGGCTTACGGTCTAGAAGGAGGAGACAGACAACAAAACAAGTAGGCAACACAATTTCAGAGCAGTGGGAGTCTGGAGGTTCTTTAGCACTTTGGTTAAATTGAAAATCCATTTTGCAAAGGGGCGGGCATTAGGTTTTGAAAGACTTCTTGGTTGTATCCTGGTGAATAATAATAATCATATTTGTTAAGCACTTACTGTGTGCCAGGTACTGAACCAAACTCTGAGATAGATACAAGGGTAATTGGTTTGGACACAGCCCCTGGCCCATATTGGGCTCACAATCCCCATTTTACTTATGAGGTAACTAAGGCACAGAGAAATGAAGTGACTTGGCCTAAGTCACATGGCAGACAAGCGGCAGAGCTGAGATTAGAACCCAGGTCCTTCTGGCTCCCAGGCCCATGCTCTATCCACTAGGCCATGCGGCTTCACTTGTAACGATTGAGGTGGCAAATCTTGCCCAAAAAGGTGGGATTGAGGGTTCGGGTCAGGCTTCTTAACTCCCAAAACTGCAGGTCACCCTGATTTTCCGTGAGACTTTGTGGATCCTATTGAACCACTTAGCAGATTTCCAAAGTGAGACTAAAGTTCCTGCTTTGCTTGAAAGGACTGGTCAAAATTAGCTTACAGAGAGAATGAAGTATGTTGCAAATAAAGTGCCATGTAATGACTTATTATTACAATTGATTGATAGCATTTGAACCCATTTCTTTAACAATAATGTTGGGTATTTGTTAAGCGCTTACTATGTGCAGAGCACTGTTCTAAGTGCTGGGGTAGACACAGGGGAATCAGGTTGTCCCACGTAGGGCTCACAGTCTTCATCCCCATTTTACAGATGAGGTAACTGAGGCACAGAGAAGTGAAGTGACTTGCCCAAGGTCACACAGCAGACAAGTGGCAGAGCTGGGATTCGAACTCATGACCTGTGACTCCAAAGCCCGTGCTCTTTCCACTGAGCCACGCTGCTTCTCAGAAATGGTGTTTCTCTTATTCATGGTTGGCTGAGGTGACCGTGTTTTATATTAGCAAAAATAAATACCCTCAAGAGACACAATTAAAGGGGAATGATCTTTCTGGCGTCATTTGAAAATAATGTTTCTTCAAATAACAAAGTAATAAACGTGTTTAATTATTTTCCATCAATTCTTGATGTTATTAGTATGGTTTTTTCCACCGCTAGAATAAATATCAAGTTAATTCTCTTTTTTTGTACCTTATTAAATAGGATTAAGGATAAAATGAATCTTTTGGTTTGCTCGGTTATTTTCAGCAAAATAGTAAAATCCAGTTTTTTAAAGATGCCATTAAGTACATCTGTGCTCTTTCATGGAATAACTGGCCTGCCACTTTGCAGCAATTAAACTGAAAGACAGAAACTTGAACATTCTGTTCATATCACCATATTTTTTCCTTAGCACGAATCTTAAGAACTCTTCCAGAATGTTATATTTTTCTAAAAATTTCTATCAGAAGTTGTCTCCAGATTTGAAAACTTCCATTTTAATGTGTTTGAGGGTGTGATGCCTTATAGCTTGAACACTACATCAGTCAAGTTGGTTTTGATACCAGATCTGCTGTCTGGTTGTCTAAGATCAAGAAAAAAAGCAGTTTCCCAGCAAATAAATAAGCTCTGTCGAAGTAAATCCTCCCAGGATATGGAAGAGTTCATCCGAAAATGACAAGCAAGGTGGTTTTTGAGAAGAACTGAGGATGATGTCGCAATTTTGTATCTTGTGACTCTGGATCATAGCAAAACATAAAGTGATTGCATGGCGTTTTCAGAGGCGTCAGGTTGAGTTAATCTCATCCACTAGAAAGCAAATAAAATCAGGCTGGTTCTTCAGAGCTCTAGAAGGGGAAAGAAAAGAAAGAGGCGCTATTTGTTATTTATCCAGTGTGCCTCTCCAAACCCCTCAGTGGTTCTCCAATGGCTTTCATTGTCCTGCATGGCTTGTTTAATTGCCAAGATCCACAAAAGGAGGAAAGTAGTACCCTCCACCCTCTGCTCCTCCCCCTTCCCACTTCCCCTCCCCTCAGCTGAGCCCCCTTTCCCTCTACTCCCTCCCCACCCACCCTCTGTTCCTCCCCCTTCCCCCTTCCCCTCCCCTTAGCACTGTGCTCATTTGTATATATTATTTATTACCCTATTTATTTTGTTAATGAGGTGTACATCCCCTTGATTCTATTTATTGTGATAATGTTGTCTTGTTGTTTTGTTCTGTTTTGCTCTGCTGTCTGTCTCCCCCGCTTAGACTGTGAGCCCATCATTGGGCAGGGATTGTCTCTATCTGTTGCCCAATTGTACATTCCAAACGCTTAGTACAGTGCTCTGCACATAGTAAGCGCTCAATAAATACTATTGAATGAATGAATGAATGAAAGTAGTAGTATTGATAATATATATGATGTGTTTGCTCTGTGCAAAGCATTGTACTAAACAGCTTCTTCTTTGTGCAAGTTCTCAAACTAATCAGATCAGCTGTGGCCTACCAATTGCACACAGTAAGAAGGATTCATTCATTCAGTTGTATTTATTGAGCCCTTACTGTGTGCAAAGCACTGTCCTAAGCACCTGGGAGAGTACGATACAACAATAAATAGACACATTCCCTGCCCACAATGAGTTCACAGTCTGGCCATTATTGGTCTGATTTGTGGCCCATCTTGTATCTGATAATTGCCTTGCCAGACACCTAACCTCATGATTAGGGTTGGACTATCCCACACCCCCAACTTTTTGTCGACTGTAAACTTCTTGAGGGAAAGAATCATGTCTAGCAACTCTCTTGCACTGTATTCTCCCATGTGCTTAGTACAGTGCCCTACAGGTAATAATTGCTCAATTAATACCATTGATTAATTGATTTCTAGAACCCTGCTCTTCCCTATGTTCTCCATGCTAGTTTGGTCTCCCACCAACCTACCCAATCTCCTACTCCCCTTTGTCACCCCCCAGCTAACCTGCCATTCTCCGCTATGTTTTCACAGTGCCTGTGGTATGCAGAGCACTGTACTTCAGGGCTGGAGGGACCCCACCTGGTCCTCCTCTTCGTCAGCCAACTGAGATCAGGGTTGAGCTGAATGTTGTTCTGAGGAGAGTTGGAGGCTTGGCAGAGGTGAGGGAGTGGCCCAGGTTTGGCCTGTCCCCATTATCTTCATTCATCCATCGATCAATGAATCATCCCAGTGCTTAGTACAGTGCCTGGCACGTAGTAAGTGCTTAACAAATACCATAAGTGTTTTTATTATATATATCAAACTCTTGCAGGGTGCAGAGCAGTCAACTAAGTGCTTGAGAGGGAACACTAGAGTTAGTAATCCAGAAACATGTCCTCCTCTTCATCCTCCTCCCCTTGCTCTTCCTCTCCCTTTCCTTCCTCATCCTCCTCCCCTTCCCCTCTTCCTCATCCACTTCTTTCTTTTTCTTCTCTTCTTCTTCTTCTTTTCTTCTTCCCCTTCTCCTCCTCTTCCTTCTCTTTCTGCTCATGTGTAGAATTTATTAACTCACTTTTTTCAGGCTACTGTACTAGGTATTGAGTACAAAACTCACCCATTTCTTTCTTGTATATTAAGAACTGCTTTGGCTAATGAGAAAATTTGTAGTTAATCCAATCAATCAATGGTATTTAGAAAGATAATTACAGTACTTGTTAAGTTCTTACTATGCACCAAGCACTGTTCTAAGCACCGGGGTAGATAAAAGTTAATCAGGTTGGACACAGTCTCTGTCCCACATTGAACTCAGACTTTTAACCCCCAATTTAAAGATGAAATAACAGGCTCAGAGAAGTCAAGCGACTCCAGCAGACATGTGGTGGAGCTGGGATTAGAATCCAGGTCCTTCTGACTCCCAGGCCCTTGCTCTATCCATGAAGCCATGCTGCTTCTACTAAGCCACGCTGCTTTTATTGAGCGCTTCCTATATGTAGGGTAATGTAGTAAGCGCTTTGGAAAGTACAATACAAGAGAATTGGTAGACACGTTCTCTATGCACAAGAAACTTACAGTCTAGAGTGGAAGACAGATATTAAAATAAATTATGGACATGGTTATAAGTGCAATAGGGCTGATGATGGGGTGACTATCAAGTGCTTGGAGGGTCCAGATCCAAGTGCTTAGACAATGCAGAGAGGAGAAATGTGGGCTTACGTCGTGGAAGCTTCTTGAAGGAGATACAATTTTAATAAGGCTTTATTAAATGGAAAAGGGTGGTCTGCCATACATGAAGATGGGCAGAGCTCCAGGCCAGAGGGAGGTTGTGGGCAAGGTGTCGGTACAGAGGTAGATGAGATGGAGGTACAGATATTTATAGTCAGTCCGTCAGTCAGTCTCATTCAATGAGTGCTTACTGTGGGTAGAGCACTGTACTAACTGCTTGGGACAGTACCATATAACAGACACGTTCCCTGCCCACAATGAGTTTACAGTCTATAGGGGCAGGCAGACATTTAATATAAATAAATGAAATGAAATGTATTACAGATATGTACATAAGATAATACATCAAGCAGACGGTCTCTTAACTGAAGCTACTTCCATAAAACATGTTTTAACACTTTAGATCTGAAACATCCTACTGTTGGTCCCACACACCCAGAAAAGTTTGGGAAAAATGGCAGCAACTTACAGAAGGTGAAGATGTCATCTCTCCTTTCACCTGCCATCTGACATTTGGTACTTTGTTGCCTTTCTGACTGGCATTCGGTTAACAACTGGAAGCCATTAACCTGCTATTATTTAGCATTTTGAATTTTTAATAACTGCATCTCAACTATTTTGATTGTTCCAGTGTGGACCCTCAGTATTTGGTGAGAAAATGATTTTAAAGTCATAGCATACTTTAAAGCAGAGCGATACTGCCGTTTCTTTTGGGAAAGGTATGATTTCAAACGGAAAATCCCATTCAGAAACTCTGTGGAATCCTGATAAGGGGATCAGCTGGGCAGATTTCAGTTTCTGAAATATTTTTTTCAGGTTTGGATGTACTGCTGTTTTGATTTTGTGTCACTGTGTGAGTTTAGGTGGAGTCTCTGGGTAGTCTGTTTTCCCAACAGCTGGTATTAATTATAAATGATTTGGTTTAAATTAAATTTTTTTGCATCCTGGCTGGGATTAAAGCTTCCTTCCCTGTCCCCAAGTTCACTACCATCCGCAAAGCTCAACTCATGAATTCAAATTTTAGAATGCTTGATCGCCAAAGGAATCCCTGCAGGCCAGAGCTTGAATATGAATTCTTGTCACTGAACCGTTTTAAGAATCAGAGCTCACTATTAGTTCTCTGCTACTCCTCCACGGATTTAGACAAATCAGTCTCTTCACTCCCTGAGCAGAGAAGCCCTACACCATCAAAGGATGAACAGAGTTCATTGAGCCAAAAGGCCAGGCACACCAAGGAGAGAGCTAGTCTTGCAGCAAAACAATCAGCTCTTTAGCAAATGTGAGGTCTCCCCCGTTCCTTCCTCTTTAAATAATGCAGCAGTTCTGTGGAAAAAAATTTTCAGAGCGGCCATATTCTCTTCCTGTAATTCTTTCCTCTCATTCCCAAATTGAAACTTCACATTAGAAAAGTAAGTGGAAAGATATCGCCCTTGCCAGATCCATGGTGTTTTCCCGATTCACCCTGCTGCACTTGGCTCGGAGAGCCGACTAATTGGCTTGATTAATCCTGGCTGGAAGCTGTGCTCAGCCTCACCTGATATGGTGTGTTGCGTCCCTTGTCATTGGGACAGTTGTCATTAGCCTGTCATCATGGACACCTTCCTTCCTGCTTAACCCTCATGGAATGTTAGTGCTCAGAGGGGTTGGCAGAACTCACGAAAAGACCACAGGGATTTTAAAGCAAAGCCATGGGGTCAGGTTGCTTCTAAAACCCAGAGCCCTGATCTCTGGACAGTGAGCTCTTTGTGGGCAGGAAATGTGTCATTTTGTTGTTGTATTGTTCTCTCCCAAGCATTTAATGGAGTGCTTTGCACACAGTAAGTGCTTAATAAATATGATTGAATGAATGAACTAGGTGACATCCCACTACCTGTTACTAAGAGAGTGGGTTAATATTAAAGGCAAGAAGCTCCTGTTCAATCAACTGCAGCTCAACTAGTAACACATTGAATTTGCGGGGTGTCTACCAACTCTGCTGGCGTGTATTCTCTAAAGCTCTTAGTACAGTCTTCTGCACATGATAAGCTCTCAATATATACCATTATTGAGTGATTAATTCTAGGGTGCATTTCTTCTTCGAAGAACTTTCCCTTCCCTCCTCTCTCATCTGTCCTCCCAATCTCCTTGTGAGGCAGACAGAGATGGAGATTATTATCCCCATTTTGGATGAGGAAATTAGGGTTCCAGAGGGGGGAAGTGTTTTATCTGAGGACACAGAGCGAGTCCAAGGACAGAAGCTGGATTAGAACCCATATCTTTTAGTCTCCCACATCAGGCCACTTCTCCACCTCCCACCACTGCAAAAGTGGTGAAAATAATTGCTGGGGCATTGACTGTTAGAGAATTCAGACATAGATTTCCTCCTTGCACTTTCTACTGAACTAAAAGATCATCATTAGCATGAAATTTTTCCTCTGAGCCACTTTCCACAGGGGAAAGGACTCCAACATTTTGGATACCAATCTTGGATTAGTCTAACTCTCTCCACTCCATACTAGTTTGAGTTTATCAAACATCCCCCAGGAAGGATCTGTGGATCTGTGGTGGATATAATAATAATAATTTACATTTGTAAAGTGCTTACTATATGCCAAGTACTGTTTTAAACACTGGTGTAGATACAACATACATTTTTATGGCATTTGTTTAGTGCTTACTGTGTACCAGGCACAAGACGATCAAGGTCAGCAGAGGCTGATGCAGTAGTTGGGGTAGGATATGACAAGTACTTGGATCAGAAGATTAGCCATTTTGGGAAGGTAGAATTGACAAGATGTGACAGATTGAAAATGTAGGTGGAATGAGAGAGATGAGTCGAGGACAATACCAAGGATATGGACTTGTGAGATAGGGAGGATAGTGGTGTTGTTTATAGTGATAGGAAAGACAGGGGGAGGACAAATTTGGATGGGAAGATAAAGAGCTCTGTTTTGGGCACGTTTAGTTTGAGGCTGGTGGGACATCCAAGCATAGATTTTCTGAAAAGAGGAGGAAATGTGAGACTGCAGGAAAGGAGTAAGGACAGGGCTCAAGAGATAGATTTGGGAAGCACTCATTAGAGATGATAGTGGAAGCCATGGGAGCTAATGAGTTCTCCAAAGGAGTGGGTGTGGATGGAGAATAGGGGGACTCAGAGAGAAGGTGGGAGGTGGAGCAGGAGCTTGCGAAAGAGACTAAGAAGGAGTACCCAGAGATCTAGGAGGAGACGAGGAAAGGACAAGGTCGTGAAGCCAAAGTTGATTAAGGTTTCAAGCAGAACACGGTGTAGTCAGATCAGACCCAGTTGCTGTTCCACACTGGGCTCCCAGTCTAATGGGGAAGAGATAAGAGGTATTTAATCCCCATTTTACAGATGAGGAAACTGAGCCCCAGAGATGTAAAGTGACTTGCCCCAGGTCACACAGCAGGCAGGTGGTCGAGCTAGGACCAGAACGCTGATCACCTGACTCCCAATTCCCTGCTCTTTTCACTAGGCCAGGCTGCGTATCCTAGGGAAATAGGAGGGTAGAGCTCAGACAGAAGACTCCAGCGGCCTCCAGAGAGGCCTGCTGTGGGTGACCTCCATGGAGAAACTCTCACCTCGGCCGATGCCACCCAGCCTGGGCAGACCTGGCGGCTCCTCCCCGTCCCAGAGCGGGCGGCCTGGCTGAGAAAGCGGAAAACCAGTTTGGCCTCTTACACACAAGCAGAAAATTGTAAGGGGGAAAAAATCCATATAGTTTTTCCATCTTGACTTCTTTGGGGATGTCTGCTTCTGCCCCCAAAGGCTAGCTTGGGGAAGGTTTTCATAGGTCTAATCTTTTCCTGAGCATCTAGAACTCCTTAGTAAGACTTCCCTGTTTTCAGTTTTTTTCCCAGGATGTTTAGCTAGCTCTCTATCATGGAGCTGTTTAATGTATCTTTAAAGGAATTTCTGTAGGGAGAACTCCCCAGCTGCCATCCCCACCCCCCTTTATGATCTACCACTCTATAGTCTAAACATTTCATCAAGATTAATCACCTTGGCTCCTCCCTGCTTAGGAACCTTTTAAACTGGCCCCAGCCCCCGAGGGCATCTTCACTGCCTGGGATTGTCATTTCACTGTGGAGAGGTTTATGTCATCACAGCTCCTGCTCCCCTGAAATTCCCACTTCATGTTTGAAATCCCAGATAAACTCACCGCGGGGGGTGGGGGTGGGGAATAGATGTCCTGGGCTGCCTGTTAGTCTGCCTCTGGTCTGAGAAGCTTTTGTTTCTAAATCACTGGGATTGCATGTGGATTCATGAAGAGAAAAAAAAAAAAGTGCAAGGGACCAAACCAGAGCATACATTTAGGCGTTTCAATCGTTTCATTCATCCTTGCTCAGCGTTCCAAGCAATGCTTCCATACAATCACTCTCATATAAACTAACTGTGAGTAGGGATTGTCTCTCTTTATGGCAATATTGTACTTTCCAAGTGCTTTGAACAGTGCTGTGCACACAGTAAGCACTCAATAAATACAATTGAATGAATAAACTCTGAGTTGGCTGGGCGAGGAGTCAGAAAGAGGTGACACATACAGCACCCACACAGATTTGGAAGCTTCATCCAGGCAAGTATTGTGGTACTTTTCAATGGAACTCTCGTTTCTGCCTTAAGATGTCTTTTTACTGTGCATTTTGTGGAATCTGAAAGCAGGGTATTTCTGACAAGTTCCTTTTGGACAAGGAATGCATCTGCCAACTCTATTATATTTTACTCTCCCAATCACTTAATGCAGTGCTCTGGCACAGTAAATGCTCAAAAAATACAACTGATTTGTCCATTTTGATTCGGCTTGACAGTAAAATGGTTGTACATTGGTGTGCGATGTCAAATGTGGTGGTCGCTAAAACACACATTTTCCTTAAGGTAGGTTTCTGCAGAAATGAAAACTCCAAGTTACAGCAGAACTGGGTGTATTGGCTCAGTGGAAAGAGCACGGGCTTTGGAGTCAGAGGTCATGAGTTCGAATCCCAGATCTGCCACTTGTCAGCTGTGTGACTGTGGGCAAGTCACTTAACTTCTCTGTGCCTCAGTTACCTCATCTGTAAAATGGGGATTAAGACTGTGAGCCCCACGTGGGACATCCTGATTCCCCTGTGTCTACCCCAGCGCTTAGAACAGTGCCCGGCACATAGTAAGCGCTTAACAAATACCAACATCATTATTATTATTATTATTATTATTATGTTCTCTGGGTGCAGAGCACTGTGCTAATTACCTGGGGTTTGTACCAAGGGAGCCTTCAAGTTGCTGATAATCTATTTGGAATATAAGCAGACAAATAGTGGTGACTACTAAATAAGTAATACATTGTGAGAGCAGGTATAAATGTAAGTGGATAAATCAATCAATAGCAATCGAGAAAGAGATAGAGACTTAAAAATGTTGTGGTTTTTGAAGGAATGGCAATAACAGAAAGGTGGGGGAATTAATCAGGGAAGCCCTCCTAGAGGAGGAGGGGTTTTTTGGTTTGTTGGTTTTTTGGTGGGGATGGATGCGTTGAAGATAGGAAGGGATATGATTCATTGAATCTGAGTGGAGATGATGTTCCAGTCGGTGGGACAGACCTGAGCAACGAGCAGAGAGAACAAGGTCCAGGGCCAGACAGGGCCCAGACTATAAGCTCCTCGTGGGTAGGGACTGGGTCTATCAGCTCTATTGGATTGTTCTCCCCCAAGCTCTTAGTACTTTATTCTGCACACTCAAAGCACTCAAAGCATATCACCAATCAATTGCTGCCACTGTCATAAGCACCTCTGGGTTTAGAACCCAGGGTTTCTTGTCTAATTTGGCAGGGGTTTTAGCTAACTATGCCATTTCTCAGCCACTTAGATCAGTGCCCATTATGCCCCAGAAGCTTGTACAGGAGATGTATTTGCAGTGTCCCTAGAGGCTGTCAATTTGTTTGTTTTATGGTATTTGTTAAGTACTTACTATGTGCCAGGGACTGTACTAAACAGTACGGCATGGAGCAGTATGGCCTAGTGACAAGAGCCCGGGATTGGGAGTCAGAGGTCGTGGGTTCTAATCCCAGATCTGCCACTTGTCTGTTGTTTGACCTTGGGCAAGTCACTTAACTTCTGTGGGCATCAGTTTCCTGATCTGTAAAATGAGGTTTGAGACTGTAAGCCCCACGTGGGACAATCTGATTAACCTGTATTTACCCCAGCACTTAGAACAGTTTATATAGCACATAGTAAAGCACTTAACAAATACCAAAATCATTATTATTATTATTAAACATGGGGATAGATACAAGTTCATCTGGTTGGACAAAGTCTCTGTCCTGCATGGGGCTCAGTCTTAATCCCCCATTTTGCAGATGAGGCAACTGAAGCACAGAGGAGTGAAATAACTTGCCCAAGGTCACACAGCAAACCACTGACAGAGCCTGGATTAGAACCCAGGTCCTTCTGACTCCCAGGCCCGTGCTGTTGCCACAAGGTCATGCTGCTTCTCAGTTGGAATGGAGAACGTGGGAGGGAGGTGGGGAGAACGATTTCTTTCTCCCTCCCTGTCTTGGCTGTGGGGAACCATACGCTCCCTAGGATCCATTTTGGTTTATTCTCAGATTTGTTCTCTTATCCATTTCCAGCCTCCATGAAATAATCAGAAATCATCTGAACCCTTTCCCTCTTCTAAATTGGTCATGTGAACCGAGGCAGCCCCTTGTAATAATAACCGTGGTATTTTTTAAGCGCTTACTATGTGCCAAGCACTGTATTAAGCGCTGGGTAGATACAAGATAATCAGGTCCCTCTTGGGGTTAGTAGTCTAAGTAGGAGGTAGAACAGATATTGAATCCTCATTTTGCAGATGAGGGAACTGAGGGACAAAGAATTGAAGTGACTTGCCCAGGGTTACACAGCAGACCTGTGGGAGAGCATACAGAGTCCATGATCAAAGAAGGTGTCAACAGGCTCATCTCCTGGGCAGAAGCACTCACTGCCCATGATTAGGAAAGGATCACAAGTCCATTTAAGGGGTGCCCATAAACATACACACCCACACACAAATATTTACATAAATGTTCACACTAGACTGAAAGCTCCTCTCTAGATTGTAAACTTCTTGTGGGCGGGGAATGTGCTAACCACCTCTGTTGTACTGAACTCTCCCAAGTGCTTGGTACAGTGTTCTGCACATAATAAACTCTCATTAAATACCAATGATCTATTGATTGAAACACCCCCAATTCCAGAAGCATGCATATTTATTTTCCTAGAAGATTTTCAAACTGTTCATTCAGGGCATTTAAACTTCATTATTTGCAAGAGCTGTCTATTCATCTTAATTCAGTAACATCTACTCCAGACAGTACGGCACTATGGATGGTGTGATAAAAAAAAATCATAATCATAACTTTGATCTTGTGGACATTCATTATTTTGCTCATGGGAAGGATGTGTAATTAATTCAATAAAACTTAAATTCCAATGGTAAAGGGGGAACGGTCTTCTTTCACACTGTAGGAATAAGGAATTATTAAAGCACCACAATCTCCTCGGCAGTATTTTAATAATTCCAGCTCTGTCGGGGGCAGCGGATTCATTTGACATTACAAACAACAGCAGAAAAAATAATAATGAGTTTGTTATGCAGAAAAATTAATCTCAGAAGGATGATCCGCACAAACGCCAAGCTCTCAAAGCTCCTGGGTATGCAGTCATTTTTCGTAGCTGGTACTCAGTGTTAGAGAGAAGAGAAAATGCAGTAGGTCAAAGATAAGTCAAGTGTGTTTTGTATAGGGGTGGTAATATTCAATAGTATTTATTGAGCGCTTACTATGTGCAGAGCACTGTACTAAGCGCTTGGGATGAACAAGTCGGCAACAGATAGAGACAGTCCCTGCCGTTTGACGGGCTTACAGTCTAATCGGGGGAGACGGACAGACAAGAACAATGGCACTAAACAGCGTCAAGGGGAAGAACATCTCGTAAAAACAATGGCAAATAAATAGAATCAAGGCGATGTACAATTCATTAACAAAATAAATAGGGTAACGAAAATATATATAGTTGAGCGGACGGGTACAGTGCTGTGGGGATGGGAAGGGAGAGGTGGAGGAGCAGAGGGAAAAGGGGAAAATGAGGCTTTAGCTGCGGAGAGGTAAAGGGGGGATGGCAGAGGGAGTAGAGGGGGAAGAGGAGCTCAGTCTGGGAAGGCCTCTTGGAGGAGGTGATTTTTAAGTAAGGTTTTGAAGAGGGAAAGAGAATCAGTTTGGCGGAGGTGAGGAGGGAGGGCGTTCCAGGACCGCGGGAGGACGTGACCCAGGGGTCGACGGCGGGATAGGCGAGACCGAGGGACGGCGAGGAGGTGGGCGGCAGAGGAGCGGAGCGTGCGGGGTGGGCGGTAGAAAGAGAGAAGGGAGGAGAGGTAGGAAGGGGCAAGGTGATGGAGAGCCTTGAAGCCTAGAGTGAGGAGTTTTTGTTTGGAGCGGAGGTCGATAGGCAACCACTGGAGTTGTTTAAGAAGGGGAGTGACATGCCCAGATCGTTTCTGCAGGAAGATGAGCCGGGCAGCGGAGTGAAGAATAGACCGGAGCGGGGCGAGAGAGGAGGAAGGGAGGTCAGAGAGAAGGCTGACACAGTAGTCTAGCCGGGATATAACGAGAGCCCGTAATAGTAAGTGTCATGGTGACAAAACGTGGGCAGTGATTCATCGTTCATTTTAGCTACCCAGGTCAAATAGGATTGAGTACTAGACCGTAAATGACTCCATTTAGAGCGTAAGCTCCTCAAGAACAGGGACCATTCTGAATGAGAGAGGCAGCATGGCCTAGTGGAAAGAGGCTTGGGAGTCCGCGGACCTGGGTTCTAATCACAGCTCCGTCACTCGTCTGCTGTGTGACCTTGGGCAACTCACTTAACTTCTCTGTGCCTCAGTTCCCTCATCTGTAAAATGGGGATTAGGACTGTGAACTCTATGTGGAACAGGGACTCTGTCCAACCTGGTTATCTTGTATCTACCCCAGTTCCCCAGTATCACTGGTTCCCAAGTCCAACCCCTAGCCTATACATATTTTTAAGGCTTTTTGTCTTCATCTCGAGCACCATAGACCTCCTTGCTGCTATTACTACTGCTGCCACCACCTCAGCCTTGCCACCCCGGTGATCCTTGCCCTTTGGGGCTGCAAAGGCCGAGGTCAAGCTTGGATCGGAACAGGGCAAGGTGGGAAACAGTAGGTGGAACTGGAAGTAGAAGAGGAAGACGGGATGGGGGAGAGACTGGACCTTTTCCCCCGAGCTCTCTCTTCTCATCAAAGCCCGCCTCATCCTCCAAATCCCTCTCCTCCTCCTCATCCTCCTCCTTTTTTTTGAATGGTATTTGTTAAGCACTTACTTTGAGCCAGGCACTGTTCTAAGCACAGGGATAGATACAGGCTAATCAGGTTAGACACAGTCCCTGTCCCACATGAGGCTCACAGCCTTAATCCCCCTTTTATACATGAGATAACTGAGGCCCAGTGAAGTGACTTGCCCAGGGTCACACAGCAGTCAAGTGGCAGAGCGGCGACTAGAACCTAGATCCTTCTGACTCCAAGGCCTGTGCTTTATCAACTAGACTACTGTCCTCCTCCTCCCTCCCACCTGTTTCCCCTCTCCTTTCCCCAATTTGAGCACACACATCCCTCCCCACCTTTGTAGCCCTGGATGGGCAGACTGATAGGTGTGGCCAAGGGGTGGCTGTGGAGACAGCAGTGAGGTCTGTCCCACTGGAGCTGTAGGAAATGAAAATGAAAAAATAGATCATGAATAGAAGGAGGTTTGGGGGACAAGAGAGAGAATGGGGTGAATTTGGGGTGCCAGGCAAGAAGATCCAGGAAACCCTGAACTCTATGGCGTCCTAAGGACAGTGCGGAGAGAGCGGAGCTGATGTTACAGACTGTTGGTGCGGGGCTAGTTTTACATACCTTGAAGGTCTTAGCAGAACAAAATTTGCTCCTCTGATGCGGATTGCTGCATATCAGTGGCTGATAGTCGCAAAAGGCAAATGGTACTTTTTACCCCTGAAAGTTCAGGATAGGTTTGGAGGAAGGTCCAATCTGAAAGGGTTTCTTCCTCACAAAGCCAACTTTGAGCTGAACATCCTCACAGAAATCTGCAGGAAAAATAGTCTCGCCATAAGTATGTTAGATCAGTTGAAATAATTATGAGTGAAGGAATCACTATTATTATGGACACGGACTCTTGTAATGAACTTCCAAGAGCAAAGGATTTATAAAAAACTTGTATAAAAGAATTAGATGTGCCTGAACAGATAGAAATAAAATGTGGAAATCTTCCCACTGCTTTGTTATCTATGCGTTCTGAAATGAACTGAGGCTCTGAAGACTTCCTATCCTTTTAGCATTTTATTTCCACATTGTGCAAAGTTATTCTTTTGGTTCTATGTAAATAGTGGAGGAACTATTTCCAATTAAGAATGCCATAAAGATTTCACGGTCTCTCACCATCATTCTAACTCCCAAGAGCCACACTTTCCTTAAAAGTAAATTCTGATGGTTGGTAGACCAGCAAGATGCTTTTCAGATGGTTAGAATTGACTCTTAAGAGGTTTTCTCCCCCCCCCCCCCCCCCCCCCCCCCCCCCCCCCGGACAAAAATGGATAGAGAGGCTTTGCTGAATTAGAGCCACTGGGCATGGACAATTTCTCTGACTCATTAGTACCAATTCGGTTGGTGTTGCAGGCAGGGACAATTTGAGGTACAAACTGTATCTGCAAAATGTCAGTTTGAAAACCGTTTTTAAGGAATTAACTGAAATCAGAATACCATGCCAGACCCTCTCTAGACAGAATAATAATAATAATGGGACTTACTCTCTTCTAAGTGCTGGGGTAGATACAAGATAATTAGGTTGGTTATAGTTCCTGTCCCTCAAGGACCTCACATTTTCCAAGATCCTAATCCCTTCTTCCCTAAAATCCACTGTCTGGAAATTCTTGATTATGATTGGACCCCATTTTCATAGTCAGGGTCCATGTTAGAGACCATCCCTTGTAAGACACATTACCTTTAGTGCCCTACTGTTTGCCAGTCACAATTAAGGATTATGTTTCACTGGTTTTCCTAAAAGCATTAAGAGCATGTGGTTTTTCTGACATGATCTCTCCAAACTAGGGTGAACTAGGATATTGGAAACTGCCTTTTACCCCTATTGTGCTCTCCCAAGCACTTAGTGGACTGCTTCTCCCACAGTTGGCACTAAATAAATACCATAGGTTGTTTGATTATCCATGACCTCATTTGCCCACTGGCCTCAAAACAGTTTATGAAACAGGGTTGAATCATATCATTATCATTATTATTATGATTATAACTATTATTGATAATAATCATATTCATTAAGCAATTATTATGTTCAAAGCACTGTACTGAGTACTGGGGTAGATTCGAGATATTCGGGTTGGACACAGTTCATGTCCCACATGGAGCTCACAGAGGGAGTAGGCTTTAATCCCCATTTTACAGATGAGGAAATTTAGGTACAGAAAAGTTAAGTGACTTGCCTAAGGTCACACACTGCAAACAAGTGACAGACCTCACATTAGAACCCAGGTCTTCTAACTCCCAGTGATAAGTGTGGTATTATTAAATGCTTCCTATGTGCTAAGCTCTGAACTAAGTTCGGGGTAAATACAATATAAACAAATCAGGCAGTCCTTGACCCACAAAGGATTGTGAGGGAAGGGGAGGAGAGGGAGAAGAAGAATAGGTACCTTTTTCCTGCTGTTACAGACAATGAAAGTAAAGCGAAAAGACTTGAATTGACTTGTCCAAGGTCACATAGTAGGCAAGTAGCAAAGCTGGGGTTAGAATCCAGGTCTCCTGACTCTCAGTCATGTGTTCTATCTACTAGGTCATCCTGCTTCTCTTGAGACCTCAGACCTTAATTCATGGCACCTGGAAAACTGGGGCAGTTAAGTGATTTTAATACTCTCCCTGAGTCTAACACTCAACAGTGAGCCTTCTGGGATGAGTATCAATCGACAAATAACTTTAAGTTACAAAAGGACTTGCCCTTGGATAGAGAATACCCTTCTATGAGATGCAAACACTTGATAGGGAAGGCAAAATTTACTTGCTTAAATGGTTATGATTGGGGAAAAAATGAACAGTGACTGATCCCAGATGAGGAATGAAGTCTTTTCATTTATTGTATTTTATTCCCAATGATAAAAACATTTTGGTGGGCTTTAGAATTTGGAGTCATTATCTGAGGTAATATGTCAATAGTCCAATTTTATTCTGTCATGTAAAATCAAAATCTCATTTAACTTTAAATATGAGTCAGGCACCTGGAGATTTTGAAGTTACTTTTTAATATAGCATATTCCACTAGACTGAAACTTTTTCAGACTTTTTCCTTTTCATTGTTCGAGGGTCTGTTGTGTGCAAGGCACTGCTCTAGGCCTGTACTGTTTGCAGAACACTGTACTAGACTCCTACTGTGTCTGAAGGATAATACTGAGCTCTCGATCTGTGCAGAGTTTTGTACTAGAAAACTATGTTGTATACTGAAATGAGCATCTAAAGTGTGCAGAACTTTGGACTCGGTGTCTGCTGCATACAAGAGTATATGACGAAAATAGAAGACACATAGTCACTGCACTCGTGGAGCTTGGAATTTAATAAAATCAGAATATGATTATGTTCACTCACCCTGTTACTCTTCCCTTCATACTCTGCGGTAGCTGCAGGAGAGAGAGAAAGAGAGAGAGAGAGAAGGGTTGGGGAAGAGGGAGAGTAAAAGGTGTAGGGAAGGAGAAGAGGGAGAGATGAGAGGAGGAGAGAGAGAGAAGGGGGTGGGGGTAGAGGAGGATGGGAGGGGTAGAGGAGGGAGGGTGGGGAGAAAGAGCGGGACAGAGGGAGTGGGAGAGAGAGAGAGATAGAAGGGGGTGGGGATGAAGGAGAGTGAGGAGAGTGAGGAGAGAGAAAGAGGGGAGAGAGATGGGGGAGTAAAGAGGACAGAGTGAAGAGGAGAGAGAAGGGGGATGGTGAAGGAGGAGATTGAGAGGGTTGGAGGGAAAGAGCTGGGAGAAAGATGGAAGAGAGAGTGGGAGAGAAAGAGAGAAGGGGTGGGGATGGAGGAGAGTGAGGGGAGTGGGGAGGGAGAAAGAGGGGAGAGAAATGGGGGAGAAAGAAAGGAGAAAGAGAGAACATCATGTGTCTGTCTTCTGCTGCTGCTGGCACACTGGCTCCCGCTCAGGGGTGGAACTGTTCTCTGGGATTTCATGCCAACAGAGAAACATGCCCAGCTGCAACACTCTGGCCCCGTCAAGAACCCTTAGAGATGGACTGGGCAGCGGAGCCCCTTCATCCAGAAATTGGACCAAGGAGCCAGGCAGCTGAAAGAGGCCAGGGAACAGTACCCTCCACTTCATCTGGCTTTCCCTGTCTCTGCTGTTACTTTCTCGCGTGGGAAGAGTTTGAAACACCTGATTTAAGGGACCCCCCCTGAACAGAGTCAGCAAAGTCTTGGCTCTTTTCCCAGCAGTGATCTTAGCCAATGCATATTTTACTTTAACCTTCAGAGCAGTCCATGACATCCTCGGGCTTTCAGGCTTTACAGACGTTAAAAAGATTCAAACAGTGACCCCAAGAGTGACGATGTTCTCCGTGGTTAGGAAATCGGTCTGTTCAAATCGTCCATGTCATTGGGAAGCTAATAGCCGTTTCTCCGTTAGACGGTTTGTCTTCGTTCCAGAGCGAGTCGGGGTTGACAGTGTTATTGGGATGATTATAATCTTGCTCTAGCAGCGTTATATAAACAGTTTTGGTCCAGTTAAACTTGCCCATATTTGGCAAAGTTGGATGGTTAATATAATTTATAGTTGATGTTTTTTAAATGAAACTTATAGGGCTTTTAGGGTCAACTGTTCCGGGGAAAAAAATCTCAGACAGGTAGAGATCTGACGAAACTAGACATTCAATTAACGAATAAATCAATCAGTGGTATTTATTGAATGCTTACTATGTGCAGAGCACTTAACTAAGAGATTGGGAATGTGATAGTAATAGTATTTAAGTGGTTACTGTGTGCAGAGCACTGTTCTAAGCACTGGATGAGATTACACTGGTGCCAATTAGACAGGTCCTTGTCCCTCATGGGACTCTCAGTGAAAGAGAACAATAAAATACGGTACATAGATAGAGTATCCCCCATGGGCTCACAGTGTTAATCCCCGTTGTGCAGAGGAGGGAATTGAAGCACCAGAGAAGTGAGGTGACTTGCCCAAGGTCACTCAGCAAACAAGTGGCAGGCATGCCTTAGCGCAAAGTGGATCTAGGAGTCAGAGGACCTGAGTTCTAATTCCAGCCCCACCATGTGCCTGCTGTATCACCTTGGGCAAGTAAGTCACTTAACTTCTCTGTGCCTCAGTTGCATCATCTGTAAAATGGGAATTATGACTGTGAGCTCATGTGGGACCTCGACTGTGTCCAACCTGACCAGCTTGTGTGTACCCCAGAGCTTAGTACAGTACAGTGTGGGCATGCCTCAGTACAGTGCCTGACACGTAGCAAGCACTTACCAAAACCATGAAAAAAAAAAAATCCCTGCCCACAAGAAGAAGTAGCATGGCTTATGGAAACAGCCCCGGTTTGGGAGTCAGAGGTCATGGGTTCTAATCCCGCTCCGCCACGTGTCAGCTGTGTGACTTCGGGCAAGTCGCTAAACTTCTCTGTGCCTCAGTTACCTCATCTGTAAAATGGGGACTAAGACTGTGAGCCCCATGGGGGACAACCTGATTACCTTGTATCTATCCCAGCACTTAGAACAGTGCTTGGCACATAGTAAGCGCTTAACAAATACCGTCATCATCATCACCACAAGGAGCTAACAGTCTACAGGGGAAGTCAGATACTAAAATAAATTACAGAGAGGGGAAATAATTGAGTAATAATTGAATAATAATAATGATGGTGTTTGTTACCTAAGAATACGTACATAAGTGCTATGGGGCTGGGGTGACTTTCAGGTTGCTTAAAGGTTACACAGCCAAGTGCATAGTTGAAATGTAAGGGGAAATGTAAGCTTCCTACCAATCAGTCAATCAATCAATTATATTTATTAAACACTTACTATGTGCAGAGCACTTATCAAGTGCTTGGGAGAGTATAACGTAACAATAACGTAGTAAATACTTAACAAGCAGCGTGGCTCAGTGGAAAGAGTCCGGGCTTGGGAGTCAGAGGTCATGGGTTCTAATCATGGCTCCACCACTTGTCAGCTGTGTGACTTTGGGCAAGTCACTTAACTTCTCTGAGCCTCAGTTACCTCATCTGTAAAATGGGAATGAAGACTTTGAGCCCCACATGGGACAACCTGATCACCTTGTATCCCCCCAGCACTTAGAACAGTGCTTTCCATATAGAAAGCGCTTAAAAATGCCATCATTATTATTATTATCTTAAAAAATCAATTGAATCTGTAAAGTGCTTACTTTGTGCAGAGCACTGTACTTAGCACTTGGGAGAGTATGAAATAACAGTTGGTAGACATATGCTCATGAGCACAAGTCATTTCTTCCAATCATCCCCACTGTTGGAAAAAATGTTCCTCAATTCCCTAACAGTGCTCCAGCCCAAGCCCATAGTGAAAATCCACTGTAAGGCCGATTAAGCACATATGGTATAATTCCCAGAAAATGGTATTTTAGGTCCAACAACTATTATATAGTCATCTTTTCAGAATTGACCATACAGCATTAAAAATAAAGAAGTGAATAGGGAAGCAAGACCAGCCGAATTGGTGATTTACTGTTCATCATCAACTATTTGGAAGATAAAGCTGTCCTGCTGGAAGTGATTAAGATTGAAGGATTTTTAATCTCCTGGATTGCTGAAGCTTGAACATTGGGCTTTTAGGGCATGGATTGTATCTACCAACTCTATTGTATTGTACTTTCCCAAGTGCTTAATTTAGGACTCTGTACCCAGTAAGTGCTCAACAAATATTGATTAATTGACTGATTTCCCCTCAGAAGAAAGCCAACACCTAAGTGTGGAATTGAATTGCTAAATTAACAACAACAAAAATCAGGAACCTCCTTTGATTTTCCCATCCTGCCATTGTTTACTAATCATAGGCTTTCTGACACAGATTCCAAATTGAAAAACTCAGCCTATCCCATACCCTCCTCTGTAAAATGAGAATCTATCCTCAGAACATGCAGTTTCAGGCATTGTGCTCAATGAATTTGTTGGAAGTGCTGTTTAATTTTCCCACAGGAAGGGACAAGGATTTTCCTCTATCTGGTTGCTCCAGGATACTTGAAATGCTAGGAAGAAATTGTGTGTTTTTAACATTCTTGAATCATTTATAACTGCTTCAATATATTTCTACTACCAGCAGCCCATATTGCTAATTTCCATTTAATGCATTAAATGTTCAGGGATGATTCTAGGGGATTGCATTTTGTAATTAAAGAGGCATGAAATGAACCTGAAACTTTGACCCTAGGGGCCATTATTTTTACAGTGAGCCTTGGGTGTACAACCTTGATGCAGTGTTCTGTATTTCTTTTTCACCACCGCCACAGGCAGCAGTATCAGCTGGTGGTAAAATAAATGAGTGACATTTTTGCAATATGATGCTCTCCTGTCAGAGTCTAGAAATTGGTTAGACACCTTCCTTGATATGTTTTTCACCAAATGGAGCTGACTAGATACCTAATGTAATTTGAAAAGAAAGAAAAGATTGCTTTTTCAAATTCACTGAATTTCACTGAAGCCTTTATGTCCATTTCCTTAGTTGATTAAATTATATGCAATATGAATGTGATGTCTTAATTCACATTGATCTTTTCACCAAGGATTAGATCACACTGTCAGCAACTCCACTTTTAAATATGTAAGACATTTCTGGATGAGCTACAATAAATTTCAGATACATTGGCTGTAAAGCTGTGGAATTTCCTTACCTGGTGAAATTTTTTTAAATTTTTATTCAGTTTTGCTTAAGATAGCTTTCATAAATTAAACTTTCTTTGTCTGCAAAAGGACTGGTTTCCTCCAAACACCTTTTTTGAAGCTCCCAAGCACGCAGTAGAGTGTTCTGCATACAGTAAGTGCCCAATAAATATGATTGATTGATTGATTGCGTGAAACCCACATGAGCCCAGTTCTGTTTTTACTCCCAGTTGCTGGAAAGATTTTCAGATACAAATCTTTTAGTGTTCTTCATACTTCTTTATTCATGCCTTGGGTTTTGAGAGTGTTTCATTCTTGATCAAAGCCATGAAGGATTAAGACGTTGTTGATAACGATGAAGATAATTATAGTAGTAATAATGCTAATAATGTTTATAAAGTGCCAGGGGCCCAAACATTCATTCAATTGTATTTATTGAGAGCTTAGAGTGTGCAAAGCACTGTACTAAGAGCTCAGAGAGTACAATATAACAACCAATCGACACATTCCTGCCCACAACAAGCTCACAGTCTAGAGGGGGAGAAAGACATTAATATAAATGAATAAAGAAGTAAGTAAATAAAATATGGATATAAGAACTAAATTTCAGATATAATAAATTATAGATATGTAATTAGCACATAGATTGTGCTAAGTGCTATGGTAGGTACAAGAAAATTGGATTGAACCTAGGCCCTGACCCTCACAAGGCACATGGTCTAAGAAGGAGGGTGAACCGGTATTTTATTACCATTTTATAGATGAGGAAACTGAGGCACAAAGAGGTTAAGTTATTTACCAGGAGTCATACAGAGTGGCAGATATGGCAGTAGTTATATTGTACTCTCCCAAGTGCTCAGGACAGCGTTCTGTACACAGTAAATAATAAATACCATTCATTGATTGATTTCATACCTGGGCTCTTTCCACCAGGCCATGGTACAGATTTTCCGAGGTAAAAAGCGAGAGACCACCTGGAAAGGAAGAGATGCCTGATCTGAGCAGACCCAGGAAAATTCCAGTGGTCCCTGGGCAAGAACACGGCCCAGGCTACAGCAGATGTTTGAAACGTGTTTAGAAAGAAGACAAGGTCAATCGTGGCACTTTGGCCAATGGCTGTCTTCCCTTGCTAAGTGTCTCATTTCCTTTCTCCCTAGGCTCGCAGAAAAGAGGTGTTTATCCAGGAACGATATGGAAGGTTTAACCTCAATGACCCATTCCTGGCTCTGCAGAGAGACTACGAAGCAGGTGCTGGTGAAGCAGAGAAGAAGCCCGTCTGTACCAACCCCCTCTCCATTTTGGAGGCCGTCATGGCTCACTGCCGGAAAATGCAAGAGAGGATGTCCGCCCAGCTGGCCGCCGCAGAGAGCAGGCAGAAGAAGGTACAGCAGCCATTCCTTGTTCCACCCTTGTCTCTTCCACTTTTGGTCCTTTCTCTTCCCCAACCTATATGACACGTCCGGGCTTAGAGAACAAGGCTGTGATCTGGTCATTTGGAGCAGACCTGCTGTTAATAATAATCATGATATTTGTGAAGCGCTTACTATGTGCCAGGCACTGTACTAAGTGCTGGGCATACTGAACCTTCCAGAGTCTGGCACAGAGATGATTGCTGAGAGTTGTTTGTGGTGGTGGCTTCTTACATGTGGGTAATTCTCCTCTGGCGTAATTGGCCTTCTGAGACTAAATGAAAGTAAGCCCTTGGTTCCGATCAGCAGAATTTTGGTTTGGGATTTGTGTCAGGACAGACACAAAGTTCTCTCCTGGTGACGGAGTGGTTTCCCCAAACCCATTCGTATGTGAAGTTTCCACTGTCATCCACTGGGTTAGGAAGATGAGTTAGTTACACAGTTCTTGTATATTTTATTCAGAAATTACACCAGAGTGATCCACAAGTCAAGGAATGAGTATACTAAAGGTGTTTTGTTCTTTAACACAGTGTCCCATTTCTGAACCACAATCATGCCAGGGTGGAAAAACAAATCCTGAATTGGAGTTTGTGAAAGGACAACTCAGGTGTTTTACTGATGAAGACTAAGTGTCCTATCAAGTAACTGGGAACAGTTGGCTTGCCGAATGATGGGATTGCTAGGGAAGTGGGGATTGCAGTTTAGGGATGACAGCAGTCATAACAAGCAGGAGAGGTAACCAGAAATCCTCTACCATGAAGGACTTGTTGGAGGTTGTAGGGGGGCCGGAGACCCAAGGAGAGATTCTTCCAAGGGGAGAGTGGCTTGTTATCTGCTTCCTGAAGGTGACTAACCTCTCCTTTCCCCACCCTTTTCTCTCTTCCCTCTGCATTGCTTATGGACTTGAGTCTGTACCCCTTAAGACTTTGATACTCAGCCCACCCACAGCACTTTATGTAGTTATATTCTACTAATTCCCCTTTCTGTAATTTATTTTAATGTCCATCCATGTAAATTGTCAGCTTTTGGAGGGCAGGGATTTTGTCTAACAATTCTATCATATTATACTCTCCTAAGTGCTTAAAACATTGCTCTGGACATGGTAACTCTCAGGAAATACCACTGATTGATTATGTTGGGGAAAAATTTGATCATTAATAGCTGCAGGGAGCAACCCAGCTGTGAGCCTCTTCTTTCTCACTCTGCCTCGCCTGGCCCATTCTCTTCTTTACCCATTCTGACTCCCCTTCCCAAAGTTCTCCTGGATTGTGTCTATCTCTTTCACTCTTTCTCTCTCCCTCTTCTCTCAGCCCTGCAGGGAGATGCAGGGCAGATATCGATTGGCCAGAAAGTGCTTACCCTCTTATAAGAGATTCTGATAACCAATCCCCATCTTTCTTGTCTCATAGAGCAGCTTGATTCTCTTTGGTGCCCTAAAATACCAAGAGCTTTCTCCCTAGTGGGACAGAGCCACTTGAGGTTTCTTTCTGGGATAATTGGTATTCACTTCCCTACCAAGACCACTAAGGTTTCCTGGGCACCTTTCATTAAGATCAAATTCTGCCTCTTCTAGCCCTTCTCCCTGAGGTAATTGAAACCAAGACAGCACCAAGTATATATCTTCAGAAAAACAATTGGCTGAAGGAGAGTCCTGGATTCATCATATGAATTCTGATTATTTCACCAAGTACCCTTTTTATTTTAGAAATGATGGACTCTCCACAGGAATTAAATTGGAGTGGAATGATTTAGAACAACATTCTGGCTCCTCTGGGACATCTCGGATAGATTCTGTCGCCACTGCAGTGGGCCAGGTCCTATTGTTCTTCCTGGGACCCCTCCCTCCTCTCAAACCCCAAGGGGCTACCAAAAGACCCTGCTTTCTCTGCAGTCCCCCACTTTCCCAAAGCATATCGAGGCAACGGGATAATCTAGTAGAAGGAGAATAGAGGTGGGAATAGGGGCAACCTGGATTCTAATCCCAGCAGGACCAGTGGCTTGTGTTGTGACTTAGGGTGGTCAATCATTTATCAATCAATCATACTTATTGAGCACTTACTGTGTGCAGAGCACTGTACTAAGAGTTTGGGAGTGTACACTATAACAATATAAAGAGACACATTCCTTGCCTGCAACAAGCTTATAGTCTAGAGGGGGAGACACATTTATATAAATAAAACAATTAAAGATATAATAATAACAATGGTATTTGTTAAGCACTTACTATGTGCCAAACCATGTTCTGTGCCCTGGGGCAGATACAAGGTAATCAGGTTGTTCCACCTGAGGCTAACGGTCTTAGCCAGCGTGGCTCAGTGGAAAGAGCACGGGCTTTGGAGTCAGAGGTCATGGGTTCGAATTCCAGCTTGGCCACTTGTCAGCTGTGTGACTGTGGGCAAGTCACTTAACTTCTCTGTGCCTCAGTTACTTCATCTGTAAAATGGGGATTAAGACTGTGAGCCTCATGTGGGACAACCCGATTACCTTGTATCTCCCCCCGGCGCTTAGAACAGTGCTTGGCACATAGTAAGCGCTTAACAAATACCAACATTATTATTATTATTATTAGCCCCCGTTTTACAGATGTGGTAACTGAGGCACAGAGAAGTTGTGACTTGCCCAAAGTCATACAGCAGACAAGTGGCGGAGCCGGGATTAGAACCCACGTGCTCAGACTCCCAAGCCCTTGCTCTTTCCACTAAGTCATGCTGTACATAAGTGCTGTACAGATGAGGGTGTGGGGTGAATAAAGGGAACCAATCAGAGCGACGCAGAAAGGAGTGGGAGAAGAGGATAGAGGGCCTAGTCAGGGAAGACTTCTTGGAGGAAATGTGCCTTCAATAAGGCTTTGAAGTTGGGGAAAGTGAGTGTCTGGATATGAAGAGGGAGGGTGTTCCAAGCCAGAGGTAAGACGTGGGCAGCAGCAACAACAAGATAGACGAGATCGAGGAAGAGTGAGTAGGTTGGCACTGAAGGAGCAAAGTGTGTGGGCTGGCTGCTAGTAGGAGAGCAGCGAGGTGAGGTAGGAGGGGGCAAGGTGATTGAGTTATTTTAAAGCCAATGGAAAGGAGTTTCTGCTTGATGTGAAGTTGCACGGGCAACCACTGGAGGTTCTTGAGGAGTGGGGAAATATGGACTGAACAGTTTTGTAGAAAAAGGATCCAGGCACCGGAGTGAAGTATGGAGTGAAGTGGGGAGAGACAAGAGGCAGGGAGGTCAGCAAGGAGACTGATACATTAATCAAGATGGGATAAGTGTTTGGATTAACATGGTAGCAGTTTGGATGGAGAGGAAAGGGTGGATTTTAGCAATGTTGTCAAGGTAGAACCAACAGGATTTAGTGATAGATTGAATATGTGGGTCGAATGAGAGAGATGAATCAAGGATAACACCAAGATTGTGGACTCAAAACTATCCCTATATCCCCCTAGACTGTAAGCTCCTTGTGGGTAGGGAACATGTCTATCAATTATGATGTATTGCACTCTCCCAAGAGCTTAGTACGCAGTGCTCTGCATACAGCAAGTGCTCAATAAATATCACTGATATATTGGTTGATGACAAGTATGATGGTGGAAGGCTGGGGCAGTAGCGTGCTTGTCCCTTATCTGTGGCAGGGGGCTTCTCCCCGTCCATGGTGGGAAAGAACAGGGCCCCGGGCCATAGGTATAGTTCAATGAGAAAAAATTTTACCGACCTCAGAGTGGAATCTAGAGTCACACAGCTCAGAAAGTTGTCTGCTACTTCGGCTGAGTGCCAGTGTATTTATTGATTTTTATTTTTTTTTTTTAAGAAGAAGGATGTAGAGAAGTTTGGGAAGCAGCTGTTTCACCAATCATTCTAATAGCATCTTTGAGATGGAACGAGTACCAAGTGGTTTCATCTATTATTCAAGTGAAATTATAGATATTTCCCCAAATGTGCCCTTTGCCCAGAAGGCCCCTCCCTCTAACGTAAGTGCTTAGTACAGTCCTTTGTACACAGTAAGCACTGAATAAATGCCATTGATCAATAGCTACATTGGGCTACTGGTGGACTTGAAAGTTTGGGAAATTTGGGATCTCGGTTTTGCCTCATCAGATCTTTGCTCTAGCGATGAGTGTTACCTTATAGATCTGAGTCTTGAGGTGAGTGTGTTGGATAAAGATGAAATTTGGGTTTGGATAAGCTCCTCTTTCCAAGTCAGATGCTACTGAATTTGTGGCCGAGCTTACTAGAGTGCCTCCCCTTGAAGCGTGGTAAATTCATACAAATTTTTACCCTGGACTCTGTCACGCCTCGACAAAGCTCCTCAGCAAACCACAGATGTCTCAAGAGGATTTCAGGAACCCCCCACAAACCACATGGCCTCAATCCAGCACATTTCAGCTGATGACACTGCAACTCACTTTTGTATTTCTTGGACTTTGCACTTTTCAATTATGGCCTTAACATTTCAAACTCACTATCTGGGATTAAGTTATCCTGAATGACTGCCTAAACTTGGCCAGGAGGAGTAGAAGAAAACATTTTATTTTCTTTACCAAATTCAGTTAATGTTTTAATAAATCAGGCATGCCAAAAAATGGATTTTATTTGAGATTCAGAAACGGTTTCAATATCCTGAAGGCCACTTGGGTTAAAATCCCCTACTCCCACTCCCTTTTACATTGCCCATGCACTTGGATCTTTTCACTCTACCCTCAGCCCCACAGCACTTATGTCCATATCCATAATTTATTTTACTGTCTGTCTCTCTCTTTAGACAGCAAGCTTCTTGTGGACTGGTAACATGTCTACCAAATCTGTTACATTATACTCTCCCAAGTGTTTAGTGCTGTGCTTTGCACACAGCAAACACTGCATAGATAAGTTGGATTGAAATCAAAAGGCCCCAAGATGGAGGGTTTTTTTGTGTTTCTATTTTATTCACACTCCCAGCAGGTTTCTTACAACCAAGGGTTGGATTCTTAAATAGCATTGTGTTGAGGAGAGATCTTATGGTACCATGGCTTGGAATGTGCCCCATGATGTATTTATGCTCTCGACACCAGATTTTGTTCTCCCCAAAGAGAAATGTACTGGCCGAAGAGCGTTCCTTAATTACTTACCGATGTTCTTTCCAAATGACAATATATGTGTCTGGTTGTTTCTTCCTAATTGTTTAGCTAATATCCGCCTGAACGGAGCACATAAAAATGTCATCCATCTTATGACTGTCCAGAGATTTACTCAAAGTGCATCAGTGGTTATGTGCCCCTTCACATTACTAGGAGACCAGGCCTTTTGTGGAGGCAGTTATTATTTAACTGCTTCAGTGAAGGGCTAGGGTATACCGAGAGTAAGCATGTAATAAAAATAATAATTATGCTATTTGGTAAACACTATTATTATTGTGGTATTTGGTAAGCATTTACTATGTGCCAAGCGCCATACTAATCGCTGGGGTCGATACAAGGTCATCAGTTCGGGCGCAGTCCCTCTCCCACCTGGCAGTCACAGTCTAAGTAGGAGGAAGAACTGGTACTGAACCCCATTTTTTTTGCAGATGAGGAAACTGGGGTACAGGAGTTGACCTCGGGAGATGGGGCTGAGCAGAGATGGTTAAATTAAAGCCCCTGGTTCCAAGCAGAACTGTCCCCTGCTTGCCAAATGGCAGGAGCTGCGTGATCTGTGGTGCTCGGTGAGTGGCAAAGCTGCTCATTATGGGACCAAATAGTGCCCTGGAATCACGGTTTCCGGGGACTCTTTTCCCAGGGAAGCAGTTTTCAGGGTGGAACTACCACACTGCCAAAAACAGTAATTTCACTGGTTAACTACCCCCAGCCCCCCCCCCATCACACACACACAAAGGGATCTCCAGTCATGGATACTTACATGACCCAACGTTCACTGGATTTCGGTAATTTGGACCTCGGGTGGGGGAAAGCAAGGGTTTTCAATCATTTTTGTAGTAACTGTGGTCCAAAGGTCTCCGCCTACATCTACATCTACCTCCTTCCCCCGTATTCATCCCCCAACCTCCTTGCTTTCGGCACATCCACCTCCCCCAAAACCCTTCCAGAGGAATGCTCCCCAGAGCTGGAGTGGAGGGAGCAAAGCAGCAACAGCCAGGGTAGGAAAGAAGAGGTCCTGTTGCTGACTCCCTAGGACTCGTGCCTGAGGGCTGAAGGGGATGCTTCTTTCCGGGTACCCGAAAGAGACCCGGACTCTGGAGAGTCAGTGATGCCCAGAGAATTAGGGAGCAGCATATCTTCTCACTTATTCTGCCTGCTGCTGTTCCACTTCCTGTTAGGCTTCTCAGAATCCTCTCCAACACAGAAGACTGGCCGCTAGCATCCCTGCTGCCAGTACTGCCATCAGAGCAGTCACACCCGTCCCTTCCTCTGAAAGGTCCCCCCCCCCCAACCCCTCAGTGAGCTTCCACTCGGACTGAAGCCTGTTTATCAAGAAATATTGGAAGAAAAAATAAACCCAGCAAATCCTGCCTCTCGCCATTCTATAACAGTTCTTTGGACTAAGAGAGTATATGTCAGAGCTGGAAACAGTCATCTTTTCCAAGAACAAAATTTACCCCCTGAAGAATCTTTTGGAAGCAAATATCTTAACCACACATTTTCAGTTTATTTGAGTTCTGGGAAAGATCCATTTGCAACTTTTGTACACTAGAATTAGAACATCGTTTCAAGCGAATTCAGTGCTCTTGTGGAGTGACGGGATGATAATCAGGGAAAGAAAGGACCCCTGTCTCCAAGGAGGGTGTAATAATGTCAAAAGTGGGGTATTCTGCTGCTATTTCCCGGCACACTGTCTGAACTTTGCTCTGGCTGTACCAATCAATCAATCGGTCATATTTATTGAGCACTTCCCGTAGGCAGAGCACTGACTAAGCACTTGGGAGCATAGAGTGTAACAGAGTTGATAGACAAGTTCCCTGCCCACGGGGGTTTATAGAATAGATCTCTTCACGGAATGAGAGGAGAGGCGATGTTCATTCAGCCCACAGTTCCTGCTGAGATGACTCACTAGGGAGCTAAATGTTCTGCTTTTCTTTGGGCCTGCGCAATCTGGCCCCAGTCAGACTAAAAACGTGCAAACAACCACCGAGTCCTGTGGACTCAAAGCTCCTTGTAGATAGAAATTGTATCTACGATCTCTCTTGGATTGTACTTTCCCAAGTACTTAGTACAGTACTTTACACTGGGTAAATGCTCAATGAATGCCATTGATTAATTGAGTCATTTTGTGCAGGAGAGTCAGTAATCAACAACTACAAACTTCTCTGCAACTCCCTGTCATCTCGCATCATCAGCGGTATATATCGGGAACTTACTGTGTGCAGAGCACTGTACTAAGTGCTTGGGAGAGTACAGTACAACAGAGTTGGTAGACACATTCCCTGCCCACAGTGAGCCTACAGTCTAGATGGGGAGACAGACATTGATATAAATAGTTTATAATATATCATTTCTAGATGAGACCACGGACAAGTCCCTTAGCTTCTCTGTGCTTCAGTTTCCCCAACTGTAATATAAGGATACCTGTTCTCCCTCCTACTTGGACTGTGAGCCCCATGTGGGACAGGGAGTGTGCCCGACCTAATTAACTTGTACCTACCCTTGTGCTTAGCGAAGTGTTTGACACATAGTAAGAGGTTAACAAATACTGTTAAAAAATAAAAAAAAAACCCTAGCTTGGACACTTCCACCAGCGTGGAACTCTCTCCTACTTCATTATTTCATAACTGACAAACCAATACTTTCCCCAGTTGGCCCTACTACAATCATATTGCCTCTAGAAAGTGTTCCCCGACTAATCTCTCATCTTCCTAACCTATCATCCTTTGCACCTGAGCCCTTATCCCTTAAATACTTTGATACTCACTCCATTACCACAGCACTTAAATACATATCTTTATACCTTGTTGCTTCTCCCTACCTGGAATTTATTTTAATTTCTGCCTCCTCTGCTAGATTGCAAGTAACTTGAGGGAAGGGATAGTGTCTGCTAACTCTATTGTTCTCTCCCAAGTGTTTATTCCTGTGTTTTTCACACTGAAAGCCCTTGATAAATACTATTAATCGATTAATGGATTCACCCCCTCTTTACCTGCTCTGGAGTTGAGCCACTTATGTACACATCTGTACATTATACTTTACAAATTACTTATATCAATGTCTGTCTCTCCCTCCAGACTGTAAACTCGTTGTGTGCAGGGAACGTGTCTACCAACTCTGTTGAATTGTCCTCACCTGAATGCTTAGTACAGTGCTCTGCATATAGTGAACACTCACAAAAAATACCATTAATAATGATGGTAATGATGATCGAACCATTGCCAATGACTCCCAGTCTTTCTTTGGTGTTTGTTTCTGGCATAACTTTCTGTAGAAGGTCAAAGCATGATCTCTTGTTTCGTTATGCTTGAAAACCTGGTCTCTGGCCTGGATTGAGATTGACCCTTTTAATTAGAGAGTGTTTTATATTGAAAGAGGTAGCCAAAACAGCCAATTTCGAGAAGTTAATGGGAATATCCTTCTTCATTATGGGCAAGTCCGACAGCATCACAATGGCTCTTAAGCCACTTCTACAAGGAGACAGCTCAACTGAATTAGAGCAGGTGCCTAAGTACAAGAATTCATATCTTTTATCCTTAGAGAGGAGCATTTTACTCATTCATTCACATACAAGTGCTCCAGTCTATCACATTGATATGCAGTCTTTGCAACCTCCATCATGAAATACCTTGCAATCTGTAATTTTTATTCTGTCATATTGTCCCACATGGTTTTAGTGGAAAGGGGAGATTAACACACACACACACACACACACACACACACACACACACAATTTATATTATTTTGTACACGAATGATTTCTCTGAGTAAATTCATCATTGCAACGATTCTAACTCTGGATCATTTTCTTCTTCCAGTTGGTGGTTTAATTATAAATACCCCCATTTCTCTCAGACTTCACGTGCTAGAAATAGCCCTCTTCCCATGCCCTCTGTCCAGACTTCCACATGGAGCTCAGTCTCATTCCTCTCTGAACCTCTCAACCCCCATCTGCATGGTTTCCTCCCTACATTCTGCCAAAACTTGCCTCCTGAATGCCGTTCCTTTTACCTCTCCCACGTTGGCTCTGTGTGCTATTCTTGAAGCAGCACCCGCTCCTCCCCCACTTCCTGCCTGCCTCCCTGCCAGCCTGGGAAGATCCATTCTCCCTAGTCCTTCTTCCAAATCTATCTCTTCTGGGAAGATGGTCCGTGACACCATCCCACTGTAACGCTTCTCCGGTTTTTCCCTGGCAGCGGTTGTGAGTGGTTAATGAAGGAAAGTGAAATCCCATCCATCCCCTTATGCACACTGTGGGTGGGCAGACTGAGTTTCTGCTGGAGGTGCACCTGTTCTGGCTTCTGCCACCTTATTAATAATCATCATCATGGCATTTTTTAAGTGCTTACTATATACCAGGCACTGTACTAAGCACTGGGCTGGGTACAAGCAAATCAAGTTGAACAGAGCCCCTGTCTCACATGGGACTCACAGTCTTACTCCCCATTTTACAGATGAGGTTACTGAGGCCTAGAGAAATTAAATGACTTGGCCAAGGTCCCACAACAGAGGTGGCAGAGCCGGGATGAGAACCCATGTCCTTCTGACTCCGAGATCCAAGCTGTATCCACTAGGTCATGCTGCTTCTCCATCAGCTTCATCAACAGCATTTGGAGAATGTGATTGTGTTCAGAGAATTCAGGGACAGGAGAATATGCAAAAGAAGCAAAGATTGTGATACCTGCTCTTGGACTCCTTGCAGTTGACGGGTGTCTGCTCCTGGGAAAGATAGTAGTGAGCATTGAAATATTCACCTTGTAGCTACCCCAGCGCTTAGAACACTGCTTGGCACATACTAAATGCTTAACAAATATTATCATTTGTCTCCCTCAAATAGCCCCATCAATCCACTGGTTACAGTACTTACTGAGCACTTTCTCTGTGTGGAGCATAGAGCCCGTGGAGCTCCCTCCCCTCACGGAGCTTGTAATCTATATACAGATGCTAAAATAAATTTTACGTTCAAGGAAGCAACCAAATGTAAAGATGTGTCCATTAGCGACATGATCCCTGCCCTCAGAGAACTTATAGAGAACCTAAGAACTTAGAAGAGCAGCATGGCTTAGTGGAAAGAGCACGGGCTTGAGAGTTAGAGGTTGTGTGTTCTAATTCTGGCTCCGCTTCTTATCAACTGTGTGATTTAGGGCAAGTCACTTAACTCCTCCCTACCCCAGTTATCTCATTTGTAAAATGGGGATTAAGATCCTGAGCCCCACCTGGGACAACCTGATTATCTTGTATCTACCCCAGCACTTAAAACAATGCTTGGCACATAATAAGCACTTAAATACCATTATTATTATCCTTATTATTATTATTATTATTTCAGTCTAGTGGACTGTATGTTCTCCCTTCCATGTGAACCAACACACTGTTTATAGATCTGGTTTTTAATTTTTCTCAGAAACCTGAATTTCTTACTGGCTTTCTGTAACTTGTAAGACTTCTATTTGGTCTCCCTAGCCCCACCTACCTACTTCTAAAATATTGAACTTAAATTCCAAGGGGAATAGAATTCACATTTGCGAAGGTAAATTCAGTAAACTAAAGTGAAATGATAAGCTCCTTTCTTTTTTTGTTCACCAGTATAGGTAGACCCTCCAAAAAAATCACGTTGGAGGCTAGGCTTTGTTTATGCTCCGACATGTTCCCTGAAGGCTTGATAAGAATTAGACTAATTTTTCATTAAAACCTCCATGCGACTGAGCTGTGAGAATCATGAATAACTGAATTTGGAACAATAAATGAATTAATTATTTAATAATCTCTTGGGGGTGTGTTCCTCATTATAGTGCTTGCCCACTGAATTCATGTAATGTATTCAGGAACATTTCAAACTGCCTATTTGATGACAAAAGCAAAAGTGTCTCGTTCCATACCCACAGTTGTGAAATACCTATTGCCTGAAGAGGGTAGGAGCCCCACTGTCAAATTCTGTAATCAATCAGTCTATCGGTGACACTTATTGAGCGTTTCTCTTTGCAGAGCACTGTAGTTGACCTTTCCCACAACACAGCTGATTCAAAGGGTGTGCGTAACTGTGTGATGATGCCTGTGTGTGTGTGTTTGTGTGTGTATAGTGTCCCATCCTTTATTCTAATTAGCAAATAAAAATCGTCTTTCCTGTAGTCAGATGAATGCACTGAAGTGTTTTTTCCTGGGGTTGATGATGTAAAAAAGTCTTTACAGGGAAGTAGGGTAATTGGCATAATGTAGCAGATTGTTGGGTCCCAGGGATAGTACAGTGCTCTGCACATGATAAGTGCTCCATAAATACCATTGATTGATTGATTGATATATGGCCCTACATAATCAGTTCTTCAGGACTTGATGGATCAAGGCGCAGAAGAAAGGAAGCACTGTAAACCACCCACTCAATACCCAGCGATACAGCTCTAAGGAGAAACACCTTCTGATTTTAGCTTTACTTTGAAATTGCAAATTAGTATTTCCCTCCTTTTCCAAAGATACCTTAATGACAAAAATAGCTTTGTGTTGATGAAATTTTATTTTCAGAAAACCTTGGCTTCCCAGAAAAAAGAGGCCACGTTTTATGTAATCTCTCACTGTAGCTAGTCCTAAACCAAAGACAATCCAAACACAAAGACTCCTTGAAATTGTCTCAGAGTGCCTTTATTTCTTGAAAGCGCTTTCCTATCGTCTCATTTTATCCCCTTAGACTACTCTTGTGAGGTAAGAGAGGCATTTGCAGGTGGGAAAACTGAGGCCCAGGAAGGTTAAGTGACTGTCCAAAGGTCATAACACAGGCCAATGTTAGGAGGAGCAGCATGGCGAAACAGCATGGCCTAGTGGGAAGAGCCTGGGAGCCAGAGGACCTGGGTTCTAATCCCGGCTCTACCACCTGTCTGCTGTATGACCTTAGTCAATTCACTTCACTGTGCCTCAGTTTCATCAAATTAAAAGTGGGGATTCAATACCTACTCCAATATGAGCCCCATGTGGGACAAGGCCTGTATCTGTTCTAATTAAGATGCATCTACCCCAGCACTCAAAATGGTGCTTGACACAGGGTAAGCACTTAACAAATGCCACAGAAAAAAAAAGAAAACGGGTCTCCCAGTTCAGCGGGCGATGCTCTTGGCATCAGACCACACACTTCTTTATATGTGTGTTCTCCCACTCCTCTAGCCTGTAAGCCCTGTGTGAGATAGGGATCATGTCTGATCTGAATTTTTAATTTTTATGGTATTTGTTAAGCGGTTGCTGTGTCAAACACTGTTCTAAATGCTGGAGTACGTACAAGTTAATTAGGTCGGACACCGTCCCTGTCCCATATGTGGCTCAGCCTAAGTAGAGGTGAGAACAGGTATCCCCATTTTACAGTGGAGGAAACTGAGGTACAGAGAACTGAAGTGACTTGCCTAAGGTCACGTAGCAAGCAATTGGTAGAGCCAAGACAAGAACCCAGGTCATTCTGACACCCAGGCCTGTTCTCCCCCCATTTGGCTATGCTGCTTAGCTCGTATCTTTCCGAGCATTTAGTACAGTGCTTGATGCAGTGTAAGGGCTTAAATACCATTATGATTATCGAGGATCATGATAATAAATGATAATACTTCAAGGAGCACGGCTCTTCAATTCATCCCAATCATTCAGCTTTCGGGGGTAAAGGCTGATCTTAAAGAATGGTCTCTCCAAGTCCCAAGTTTGTCGAGGCCTAGAACTTGCATATTTTAATCCAGATTCGCCTGTGCTTCTCTTCCAGTTGGAAATGGAGAAGTCGCAGTTGCACGTCCTCCAGCAGGAGCACAGGAAGCTCTCTGCCCGCCTCGAAGACGAACGGGGCAAGAACAAACAGGTGGTGCTCATGCTGGTCAAAGAGTGCAAGCAGCTTTCCAGCAAGGTGGGCGAGGAAGGTGAGAAGCTGGAGGAAGCGGCCTCCAAGCTGGATGCCGAAAAGAGAAAGACGGGCGAGCTAGAAGGGGCCCTGTCGGCCGAGAGGCAGAAGAGCTCCCAGATGGAAGCCCGCATGGAGAAGCAGCTCTCCGAATTCGACACGGAGCGGGAGCAGCTGCGGGCCAAGCTGAGCAGGGAGGAAGCGCTCACGGCCGACCTCAGGGAGGAGATCGACAAGATGAGAAAGACGATCGAGCAGCTGAGGAAGGGCAACGACCACAAACCGAGCCTCTCCCTCCCCCGGGGCAAAGCGAAAGACAGGCGCTCCGTGTCCGTGTCCGTGGGGACCGAGGGGCCGGCCTCGCGCGCAGCGGCCTGCCAGACCGACCCAGTGGTGGAGGGCGCAGACCCGGTGAAGAAGCCCCCCGTGGCGGTCCCCGCGAAGCCCTCCTCAGCCGGCCCCCTGGCTTCTGGGACCACCAAAGGGGGCGTTGGGAAGCCCAGCGTGGGTCGGCAGTTTTCCCACGGCGACTTGCTCACCTCCTCTTCACCCAGCATTCCCGGTCCACCGCGGATCCAGGAAAATGGACCGAGCTCCGGTTCGACCCCCGAGCCGACGGGTAGTGCCCTCATGCCCCTTCTAAACAACGCCCCTCCTCCCGCTGCTTCTCAGAACCACTCGCTCACCTCTTCCACGCCCAACCTCCATTCACCGTGTGCCAACGCGGCTTCGTACCCCGCGCTCAATCCGCGGGTCCAAGCGGCCCGGTTCAGGTTCCAGGGCAACGCCAATGACCAAGACCAGAATGGGAACACCACCCAGAGCCCTCCATCCAGGGAAGTCTCCCCCACCAGCCGGGACAACTTGGTCGTCAGGCAGCTGGCCCGCAACACGGTCACCCAAGCGCTCTCCAGGTTCACCGGCCCCCAGGCCGGGGCCCCCGCCAGCCCCAGAGCCCCCCATCCAGGGGAAGGAGGGACCGGCCCGCCCTCCGGCGGGAGAGCGAGCGCCAAGACTCCCAACGCCCCACGTGTCGACCGGGGGAACCCTCCGCCCATCCCTCCGAAAAAGCCAGGGCTGTCCCAGACCCCTTCGCCTCCCCACCCCCAGCTCAAGGTCCTCAAGGACAGCGGCCGCCCGGCCAACGCGGGGGCCAAAGTCGATAGCAAAACCGGGGTGCCGCCTCCTTCCGCCCCGCCCCACGGAATCAGGGTAATGAATGAGGAAAACCTCGCTAAGTCTTCCTCCCCCCAGCCGCCCCCCAAACCGGCGGGAGACTTAGCTCCGGCGGTGCCCGCGGGCTGCGCCCTGCCCGCCGTGGCCGCGTCTCAGGTGGGTGCCTGCCTGGGCTGCGACCCGGGACCGAGCCAGCCTGCATGTTCAGAAAGTAGCCATGCCATCCCCACCGCCATTGCCTGTAGCTCCTCCATAAACCCCGTTAGTGCCTCATCCTGTGCACCCTGGGCCTCCCACAGCCTCCTGGTAGCAGCCTCAGGTAAAGGGATCAGAATATTCCACCCTCTTCTCCTAAAAATGTCTTCTCTCTTGGGAAATCCATCTGCCAGTTTGCCTCACTTTTCCTCGCCGTGTCTCTTTTTGCCTTTCCTTGGAAGCTTCTCTTCCACTTCTCTTTCTTCTTTCCTTTTTTTTCCCCCGGCTGATTCCTGGAAGGTTCGTGGGTACGGTGATTCATTTCACTTCACCAGTGGCCTCTTTGGACTGTTTGCTCTCACCTCCAGCGGGTGAGGGCTCAGGGATAGCCAGGTAGAGCTAGAGGAAGCTGTTCTTTTGGGTCCCTGGAAATATGGCTAGAAGAGCAGAGCGGAGATTATCTTCTCCAACGGCTAAGTACCGAGCCCCAAATGGAATTCGGTTCCCTCCAGCTTGGATCCTTTGCAGGTCTTTCCTAATAATAATAATAACTGTGGTTTTTGTTAAGTGCTTACTATGTGCTAAGCACTCTACTAAGGGCTGGGATAGATGCAAGATAAGTTCCACCTGGGGCTCACAGTCTAAGTAGGAGGGAGAACAGGTATTGAATCCCCATTTTGCATTTGAGGGACCTGAGACTTGGAAAAGTTAAGTGCCTTGCCCAAGTCACACAGCAAACGAGTGGCAGAGAGGGATTAGAACCCTGATCCTCTGACTCCCAGACCCATGCTCTTTCCACTAAGCCATGCTGCTTCTCCACTGCCCTTCTCTGTGGAAGTTGATGGAAACTGAATTTTTTCTCCAGTGAAAGACCCAACCGGCCTGGTATTCTACACAGGGTCTCTCCAGGTATTCACAGTGTAGAGTGTCACTCAATTCACCAAATAATTATTTCATCAAATAAACAACACACCCATTGTTCATCTCTTCTACTCTGATTCCAGAAGCTCTTCAAGGGCTTGGATCAACGCTTCAGCTATTTCTCCAAGCCCTGAAACTCCAATCAGAATACCAGAATTTCTGAGACAATCTTCTACGGCTGGTGGGTGGGGATTATCGTATCCCTATCAATCAATTAATCAATCAACCCATCTACCGACTCCGTTACACTCTCCCAAGCTCTTCGAATAGTGCTCTGCATACTGTAAGTGTTCAATAAATGCAATTGATTGATTGAATGATTGATGATCATATTTGCGGAGCACTTATTGTGTGCAGAGCACTATACTGAGCGCTTGGGAGAGTACAATAAAATTGGTAGACATATTATCTACCCCCAATAGGTCCAATAATAACAATAATGTTGGTATTTGTTAAGCACTTACGTGCAGAGCGCTGTTCTAAGTGCTGGGGTAGATACAGGGTAATCAGGGTGTCCAACGTGAGGCTCACAGTTAATCTCCATTTTACAGATGAGGTAACTGAGGCTCAGAGAAGTGAAGTGACTTGCCCACAGTCACACACCTGACAAGTGGCAGAGCCGGGAGTCGAACCCATGACCTCTGACTCCGAAGCCCAGGCTCTTTCCACTGAGCCACGCTGCTTCCCTATGCCCCTTCTGTAAACGAAGTGGGCCAACTGACAGGGCTAGACAGAAGCAACCCTGATTTTACCGGGTTGGACAGGTTTTTGGCTCAGGTTTTCACTGCTGTGCTATCCAGGATCAGGGCTGGGTTTTACCTGGGCCAAAGGAATGTGGACTCCATCCCAATCTCCTCCATTCATTCATTCATTCCATCAATCGTATTTATTGAGCGCTTACTGTGTACAGAGCACTCCAGTGATCAAGGAGTGGAGTCCATTTCCTCTGACTGCTCCCAGTGGAGAAGGTCCCAGGTAGGACCCTGATCTGCTGAGCATGTGGCCAGCCTGTAAATAATGTCAGCAGTGAAGACAAGTACGCCTAGCAGTGCATGATTAACCAGTCGTCGGTCCAGTGCCCCCTCTACCTCATGCTGCTACAGAGTGAAGATGTCCACATGCACTAAGCTATTTGAACACCCCCACAACATAGAAATATAGCCATGCTTCATTAAAATAGCTCCTCAGTGTAAGCTTCAAATGACCCTTGTCTGCTGATGGCCCCAAAACTGTGGACATCACCCCAGTCCAGCTCTCAGAAACCCCAGGCCCTATTTATATTAAAGTCTGTCTCCCCCTCTAGACCATAAACTTATTTTGGGTGGGGACTGAGTCTGTCATTATATTGTACTCTCCCAAGTACTTAGTACAAGGGAAGCAGTATGGGATAGTGGATAGAGCACGGTCCTGGGAGTCAGAAGATCATGAATTCTAATCCCAGCTCCGCCACTAAAGCTGTGTGGCTTTAGGGAAGTCACTTCACTTCCCTTATGCCTCAGTAACCTCATCTGCAAAATGGAGATTGGGACTGTGAGCCCCATGCAGGACAGGGACTATGGCCAACCCGACGTCTTGTATCCACCCCGGCGCTTAGTATGGTGCCAAGCCCGTAGTAAATGCTTAACAAATACTATTATTATTATCTGTACCCAATAAGAGCTGAAAACTACGATCGACTCACTGACTACTGTGGGAGAGAAGTGCCTTTGGCTCTGAGGAGCAGAGGGGATTAAAGTCCCCATCCCTGCTCAGATGCCTCAGACAGAAGTCGAGGGCTAGAAAGGATGCCTGACCTGCAGACGTTACTTGGCATGACCAGCAAGGGTTGAGGTCACTGGTGCCAGGTGACAAGAGATGAGGGCCAGCTAGAGAGAACACAAGCCACACTTAATAATAATGATTGTGGTATTTGTTAAAGCACTTGCTATGTGCCAAACACTGTTCTAAGCACTGGAATAGATATAAAGTAATTGGGTTGGACAGAGTCGCTGTCCCACATGGGGCGCTCGGTCTTAATTCTCATTTTACAGATGAGGAAACTGAGGAAACAGAGAAATGAAGTGACCGGACCCAGTTGCTGTTCCACATGGGGCTCACAGTCTTGACTCCCATTTTACAGATGAGGAAACGGAGGCACAGAGAAGTGAGGTGACTTGCTCAAGGTTATAGGCCAGGCAAGTGGCAGACCAGGATCTGGGGTTGGAGGACGCAGCTGTCAGCCCGCCCGATCTCTCCCCATTTGGACTGTATTTTTCCCCCAGCTCAGGCAGAACTATACTTCATAGTCTGCTGCTTGGAAGAAAGAACATTGCAGTCCACAGCGGGGGCAAGAGAAAGGGAAATTTCAGTCTTCCCCCTCCTCCGAATCCCTTATTGTTCCGTGCCAGCTACCTCTGTGGGGAAAAGTGGCCCAGATTATGTGTGGTGAATAATAAGCAGGATGTAGATGAACTAGGACAGTAAACCCTTCCTAGAATTCCCACAGGCCAAGGCTAGCCAATTCCTGTTAGCTTCCTTTTCTAAGATAAAAAAAAAAAGAGGCTGTAAAATTGAAATGGCTACAGGCAGCTGGATCACCATGCCCACGGGAATTTTCTTTTCATTTTCATCTTTTGGTTTGGCCTCTCCTTCTGTCCCTTCAGAATTTTTATATTCTTTTTAATTTAAGTTCAGCTTGTTACGATATTGTTTATTTGTGTGTGTGACTGGCTTGGGGGCTTAGGCCCCCTCTCTCAAATGGGATTGATCCGAGCTTTGAAATTAACCATCTCTGTGTTCTGAAGCTGATGCCAGAAGCTGTTTTCCTGTCTCCCGGCCCGGCACCCTTGCATGACCATGAGCTTTCCCGGTGGCTTCACCCTTGCTATTGTTCGCCTGTGAAATCACACACTTCCTCCCCTCTCTCCTAACATCATTAAACCCTCCTAAACCAACATGGATCTGTGCTGCCTCATCACATATTATGTTTGCATTTAACCTTCGAAGTAGGTCTCGAAATGGGAAAAATACGCTCTTCGTGTATGATTTTATGATTTCATGCAATAGATTTTCGTCCAGGTTATCTGGTCATGAGTTCTATCAAAAGCATCCTCCCTTTTCCAGGGATTTGATATGATGGGAAAGACTTGAGCTGTGCATTTTCCCTACTTGTGGGCACTAGAATAATGTTCTACAGTAAGATAGCATAAGTCAGCGTAGAATGAGCCCAGTTTTACATGGAGAGAGTGGATTGGAGTCCGAATGCCTTGAATTTCCACCCGGATGTTCCAAACCTCTGAGTTGCAAGCCAGACCAATTGGGTGCCTGCACTGGCCAGCTGAGAATCACTACGGTGGAGGCCATCACAGCCTCACCTGAGCACCGGGGGGTCCTTGGTGGCTGGCACTCATGCAGTTTGAATGGCCACAGATGAAGGCCTGCTGTGTGACCTTTTCTGCACTTCAGTTTCCTCAGCTGTAAAATGGGGAGAAATACCTATTCTCCCTCTTCCTTAGACTGTAAGCCTATGTGGGACATGGACCGAATCCAATCTGATTATCTTCTATCTACCCCAGTGCTTAGTACAGGGCTTGACGCATAGTAAGCACTTAAATACCACAAGGAGGATGGTAATAAGAATAATGATAATGATTAGGGGCACTTGGGCGGACTGACCCCTCTCCTACACCCTCCCCAGAGCTGCAATTGCATAGATGGATGCTTGCACTCACAGCCTCCCTGAGCCTCCAAAAGCATCATTTTGGCAGCTGGAGGCCCCAAGGAGCTGTGTGTGTCAGGGTCTGCTCTGTCCCACGAGGGTCCATGGGAGACCTAGGATGATCTGGATCTTAATAATAAAGATAATGATGGTATGCGTTAAGTGCTTACTGTGTGTCAAGCACGGTTCTAAGCTCTGAGGTAGATACAAGCTAATCAGGTTGGACGCAGTCCCTGCAGCACAGTCTTAAGCCCCATTTTACAGATGAGGTACTTGAGGTACAGAGAAATGAAGTGACTTGCCCAAGAACACAGAGCAGATAAATGGCAGAGCAGGGATTAGAACCTAGGTCCTTCTGATTCCCAGGCCTGAGCTCTATCCATTAGGCCAGGCTGCTTCAGTGGAGTGGCCCGTGTAATTAATCTTAACCGGGGAAGTTTGCCTCTCCTTGGGGAGATGTGGTAGGGTCTATATGGTCAAGGCCATGGAGAACAGGGAGGCCCTAAGGGTCCTTTACACCTCAGCCTAAGTCGAGCCCTTCCTGGTCCTCTTAAAAATAATTACAATTGAATTATAACAATAATTATATTTAAGAGCTTATCCCAAGCACTGTACTAAGCACTGGGGAAGATTCAAGGTAATCAATTCTGCCACAAACTGTCCCACATGGGGCTCACAGACAAGTAGGAGGAAGAACATGTACTGAATCCCCATTTTACTGAGGTGAGGAAACTGAGGCACAGAGAAATTCAGTGACTTGCACAAGACCACACCGCAGGCCAGTGGAAGAGTTGGGATTAGAACCCAGGTCCTCCAGGTCCCAGGCCCTTGTTTGTTCCACTAGGCCACATTGCTTCTGCCTCCTGGCTGCCTCCTCACCAAGATACTTCTGTAAACTCCTGAAGAGTAGGGAACCTATCCACCAACTCTGTTTTGTTTAAATGGCATTTGTTAAGCACGTACTATGTGCAGAGCACTGTTCTAAGCACTGGGGGTGATACAAGGTGATCAGGTTGTCCCACGTGGGGCTCAAAGTCTTCATCCCCATTTTAGAGATGAGGAAACTGAGGCGCAGAGAAGTTAAGTGACTTGCCCAAGGTGGCAAGTGGTGGAGCTGGGATTAAAACCCATGACCTCTGACTCCCAAGCCCGGGCTCTTTCCACTGAGCCATGCTGCTTCTGTTGTGTTGTACTTTCCCAAACACCTACTATAGTGTTCAGCACATGGTAAGCACTAGGTAAACACCATTCATTGATTGATTGACTATACACATTGGTTATGCCCTGCTCTACCGAGCTTTTGGAACCCCACGTGGGCAGGAAAGGTTACCCCTAAATGGTCCCCCGCCATGGATGTCTTGGACCTCCCCTCTCAAACATGCCTCCCTACCCCTATATGCAGCGATTCCCTCCAGGTTGGAATCCACGTCCTTCTCCTTCCTGTGGAGAGGCCGGGAGTGCGGTTAGACAACCATCAGCGGCCACAAGCCAAAACGCTGAAAATCGCTAATGAATTCTTGGCCGCGTTCTTATTAGCCCAACCCCATTACTGCTAAATGGAACCCAAGGGAAGGAAATGGGTTCCTAGAACTATCGCGGTTTATTTTCTCGCAGATGCGGGTGGGGCTCGTCTTCGAGCATGGGCGGTGATCCAAAGTCAGTGAGGAGGAAAAGGAGAAAACTGGAGAGAGCGGGAGGCAGCGGGACAGAAAGCAGAAGTCAGAATAATGGAATGACACAGGGAAATTAGAATGAGAGACTAAGATAGACATTCAGAGGGATGGAGAGCCTCACGGAGACAGTGCCCCAGGCAAGAGTAAATAGACTCACCCACTCCTTTTCCGTAAACTGACAAAGGCAAGAGTCGGGGAGAGGCCCAGCGGAGAGCAACCTGCCCCCGAAAACTCTGTCAAAGCCAGACTCAAGGTTCAGTGGGAGGATTCCTGGGGCTAGAGTCCTGTAACTCTGGAATCGGCAGCAGCTCCTCTATCCTGGGGAAGGAGTAGAACTCCATCAATCAGTGGTATTTATCGAGCGCTTACTATATAGGGTGCTGAAAAAAGAAGGGCTAATTACTAACCGATGACCTTGTTCATTTGTACATTTTACATTTCTCTCGAAAAAATGAGGACTTAGGCTAAAATAGCCCTTCCCTGCGTGTCTGCTGGACCTCCAGTGATGATGATGTTAATGCTGATTCCATCAGGAATAATAATGATAGTAATGGTTCATTCATTCAGTATTTATTGAGCGCTTACTATGTGCAGAGCACTGTACTAAGCGCTTGGAATGTACAAATCGGCAACAGATAGAGACAGTCCCTGCCCTTTGACGGGCTTACAGTCTAATCGGGGGAGACGGACAGACAAGAAGAATAGCAATAAATAGAATCTAGGGGATGAACATCTCATTAAAACAATAGCAAATAAATAAGTAATGGGACTTGTTAAGTGGTTACTATGTGCCAAGCATTAGGGTAGATACAAGACAATCAGGTCCTACACGGGGCTCACAGTCTAAGGAGAAGGGAGAACCTGTATTGAATTCCCATTTTGCACATGAAGAAACTGAGGCACAGGGAAGTTAAGTGACTTGCACAGGGTCACATACCAGACAGGTGGCGGAGGCGAGTTTGGAACCCAGATCCTCTGACTCCTAGGCTCGTACACTTTCCGCTAGGAGAAGCCTTAATTCTGGGACCTCAGGACTGATATTCTGTTCAAATAGGTTGGAGTGCTAGGAATTTGCACAGTGCCACCTTCACATTCTCTTCCCGATAGTCATGTTCCCGCTGGGACGGGAGTGCGAAGAACTGAGAGGCGGGCAAGGGCGCAGGACATTGCGAAGTCCCTGCCTGGTCTTCACCCAAACGAGCTGGCTTCAGGAAGAAGCGGGTCTAGAACCCAGGTCTTCTGATTTCCAGAGCATTCAGTGCTCATTCCTCTGAACCAACAGTTAGGATGCACTGGAAACTATTAAGTTATATCCAAATGTCTGGAGGATGTTGATAAAAAAATTTGGTATAGTTGAAAGCCTAGTTTTACTACTCAAAAACTTTCTGGTAAGCTATGAACAAGAATAAAATCACATAAAGATGAAATTTGACAAAATATAATCAAAAGTCTTAGTTATACTGTTTTTTGTAGTTGTTTGTCCCAGATACTTCTAGTAGTTTTCTTTCAAGGCAATTTTCTTTGCCTAGTTTTGAACATTTGATCAGGGTTTGAGGTGAGTAGTATTAAAGTCTGCTTAAGCTTTAGTGAATATAAATATTGCTGGAGTTTATTTTGGATTTTTTAATAGAGAAGGGTAGGCTCAGCAAGGGAAGACTTTTGTAAATTGCTATAAAGCAGAGAGGCATAAGAGTTTCAATGGGAAAATGAGCTGGAGTTTGCATAAGTATTCAATCCTCTCAGTATATCAGTCCGCTACACTATCCACGTTAATTGGATGGAAAACATAAAATATTAATGAGCCATGTAAAGGTGATTATCAAGTTATGTCATCTGGCTTTTCATTAGAAGCAGCACAGTGTGACTTCAATTTGTACAGATTGCTCCTCTTACCTCTCACACTTCAAGAGAAATACTAAGTCCAGCTTTGGTGGGTAATCTTTGGAAAATATATAAAGTACTCACCAAGGAAGAGTTTTATCATGTGTTGAATTGTTCTTGCCTTCATTTGTAGAGAGTTTCCTTCTGGATCTTCCTCATTAGCCAGGCTTAGATCTGGGAAGGGGGAGACTGCGCAAGTAGTCCCAGGAACCATAGTCCCAGAAGCCCAGCGACAGCTCCAAAAAGCTGCTACGCAGATATTTTGTAGGAGTGAGGAAAACTCTGTGCCTTAAAATGTAATTCAAGACTCACCAGTTCTCTGACCCCCTCCTCTGCCGCACCTCAGGGGACTTATATTCATGAATACGTGCACATAACATAAATTAACATGAAGCGGGGGGGAAGGTCTTTTCTCCCATTTTTCTCTCCTGCATGAACCCTCAGTGAGCCGTGCCTGCACATTTTGCCCATAAACCTCATTTTCGTCTTGAGTCCAGGAGCACAGAATGCTGGTTAAAAATCAATTAAGGTAGAAGAACGTTACCTGATGGTGAGACACTCCGCCTAACCTGCATGTTCATTCTTGCTATTAATCCCAGTGAAAATCCCATGACCGTGAAACTTTTATATGTGTAGAAAGTTGCAATTGGGGAAATCATCGATCCTTATTTACTAAGATTACTTTACTCAGCACTGGTCAAATCTGTAAGTTGTTGTAAACGAACCCGTATTTACTTTTTCCTCTTTTTCTTTTTCAGCCTTTTGGTCAAGAAACAATTCACAAAATCTTCCAAACTATATGCAGCAAACTTTCCACACTTAACAAATTATCCTCTAATAGGGCTGCTAAATACTTCTAAGCACTTAGTACAGTGTTTTGCATACAGCAAGTGCTCAATAAATACGATTGAATGAATGCTAAATTGAACCTCTAACAATGATAACTGAAGATCTCTATGAATTTTTTTTTTTTTGCATTTGTTATTTTACTGGGTGACCTGGAAGTTTCTTTTATTAGTTGTGTAATTATCTGCTGACATGAGTCCTTCTCTTAAAATAAGTTCTTAAAAATGTCAGCATTTGGAAGTAATGCATTATATGTTCTCTCAAAGTCTAGATCAAGCTGTATTAGTTTAGTTGCTCCATGAACACATTTTAATAGAAACCCAGCATGCTTCATCTTTATTTTATTTCAATTAGGGCAATTGAGCAATTGTTTGAATATGTCTTTGACTAAATTTGATTATGAAAAATGGCTAGCATGCCTCCCATCTTTAAAGGAGCATGGAAACATAACTTTAAAAGAGGAGAAAAGCTCTCAATTTACAGCAACAAAATAACTTTGATGGCTGCAATGTCAGTTCCTATTATGTTCTATTAGGAGGGAAATGGCCTGAAACATGTGGGCATTTGAAAATTGGGATTCCGAGAGTGAATTTCTATTTTGAGAATATGGTCGCTCTCTGTGAAATGTCCTGTTACTGCTGACTGCATTAACCTGTGGAAAAAGAATCAGTGTCAGGGCCAAATGAATGGAAAATAACTTGCCACAGAGTGCCGACTGGCTTACGTGTTGGAAGGATAAAAATACTGCTATAGGTGTATGCTAAATCAGTCTTAATGGGCCACGTGGTGTTAAAAGCCTCGTGAACCTCTGTGTGTGTGTGTGTGTGTGTGTGTGTGTGTGTAGTATATTTTGTAAGTGTGATCATTGAAAAAGAAGTGCAGAGTGTCACTTTATCCTTGCAAGCCACCTTCTAACTGCAGTCCCTTTAACTCACAGGGTGGCCCCCCTCCCTAACCCCTTTGCTAACAAGTTGTGGTCCTGTGTCCCTGGGTGGCAGGCCCACCCGTCTTCACCAAGCTGCTGCCCAGGGAAATGTCACTTTATTGTCTGTGCTGCTTAATGAAGAAGGACTGGACATTAATCACGCCTGTGAAGATGGCTCTTCTGCCTTGTATTCTGCTGCTAAGAATGGACATACAGGTAAAGATAGACCACTGTATTCCGCTGTTCATATCCAGAAAATCCAGGACTTGTGAGCCTTTTTGGGGTGGGAGGGGAGGAGATGCTCAAATGAATGAAGGTTGTTTCACATCCAGCCGATAAGGTATAATGGTTAAGGTTACGTTCATTAATGCTGGAAAATTATGGGAAAGTTCATTATAAAAAAAAAACACCTCAATAGTGTTTGAATTTCCTTACTGAGTCCTGGGACTGAGTCTTGCCTTCAAAACTGGGAGAGTGGGCCAGGTAGGGGAGAGTGAACTCTCAGTATCTTAGTCACAGCATCAGGCTATTAAACCCAATTAAATCCCTCCCTTTGTAAATATAAAGCCCTTACTGATTCAATAAAACAATCCACCTGTAATCACTGTGTTTGGGTCTGAGGTGAAATCATTCTGATTTGCTCCTCATAACAAGTCACTAATGCAAGTAAAAGGATAAGTATTTTCCAGGAACCCTTTTTAGAGCTGGGAAAGGCTAAAGTCATGGAACTTTTTAGCAGCTTGGTCTAGTTTTAGTTTCTTTATTTAGATTTTCTTGTTCAGAACTATCCAGTGCCACCAGGATTGTGCCAAGCATTTTACTAGTAATATAGGAGTGACTTAGGGTAGTTTTTTTTTCTCCTTAAAGTAAAAATCTTAGAGCCTGCAGTCTTTCGATTGGCGTAGGGAGACTGATGATTTGACTGCAGAAGCACTAGGCTTAGAGTGACTGTGATCACCCCCACGGGATTTCTGGGGAGTGGCCAAGATCAGGGTGACTGCGTCATACTCTGGACCCCAGCACGACTCAGGAAATCCACCCAGATCCATCCAGGTTGGCCTCTGGCCTCACCCGACCATGCCTCGGGCTCCAGAATTCCAGCAGAGCTAAGTCAGAAGTGTTTCAGGATGTGTCTGGGTGCAGGTGTGGGTGTCTTGGTGATTTATAATAATAATAATGGTACTTGTTAAGCGCTTACTATGTGCCAACCACTGTTTTAAGCACTAGAGTAGAAACAAGTTAATCAGGTTGGACACAGCCCCTTTCCCACAAGGGGCTCACACTCGTAATCCCCATTTTACAGATGAAATAACTGAGGCACAGAGAAGTGAAGAGACTTGCCCAAGGTCACACAGCAGACATGTGTCCAAGCCGGGATTAGACCCAGATCCTTCTGACTCCCAGGGCCGTGCTCTATCCCCTAAGCAACATTGCTTCTCAAAGTGTATCAATGTGTGTTCGCCTATGTTTACCCAAAGGGTGGCCATTGTGTGATTATGTCTATATGCTTCTGTAGAGTGTGTCTGCTAGAACCATAAATTGCTCTGTTTGAGTGTTCCCTGGCCACCCTCAGTTAATGTGGGGTCTGAGAAAATCCAGTCGCATTATTCTGGGGGAACTTCACCAGCCTCCCCCCCACCTCCCTCTCCTGGGTTGCGCTCCCCTGGACTGACTCAAATCTTGCTGGGCTTTTAAACATAGACATGGCTTTCCCAATCCAGTGTCCCTGGCCCCTACAGAGTTCCCTCAGTGGAGTCATGCCAAGGATGAAGTGAAATTCAGAAACCTGTGACGGTGAGATGTGGGGAACAGAGATCTGGGCCCTCCTTTCTCCCCAGAGATATTTTGAAGATACCTCATAAGTAACAAAGGCATCCTGCAGCAAGGAACGGAAAATTGAATATAAAATCCAATGAGCCCTATAAAATCCAATAGGCCCTATTGGAGAAGGGGATTTTCAAAGATTGTCTCCTAAACTCTGTCCTGTAGCATTTTCCACTACTGGGATTCCTCCATTCATGTCGAACTATCCTCAGCTTTTTGCAGAGCCGTCAAAATAATTAAAGAGAAAGGTTTGCGGGGGAGCCGACCCTAGCATGGCACAGTGGATAAGAGCAAGGACCTGGGAGTCAGAAGGTCATGGGTTCTAATCCCACCTCCAACACTTCTCTGCTGTGTGTCCTTGGCTCAGTCCCTTAACTTCTCTGGGCCTCAGTTAACTCATCTGTAAAATGGGGAGTGAGAATGTGAGCTCCACATGGGGCAGGGACTGTGTCTAACTCAATTTGTTTGTATCCACCCCAGTGCTTAGTACAGTGCCTAGCACATAGTAAATGCTTAAATACTGCAATTATTATTATTATTATTATTATTATTAAGACTTGTTGAAATATTGTCCAAATGCCATGTTAATCTGAAGGTAAGACAGGCAACTATTACTCACATGGTTTCAATGTCAGGCTGCTGAACTTCTCTTTATATAAATCCTTGCATTTTTTTTCAAAATCAATTGCGAGGGTGGGTAAGGGGAGAGTGAAATTGCAGAGATTCTAAAATTTTGTCAGCCGCTCAGATTTGTTGTTCTAGTATAAATGGGCTAGGTTTTAGAGATTGGGATGGGGACACCATCCCAAGTCCCCAAGAAATAGCGATGCATTCATCCAACTTTTTTTTTTTTCTGTTTAAATCCTCAGACTGTGTGAGATTGCTGCTGAATGCCAATGCGCAAGTTGATGATGCCGATAAAAATGGCTTCACCCCCTTGTGTTCAGCAGCCGCTCAGGGACATGTTAAGTAAGTGACAATCAGAGTAGATTTTCTTCTCAGAAAACTAAACTGGGAACGTTTGCATTTTCAACCCAGGAAATTTGGGTTTCCAAACTGTTACCACCAATGGCTTGCGAAAATTGAAACTCAACATGGCATATCCGTCTGATTGCTAACTAGCTCCACTTGGGTATGTGTATCATCAAATTAGAGAGCTGGAGGGAGCAGGGAGAGGTCATAGGCAGATGAATGACTAATTGATTCCAGAGAGCTGGAGACTTATTCTTTCCTGACAAATTCCCAAACTGGGGATTCCACAGAGTGGAGGGAAAGCTCCTTGCGGGCAGGAAACACATCACTTCATTATTCTGAGCTTCCAAAGAACTTAGAACACTGCACCTCACCAAGTGAGAGCTCAATAAGCACTGCTTCTACTACTACCTTCCCTCAGGAACCCATTCCTTATGTTGAATTCTTTTTTATGTCCAACATAAATCTCTCCGACTCTAATGGAAGTCCACTGCCACTTAGTTGATCCTTTGTGGACAAGGAGAACTGGTCTTCCTTTAAAGATTCTCTGAAGAAACAGTGTGACCTAGTGGAAAAAGCACGGCTCTGGGAGTCAGAGGACCTGGGTTCTAATCCCAGATCTGCCCACATATCTACTGTGTGACTCTGGGAAAGTCACTTAACTTCTCTGAACCTCAGTTCCCTCATCTGCAAAATGGGGATTCAATACTTGTTCTCCCTCCTACTCGGACTGTGAGCCCCTTGTGGAATCTGATTATTTTGTATCTACCCGTGTTTAGAACGATGCAGCAAATGTAATTGTCATTCCAAAACCCTCCAGATTGTGGTCTGGGAGTCAGGTGACCTGGGTTCTAGCCCTGGCTCCGCTACTAATGTGTGGCCTTAAACAAATCACTTAACCTCCCTAGGCCTCCATTTCTCCCTTTTTAGAATAATAAATCAATCAATTGATCGAGCATGTACTAGGTGCAGAGCACTGTACCGAGTGCCTGGGAAAGTGCAACACAACAAAATAACAGACATATTCTATGCCCAAAACGACAACAATTCCTGTCTGTGCTACCCCACGGGGATGCTGTGAAGATACAACTGATGTGAAAATGAGTTGGCAAAATTAAAGCTCTTTAAAAATTCCAGTATCCCTCAGAAAGGGTGGTGGTGGCAAAGGCAGATCCTGAATGTGACCCTCTTGACTAAACGATAAAGCATCTTTTACTCTCCCTCCATGCCAGGGGTTTGTAGAAATCAAGCAATGTGCCTAGTCAGGCTCAGACCCTGGGCATCCGCTCTGTCCTGGTTGTGGCCTTTCCTTGGGGTTTTTATGGACTTACAGATTTGTGGGAGCAGCTAAGTGTGTTTGTTTGGGCACGTGTGAAACTCGGGCTGCTGATGTGAGGGGCTCACCTACTTCTGCGGTGGAGCAGGGCTAGCAGGCCGAAGAGGCAGTGTCACTGGGGTGTGGTGTTCCTTTGACTCAGATTTCTCAGACGTGATACAAGTTGGACCTAATAATTTGGAAAGGCCGAATTGCAGGATCACAGTGGGTGATGACAGGGTGGACGCTGAATTATTGCCCCTCAAATCCCATATCACTGTTGAAACTCAAATGTGGCAGGTTCCCCTAGCTGGCCTCTGCTCCTTGTGGGCAGAGGACACATCATTTCTTTGTGTTTGTACTTCCCAAGCTCTTAGAAAAAGGCATTGCACCTAGGAGGCACTCAGTATTAATATGAAGCTTCTACTTTTCACCCCACAGTCCTTAGTACATAGTAAGCACTCGAAAAACACCACTGTGGCTATTATTACTACCTAATTGTCATCTCCCTTAGGTCTATGACATTGCACTCTCTTGTATCATATTGTACTCTTGTACTGCACACTATTATATCAAAGTGAATGGGAAATGATAAGACCAGGGTAGATGCACAATTCATAATGGAATGCTTTCTGATATAGGTGGTTTTATAGATTAAAATATCTAGGAATAAAATTTTTAAGATTGCTTTCCTCATTTGGCTAAGGAGGTGGATTGGTTCCCAAGCAGGCAATTAATTATAATCCTGTTTTCCATTGCAGGTGTGCAGAATTACTAATTGCATATCACGCTGACATTAACCATGCTGCTGAAGGAGGTCAGACACCTCTGTACCTGGCCTGTAAAAACGGAAATAACGAATGTATCAAACTCCTGCTGGAAGCTGGAACAGACCGAAGTATAACAACCAGTGTAAGTGAAAGACTATTTAAAAATGGTGGTGTGGGGGTGTATCTGCACTGCTAGAAAAAACAAGATTGTTTTCAATTCCCCAGGGATTTTAGGAGAGATTTCTTGGGATTAGAATGTGAGTGGCTTTGTGTGCATTTTTACGGCTACCTCTCCTGTTAGAGCACAAGTTCACCGTGGGCAAAGAACATGTTTTGAACTTTTCTTGAAATAATAATTGTATTTGTAGAACCGTACTAAGTGCTGGGGGAGATACAATATAAGCTTGTTGTGAATAAGGAATGTGTCTGTCTGTTTTTGTATTGTACTCTCCCAAGAGCTTAGTATAGTGCTCTGCAAACAGTAAGCACTCAGTAAGTACGATTGAATGAATAAATCAGGTCCCACAGTCTAAGTAGGAGGGAGTACAGGTATTGAAGCCCATTTTGCCGATGAGGAAATTGAGGCATAGAGAAGTTAAATTACTTGCCCAAGTCGGTAACATAGCAGACAGGTGTTATAGGTGGGATTAGAACCCAGGTCCTCTAACTCCCAGACCCAGGCTCTTTCCACTGGGCCATGCTGCTGTATTTTCCCAAATACTGATCCAGTGTCTTGCACCCAATAAATGTTCAAAAAACACAATATCATCACCACTATGTCCATAAAGTGTTTAACTAGTTCTAGATTTAGGGCAAGGCAGTAGAAATCGTTCACCACAGCAGAAAGAGACCTGCGATAGAAACTCAATTAGCCTTTGGTTGTTTTTTAAACATTTTGTTTTTATAATACAAGATATATAGGGGGATCATTCACCCTATTTAATTCCAAACAGCTTGGCTTTCTGTTGTTCTGCTCCTGTCCATTACTGAACTAGTACTGGACACCTTCAGTCTAAGAGGAAGAGAATTGAATGAGGAAAAGATGAAGGCAGCTTTAGTTGGTGAGCAAAAGGTATGGTGTAACCAGTGTTACTTTAAGTAAAGACCTGTACATCTAGGGAGAGAAACCTGTAGATATACAGTGTATTTCACAGGCGATTAGCGAATTCTCACTTTGGTCTTTCAATGAGAGGACATCAGAGGAGTTCTAAGGATTGAAAGTCTTACAAGGGCGCTTGCCTTACCTTTGTTATGTTAATGAAAAGGAAAACTAATGCCACTCAAAAGGGTAGATGAAAGTCCTTAAATTGATTATAGGGATTCCCAAATAAATCTCTGGCAGCAGACCTGTAGTGCAGCTGCAGTAGCTTCTTGGGGTATGAGCACCGTTGACCTTGTATTTTCAGTCTTTTCAAGCTGAAAGTACTCCCAAAATTGCTTTTTTCCAGGCATCATTAATTAAATTCAATAAATTAACAAAGCTGCCAAATTTGAGTTGAAAATGTGTGAACAGCACATGACCCTGGAAGTCAGAAGGACCTGCTTTCTAATATTGGCTCTGCCACTTGTCCTCTGTATGACCTTGGGCAAGTCACTTCACTTCTCTGTGCCTCGGTTACCTCAGCTGTAAAATGGGGATTAGGACTATGAGCATCATGTGGAACATGGACTGTGCCCAACTTAATTAGCATGTACTTTCCCCAGTACTTACAGTGTCTGATACATAGTAAGCACTTAACAGATACCGTAAAAAAGTGTTCACTGCCTCTGTTATCAGTCAATCAATGGTATTTATTGAGTGCTTACTGTGTGCACAGCACTATATTAAACACTTGGGAAAATTCAATATAACGAAGTTGATAGACATGGCCCCTGCCCACAGTGATCTTATAATCCACACAAGCTCTGAAGTCTGACAGGCAGCTCTTCCTCCTATCTAACCTAAATCCCTCCCACTGTAATTTAAACTCATTCCCTCGTTTGAGATCATTCATTTTTCTCCTGTGAACCTGCAATCTCTAATAGAAGTCTAGCAAACCACCCTGTGTATCAATGCCCACAGAATTAAATGAGCGCCTTGTAGACACAGAGCCTTCCCTGTTCTCAGCATATCAGGGACCTACAAAAGAAGAAGAGCATAGAATCCCTGACCTCGAGAAACTTAAAGTTGTACGCAAGATTGTTGAGTTTGGTGTGGAAGACGGTGTATGTATTAAGACCGCAGCCCCTGCTCACCCTCGAGGAAGATACCTAAATAACTTCCAAAACTTCCAGATACCACCGCAAATCTTGAGCCCTGAGGATTGTTAGCCAATAGGCAGCCTGAAGATGGGTTTCACAGATGTTCAGTTAAAGGGAAACAAGAGGTTTACCGAGGTTACAGAACTTTGGGGGGGGGCCTATCCCTAACCCCAGCTGGCCTTCTGGCTATTTGTTCTTGGCCAACTGACACCCAAAGGAAAACTGACCATGAAGCATTGTGAGAAGTAGCATGGTCTAGTGGATAGAGCACGGGCCTTGAAGTCAGAAGGCCGTGGGTTCTAATCCCTGCTCTTCCACTTGTCTGCCATGTGACCTTGGGCAAATCACTTCACTTCTCTGTGCCACAGTTACCTCATCTGTAAAATGAGGATTAAGACTCTAAGCCTCCTGTGGGACAGGGACTGTATCCAACCTAATAATAATTGTGGTATTTGTTAAGCACTTACTATGTGCCAAGCACTGTTCTAAGCGCTGGGCTACATACAGTATCTATCCCAGGCCTTAGTACAGTGCCTGTCTCATAGTAAATGCTTTACAGATGCCACTGGAAAAAAAAAGGTCATAACAGATCTCTGTGACCAACGGAAATGAAATGGGCTTAGGTTCACTTTCTACTCTTGACTTTCAGGATGGCTGGACCCCAGTCCACGCCGCTGTGGATTCTGGAAACGTGGACAGCCTCACGCTCCTCATGTACTACGGAGGGCCGGAGAGCGGGAATTCTGGGAGCAAAGATCAGACGGGCTTGGGGAGCCGAGAGGAGAGTCGGGGAGCCATGCCTGTCATTTCGGCCGATCTCATCAACCAGGCTGACAAGGAGGGTTGGACGGCTGCCCACATTGCGGCTTCGAAAGGTTTGAAGGTCAGTCGTTCTGAATGCAGTCTACTAAGGGTAGCTCTATTTGCTCCATTTTTAAAAATAGTATTTATTAAGTGCTTAGTAGGTTCCAAGTGCTATGCTAAGCGCTAGGGTAGATACGAGATAATCAGATAAGACAAGTCCCTCTCCCACCTGGGGCTCCCAATCTGAGAGGTAGAATAGGTTATTTTATCCCCATTTTACAGAAGTGAAACCTGAGGCACAGAAAGGTTAAGTGACTTGCTCTAGGTCACACAGCAGTTGACGCGGATCTGGGACTAGAACCCAGGCCTTTGGACATCCCTTTCCCTCCAATGTTTTTTTCCACTAAACCACTTTGCCTCCCCTTTCAAAGTCGCTGATAAACAGCTGCAGTATTGCTTTGTGCTTCTTGGTGGTGTTTCAAAATGGAGACCCTCAAGCAACAGTGGAATGAGGATAGAGCCGGGCAGAGGAGGGCCAGGTAGAGGAGCAGGGAGGCAGAAATTTGAGATCCATTTGTAAGTTTCATGCTGGAGATTTTGTAGTGTTGGCCACACCAGGTTAGGTGGGACAGGAAGTACTCGTTTGTTGCCAACCAGTCAAGGATGAGTATTTATTGAGTGCCTACTCTGTACCGAGCACTTGAGAGGATGGATTGAAAGTGTGGGGCCCAGCCCCCTCACACCAGCCCCAACTTAGGTGTGTCCTAGCCCAATTCCGGCTGCAGCAGCCAAATGGAATCAGAAGATCAGGAGATCTTTAGTCCCAAACCAGAAATGGTTTTCAGATCACTGTGCTTCTACAGTACCAACTCCATTGTCTAATACAGTGCTTGGCACATATTAAGCACTTAATTAAAATTATTATTTATGATTACAAGTGCATTTCTCCCACACACTCGCCCACATTAACCACTGAGTTTTCTCAATCCAGGTGTCTAGTGACATACTATGTCTAAGGCATCCACTTTTTTCCTTGTTTTTAAAGTCACTTGAAACCCAGGGTGCGTTCTACGGTGAAACACACAAAACCGAATGCATAAAGTCTCAATAAACTCGTGCAAGGTTGTATCCGGACGTTCCGAAGTGGAAAGGAGATTTCCAATAAGGTTCCAAGGCTGCTCCTGCTGACAGCTGAATTTTATGTGGGATCTCCAGACCAAGGGAATGCCTTTCATCTCAGCTAGTAATGCCTCTCTCATCTCTCCAGAATTGCCTAGAAATCCTCTGCGGTCACGGCAGGCTGGAGGCTGAAAGGAAAGATAAGTGCGATCGAACTGCGCATGACGTGGCAACAGATGACTGCAAGCATCTTCTGGAGAACCTCAGTGAGTGGCAGTTTACAGTCTTATCCCTCTGAAATATTTAAACCCTGGAGCCACAGTGGAGTCATTTGCTTCTTAACTTCCAAGTGCTTTTTTTTGTGTTGTTGTTGTTGTTGAACTCCAACCCCAAAACCAGCTTCTTGCTCTTTGTCAATACCCTAGTCGTCATCATGGGATTTGCAAACGTTTTATAAAATGGTTCCCGTCCCCGAGCTGTACTACAGGCTGAGTTGGCCCACTGTCCTGTCTTTTTCCTCAGAGAGGGTGCTCATAATTTCCCTTCAGTGTCTTTCTATCCCTTCTGATGGTCCTGATGGGGATTGGTTTGATTTCCTTTGATACACAAAGCAGAAACTCCTGGCCATAGGTTTCAACTCTCTCCACCAGCTTGCTCTCTTTTATACTTCAGCTCTCTTCATCTCCTTCTGCCCAGCTCACGCCCTTTGCTTCCCTCCTCGTCTTCCCTCCTATCTGTACCTCGGCCTCCATTCTCCTGCCTCTGATCTCTCTTATGCAGGCTGTTTCCCCTCCTTGGAACTCCCTGTCCCTTCAAATATGCTAGGCCGCAGCTCTCCCTATCTCCGAAGCCCTCCTAACACCCCCCACCCCCCGCAGGAAGCCTCCCCCAACTAATTCTCCACACCCGAAGTTGTATCAACCCAACGGCCACCCTTAGCATTTTAGTCAATTCCTCATTAGTAGTGGAAAGAGCACAGACCTGGGAGTCGGATGACCTGGGCTCTAATCCTAAATCTGCCCTTGCCTGTCATGTGACCTTGGGTAAGTCACTTCTCTGTGCTTCACTTTCCTTATCTGTATAATGGGCATATATACCTGTTCTCTCCCTGTCCTTAGACTGGGAGCCCCATGTGGTCAGTGACTATGCCTGACTGATTATCTTATATCTACCTCAGCACTTTGTACAGTGTTTCGCACACAGTAAGAGCTTATCAATCATAACAATATATTATTATTATAATGAGAAGAAGAACTATGTACCCTCAGTGAGGGGGAATTCACTGTTCTCCCAAACAGCCTGAGGTGCCGTCACTCTTAAACAGACAATCTGGGCTCCTATGATTCGTTGCCCCCCACTCAATCCCCAGCACCTATAATCTTGCCTGAGTTTCTGGTCATTCCCTGGCCAAAAAAGAGGTTCAGTCTTTGAATCTTCTTGTGATGGACAAAAATTTTCGCATTTTGGTGCTTGGCTACATAAAAGGAAGGACCATTTCAGAGGGTAACTGAAAGCAACTGTGTTCTATCCTGTTCCCTATTATTCACATTCAGAAAGGCTTTCCTCTTAGAAAACTGCTAAGGTCTCTCTCTCCCATTTTCAACTATTTCAGTCACGGTTTATGCTCTGAAAGGAAATAAGACCTGTGGGATTAGTGTCAGGAATAATTAGGATTGGAAGCTCAGCTGGGTCTATGCCTGGGCTAAATCTACAAGAAGTGAAAGAATAAAAAATTCGGAAAATCACCTTCCTTCTGATAAAGGCTAAGAAATAAGCCTAGAAACAGAAAATTGGGATGATTTGAACTTCACTTGATGTGAAAAAATATATATATATATGTAATATCTATAAATATCCATATATTAAATAAGTGGACTTCGGATATATATATTTCTGTGTCATCCCAGAAGGCTCTTTAATGCTTTGCAATGGCACTGATTTTTATTTATTTCACAATACCTCTGCTCACTTTCCTTTCATGAAATTTACTGCCCTCATATTCTCTTTATTTTCCGCTTCTCCCAGATGCTTTGAAAATATCCGTAAGAATTTCTGTTGGTGAGAAACAGCCAGCCGTTTGTGGTTCCGATGATTTTGAAGCAGAAAACACAATATGTGCTTTAAATATCCGTAAACAGACATCGTGGGATGATTTTTCCAAAGCTGTGAGTCAGGCTGTGACGAACCATTTCCAAGCAATCTCTTCTGATGGATGGAAGCGACTAGAAGACTTGACGTTTAATAACGCTACTGAATCCAGCGTTGGCCTCAGTGTGAGCAGTATCCTATCAGTCAAACTAGGTATCCGCTGCCTAGCCATGCATGGGCAAAAGTTTCATTGTGGGGTTTATAGTGTTGGCGGGGTTCATATAATGCGGTGGGTAATTCTTTGAGGAAGTGCATTCAGGGTTGACTGGCTTCCTGCTGGTTCTATTCATTCCTGGGGGTTGTGTGCTAGTATGGAGAGGCTTTTATGCTGGGAACATTTTGTGCTCGAAGCGTAAAACAGGATTTGAGTGCTCGATGCGGTTTTGGGATAGGCTTTCTGTCTAACTCATACTGGGAGTAGGGAAGTAGCAAGACCATCCTGTAAAGCTTAGAACACTGCCAATCAATCAATCAATTAAATTTATTGAGTGCCTACCATGTGCAGAGCACTGTACTAAGTGCTTGGGAGAATATTACAGAGTTGGTACATACATTCCCTGCCCACAGTGAGCTTACAGTCTAGAGGGGATTCAGACATTAATATAAAGAAATGAAATTACAGTTATGTACATAGGTGTTGTGGAGCTAAGGAAGGGGTGAATAAAGGGTGTGAATCCAAGGCAAGGATGACACCGAACAGAGTGGGAGAAGAGGAAATGTGGGCTTAGTCTCAGAAGGCCTCTTGTGAGGAGATGTGCTTTTAATACGGCTTTGAAGATGGAGAGAGTGATAGTCTGTAGAAAGTGAAGAGGAAAGGTGTTCCAGGCCAGAGGCAGGACGTGGACAAGAGGTCATCGCTGAGATAGACCAGATAGATGCCAACATAGCTGCGTGACTTTGAGCTGCAGCAATGTCATATGGGGTTTACACTAGTTCAGTTCTTTCCCAGTTGACAAGGACTGGATTCAGGTTCTAGTGGATTTGGGACATTAATCCCCGCAAGTCACCAAAGGCCAGAGTTTTCCTCCTAGTCATAGTAACGATAGTAGTTTTCAACTGATCAATTCCTCCAAGGTTGATTTATGCTGTACAGATAGGACACTGATTTATTTATGTGCATGTAGAACATAGATGCCTCTGGGAAGCAGCATGGCCTAGTGGAAAAAGCCTGGGCCTGGGAGTCAGAGGATCTGGGTTCTAATCCTGACTCCCACTTGCCTGCTGTGTGTCCTTAGGCAAGTCACTTAACTTCTTTGGGCCTCAGTTTCCTCATTTGTAAAATGGGAATTCAATACTCATTCTCCCTCCTACTTACAATGGGAACCCTATATGGAACCTGATGATCTTGTACCTAAACCGGCACATAGTACTGTGTTTGGCACTTGTTAAATGCTTAACAAATACCACAGGTATACTATTCTTCTTATTATGGAATGCTACGACAACCTCTGGGATTGTATGATACAAGTTCATTTGTGCAAAATTCTGAGTGTGAGCAATTAATTTTGTCATATTGAGTATGGATTTCAGTCACAGAGTTGTAATATTTGCCAACGTAAAGACCTAGTCAGGTTTGCTTCACTCTGACCCTTTGTGACTTTGTTTTTACAATTAGGAAGTGTGACGTGGTCAACAGGTCAGAGTTTTTCCCAGCCTCCGTGGGACTTCCTGCAAAAGAACAAGGTGGAACATGTAACCGTATTTTTGTCAGGTAAAACTTTGCTGCTTTGGCTTTTGAAAAGTTGTGCATTGAATTACCACCTCAGAGGAAGAGGGAGTCAGGGTTGCTTCTGGGCAACTTGCGTTTCTTCGTCTCACCCGCTTCTCTTTGTGCAAGTAACTGCTTTTGTTGCTGACATTTTTCTGGATTTGAAATGCACTCATTCTCTTTACCTTCCCCAAAAGGTGAATTACTTTTTGAGACTCTTAGACTGGCAATGTCCCCTTTCCCCTCAGGTTCCCAGGTATGAGGAGGGAAACTATTGTTTCAGCCCACAGGTGTCTGGACTAGACACCTGGCCTTACTCGCCCTGGGCTTCCAGTGAGGCCAGAGAGCTTCTTGCGTGGAGCTGTAAAGAGCTGAAAGGTTCCACATAAGACCACAGATTGATTCTCCTTGACTTGTTAGTTGGCCTCTTGAAAGTCTGCCAGGTCCTCCAAAAACTCCTTGCCCTCTCTGTCCCCTCAGTTAGACTGAAAGGTTGGCACCTCTGCCCTGTATTATCATTGAGTTGTTCCAAACAGATGTCGAACAATGCTTTGCCTAACTGGACCAAGATGGGGTGGATCTTCCTTACGTAAAGACTTCACAACCCACTGTAGGGTGCCCCAATTGTGAATGGGGTGGAGATTCAGGGAACTAGGGTGCTCCAGTCTCCTTCATAAATGGGGTGGGGATTTGGGAAAACTAACAGATCATTTAATGAGTGATAGCATCTCTTCTGTGGAAGAGACAAAAAGGTGAGCAGGGGAAGTTGACTCTCATCTGGGGATTGTATGCATGGACCCTGCCGTCCTCCCTTTCTCACTCTGACCTCTTGGGGCTCCTGAATGATTAGTTATGGTATTTAAGTGCTTACTACATGCCAAGCACTGTACTAAGCAGTGGGGTAGATATTAGTTAACCAGGTCAGACACAGTCCCTGCCCCACATAGGGGTCACAGACTAGAGGAGAGGGAAAACAGGTACTCAATTCCGACTTTACAGATGAGGAAACTGGGGCACAGAGAAATGAAATGACATGCCCATGGTCACATAGTAGGCAAGTGGCAGAGCCAGGATTAAAACCCGGGTCCTTTGACTCCCAGACCCACACCCTGGGTAATTCTTATATTGAAGTATTTGAAGATGTAGTAACTAGTTTTGCAAGAATTAAGCATTGCAGTAGTACAAATGATGTACAGACCCCAACCTTCAGTTGGAAGGTGAATGTCACTGCAGAAAGGGTGAGTGTTTTACTGGATGGTGACTGAGCTTTCTCCAATTCATAAGCCACTCTGTAGTTAATGGGTATCATATTTCCATACTTGTTAATTTTGACTTAGTTTTATCAGTGGAGATTCGCTGACTTTGTGTGTGTAAACTGTTTTCTTGAAGGACCTCAAGAAGGCTGCCTCAGTAGTGTGACTTACGCATCCATGATCCCTCTTCAGATGCTACAGAACTACCTCCGGCTGGTAGGTTTGCAGGGCATGATTAGAGCTGCAGCATTTGATTACAGAGAAATAGTCCACTTGCGAAGTGTAGTTTCTGACCTTGATATCTGATTTGATATCTGTTTGATATCTGCTTGTTACCCCTGCACTTGGGTTTGCAGCCTTGATTCACCCCTCCCTCAGCCCCACAGCACTTTTGTACATATCCATAGTTTATTCACATATATTAATGTCTGTCCCCCCATCTAGACCATAATCTCGTTGTGGGAAGGGAATGTATCTACCAGCTCTGTTATACTGTTCTTTCCCAAGCACTTAGTAAAGTGCTCTGCATATAGTAAGTGCTCAATAAATACCATTGATTCATTGATTACATACTGTAGGAAGTAGCCAAAGGCCCAGGAAGAAGCCAGCCCTGGGAAACATGGGAGAGGAATATCACAGGCAACAGGGAGCAATATAATAGTAATGGCATTTGTTAAGCACTTACTATATGCGAAGCACTGTGCTAATGACTGGGGTAGATTGAAGATAATTGGATTGGACAGTTCCTATCCCATATAGGACTTACAAGTAAGAACAGGTACTTTAATCCTAATGATTATTATCATTATTAGTATGATATTTATTAAGTACTTACTATGTGCCAAGCATTATATTAAATCCTGGAATGGATACAGTATATGTCATCCTTGTCCCACATGGACCTACTTCTGAGAAGCAGGACATGCTTCTGAGAAGCAGCATGGCTCAGTGGAAAGAGCACGGGCTTTGGAGTCAGAGGTCATGGGTTCGAATCCCGGCTCCACCACTTGTCAGCTGTGTGACTGTGGGCAAGTCACTTAACTTCTCTGTGCTTCAGTTACCTCATCTGTAAAATGGGGATGAAGACTGTGAGCCCCACGTGGGACATCCTGATTCCCCTGTGTCTACCCCAGCGCTTAGAACAGTGCTCTGCACATAGTAAGCGCTTAACAAATACCAACATAATAATGGACCTCACGGTTTAAGGGGGATGGAGAACGGGTAGTGAGTTTGCACTTTACAGATGAGAAAACTGTACGGACTTGGATCTGTCACCTAAGTACAGATTTGGTATTCACCTCACCCTCAACCCCACTGCACTTATGTGTGTATTTAAAAATTATGATTTATAAATTGTTTATTTGCATTAATGTCTGTCTCCCCCTCTAGACCGCAAACTCGTTGTGGGTAGGGAACATGTCTAGCAATTCTGATGTATTGTGCTCTCCCAAGCACTTAGTACAATGCTCTGCACACAGTAAGCTCTCAGTAAATACCGTGGATTGAGTGAGATCCAGAGAAGTTGTGATTTTTTCCCCAAGGTCACACAGAATGCAGGTGGCAGAGCCAGGTCTCGTGGCTCCCCTCCCTCTGCTCTTTTCACATTATTTACTTAGCCCCTCTGTCACCCCATCATTTGACAGAGTCTCAGACTATGTGGCGTCTAGGTCCAGAACACAGACCTTTAATCGCTAAGAAAGTCAATTCTTCTCATTCTCACCAAACCGATTTCAGGTTGAGTTGAGCCTCCCTTTCCCAGGAGTTTTACATCTGTGAAAATTCCCACTGCCCCTCCTGCCATGTTCTCCTGAAGCTTAGCACCTCCCGCCAGATTGACACCAAGCACATACACCCTCCTTGGATCTTGACGATGGATGATTGAGGTTGGCATAACATGCGGCGAGTGGATGCCAGTCCTCAAAATTCCCAAAATTGGGAGACTGTAAATCCTTGAGCATTTCTGCTGTGAGCCGGATTCAATCAATCAATCGGTCAACCCTGTAAATTGTATTTAATGAGTGCTTACTGTGTGCAGAGCACTGTTCAAAGTGCTTGGGTGAGTCCAATGTAACTATATAACAGATGCTTTACCTGCTCACAGTGAGCTTACAGTCCCTTTGTGCTTTGAGGCTGTTTGGCAGACTTGGGCCCAGCAGGTGCTGCCCTTTGAATGTCATGGGCAGCTGACAGGAAACATTCAGGCCACATCATCAGAACTTCCCTGTGGCAAATCCTCCTCTTCCACCACATCTGGGCCCAAGTGGACCAGTAGGGCTAGGACAGTACGTCTTCCAGGACTAGTAAATTGGTCCTGAAAACACAGCCTTCCTGGCCTCAAACCCGCTCTTCTCTTACCCTCCTTCCCTACACTCTCCACTCCCTCCCCAGGCAGAGCAAAATTTCTTCTGGGCAATTATTCGAAGGAATGTCGGCACCCAATAATGAGCAACCAGTTCTTCCCATCCTGCTGTCAAAGTAGACAGGTGTGTACTGAAGGTCTCTCTGGGAGAAAACACAGCTTCCCAGTTTATCTATGTATTTCAGGCAGTGAATACCTTAGCTATAGCCAAGAGGAGGTCCAAGCTGTTTGGGTTGGAATCCCACTTTGTAGCTCCTTTTGGCTTGGTTTGGGCATTTGTGGTTCCTTGTTTTTCTAGCTCATCTAGTTCCCTGACTCCTCACCTACATCTGTCTCTCAGACAGTGGAAAGATTTCCTGGCTTTCTGACGGATTTGTACACTTTAGAGAAAGAACCAAAGTTGTGTGTTTATATTTAGTTTTTTTTTAAATGGGATTTCCATCAGAAAGGAGTGAAAATAGTTAATAGATGTGTTTCTGTGTTCAAGCCTGAAACTGCAGGAATGCATTTCAGGGAAGGTCATTTCAAAAACAGACAGCAAAGCCATTAATCAATCAATGTATTTATTGAGTGCTAACTATGTGCAGAACACTCTACTAAGACGTTGGGAGTATGGTAGAATGCAACCAAAGTTAAGAGATCCTAGAATAGATTGGATAGAACTAGTACCTGCAAAAGGAATGCGTAGTCTTAGCTCCCCTTGATCAGAAAAAACAATCTAATTTTGAATTAAATTTTGAAGCATTTCTGGTGAACAGGAAGCATGAATGAGCTACAGCAAATCAACCTGTTGAGTTTAGCCATTTTTGTAATGATGTTGAATTATTTCTGTCTGAATTAAATTATGCCCCAAATGTCAGTAAAATCTCCCCTTACTGGAGAAACCATACATGTCAGATACCTGTGTGCCCCAAATTTCAGCTCCTTAGAAGCAGTGTGACAGGGATAGAATTGGGATTGAGGAGCAGCATGGCATAGTGGATACAGCACGGGTCTGGGAGTCAGAAGAAGTCATGGGTTCTAATCCCAGCTCTGGTACTTGTCTGCTGTGTGACCTTGGACAAGTCACTTCACTTCTCTGTGCCTGAGCTCATCTGTAAAATGAGGATTGAGATTGTGATCCCCACGTGGGACAGGGACTGTTTCCAACCCGATTTGCTTGTATCCATCCCTGTGCTTAGTACAGTGTCTGGCACACAGTAAGCGCTTAACAAATACGTAATTAGAATAATAGAATGCGCTTAACAAGTTTAGGCAACAATCCGATTTTTATGGGATTCTCTCTTCTGAGGATTTTAGGCATCTGTTTTCTCGAAGTCACCATGAACGTTACACAGCGTGTGACTTGGGTTTGCACTGAGGGGACAGTGACTTTGCCCCCTTAGGAAACTACCAGTTAAATGCGGTCAGGGTGAAGAAGAGGGCACCCCATAAGAGAAGACGGCCCTTAGGTACGATAAATTGCCTAAAATCTTGAAGTGAGAGACAGTGACCCCTGGTGGGAATTTATAAGCAGTAGCCGTAATTCATTCATTCACTAGTATTTATTGAGCGCTTACTATTCATTCATTCATTCAATAGTATTAATTGAGCGCTCACTATGTGCAGAGCACTGTACTAAGTGCTTGGAATGTACAAATCGGCAACAGATACAGCCCCTGCCCTTTGACGGGCTTACTATGTGCAGAGCACTGTACTAAGCGCTTGGAATGTACAAATCGATAACAGATAGTGACCGTCCCTGCCCTTTGACGGGCTTACAGTCTAATCGGGGGCTTATTAAGCCGTAATGACAACGTCGGGTGCTTACCGTGTGAAGAACATGTACTGCCCAAGGGGAATAATAATTAATAATTAGCATTTGTTAAGCGCTTACTCTGCGCCAAGTACTGTACTAAATGCTGGGGTTAATACAAACAAATCAGGTTGGACACAGTCCCTGTCCCACATGGGGCTCTCAGTCTCAATCCCCATTTTACAGAGGAGATGACTGAGGCCCTGAGAAGTGGAGTGACTTGTCCAAGATCATACAGCAGACAAGTGGAAGAGCTGGGATTAGAACCCATGACCTCCAGAAATCCGGGAACATTGATTCACAACCAGTTCCTGACCCGCAATCTAAAAAGGGTAGGGTATTGGGAAAGGGAGGATGAACACCCAAAGAAATAAATAATGCTGAAAATTTAGCAAGAAGAACAGTTGAGCTCTAGGAAAGTACATCTTTGGTCCAAACAACCCTACCCACATCACGCCTATCTTCCTATTTTCTTATTCATTTGAGGCAGAGACATTACCGAGTCACATGGGAGAGTGATGGGTGGCAGATATTATTCTTCCCCTTTTATAAATGGCAAAATTGAGGTCCATGAAGATGAAATGACTTGCCTGAGGTCACACAGGAGGCCAGTGGCAGAGTGGGATTGGAATCCAGGTCTCCTGATTCCCACTTCTATACTCTTTATTAGGAGACCTAATAATTATCTGGGGGTCTTGGTTCCCAAAACTATGAGACATAACCATTGGGGGATGCATGGATGTGGGGAGAAGGAAGTCCAGAATCCCTTCTTAGTGTTATCATTATTAATAATGAGACAGTCTAAATAGCAAGAACAGATATTGAATCACCATTTAAAGATGAAGAAACTGAGAGGCACAGAGAAGTTGTTAGAGTCACACAATAGGCAAGTGGCATCGCTGAGATTAGAGCCCTAATAATAATAATAATGGTGATATTTGTGAAGCGCTCACTATGTGCCAGGCACTGTACTAAACACTGGGATGGGTACAAGCAAATCGGGTTGGATAGAATCCCTGTCCCCCATGGGTCTCGCAGTCTTAATCTCCATTTTAAAGATGTGATTACTGAGGCACTGAGAAGTCAAGCGGCTTGCCCAGAATCACACTGCAGACAAGTGACGGAGCTGGGTTTGGAACCCAGGTCCTTCTGACTCCAGGCCCTTGCTCTTTCCACTACGCCAAGCTGCATCTCCCTAGAGGTGCCAGTGCTCAGATGTACCCTTCCCAACATGGAAGAATGACTGGCCACTGGGGCCATTGGGAAGGTTGGAGATTGCCGAAGTGCAGTCACCTTCCTGGATGGTTTCTCCACAAGACAACCCAAGGCTCACATTTTAACCTCTCTGCTCTTGGTTTATCTACAGGTGGAGCAATATCATAACGTGGTCTTCCATGGCCCTGAAGGAAGCTTGCAAGACTATATAGCCCATCAGATAGCACTCTGCCTGAAGGTAATACCCGACCCTCCACCCGCAAGCTTCTGGAAATTTAGATGGGGGTGGGGTGTGGCTTTAAGGAATCCATATCTTCTCTATTACAGCACAAGCAGACAGCTGCAGGATTCCCTTGTGAAATAGTGAAAGCCGAAGTGGACACCAACTTCTCCAAGGAGCAGCTAGTGGAGTTATTCATCAATAGCGGTAAGGTCCCTCTGGGGATTCTGCTTGGGCTCTAGCCGGCAACTTGGCAATGATGCTGATGGAAGGAAAGTGCTGTGTAACGGGGATTGCTTGATCGATTGATTAACACAGTTTTATTCTCACTTAGCAGCAGCAGCCCATTAGAAATTGGAGTGTGCCGAGACCCCAAAGATCTCCTTGCTGCTGCCGTTGAATGAGGATAAAACTGTTAGAAGAATTAACTGACTCTAATGGGACCCATGGTGGGTATCATTCCCTAGTTAATCAATTGATCAGCAATCCCTGCTTATATAGCACTTTCACAGTCCCCTCAAGTTTCTGGAATAATGGTAACCAAATACTATGGTTTTAATTTCTGACTGAAAGCTTAGAGTGTGTGATGTTCCTTCTGTTCCTGATTACTGCAAATGGTGCTCTGAATAAGGTATTCTCTTAGCCATTAAGAAGTCACAGTCCTTTTAGAATGGCTTCCATGAAGGTAGTTTGCTGTGACTTTTTTTTCTGATTTAGCAGTAAAGAAACAGTTATGCATGCCGGGATTAAGAGTTCCACTTCATGTTACCCCCAGAATTAGTGGCAGAACTAAGATACAGTGAAAGCACAGACAGGAAGTGGAGGATCTGTTCATTTTACACACGTCTAGACAGTAAACCTGATATGGACAGGGTATGTATCTGGTAATTCTTTTGTTTTGTACTCTCTCAAGCACATGGTACAGTGCTTGGCACATAGTAAGTGTTCAATAAATCCCACCGATTGATTGAATGATAGATTGATTTTATCCCTAGCCCCTTCCCTTGCTGTGAGATTGTGAATTTGTCCCTGTCCTTGCTCTGCCCTGAGCCCAGATGAGAATGCTGAAGTGGTTGGGTCCGCAGAGGGCATCCTGGTTTGTGAGGACTTGTGAAGGGAACCAAGAATGGATAAAAAATAAACTAGTTTGAAGAGGAGAGGTGATTCCCTTAGCTTCTAAATGGATAAAGCAGACAAAAAGTAAATGAGTCTTCCCTTCTCTTAGGGTCTTTCCCCAGAGACTGTCGCACAACTGGGTCAGGGTGGTGAGGTGGTCAGTGTAGCAGTGGAAAGGCAAATTCAAGCACATTGCTTAGGATAGAATTAGGTTAACAGGAGGGATATTTTTGAAAATTGCTGCAACTTTCGCAGGTAATTTTTAATTCAGAGATGCTAACAGTATATATCCAAACTACAAAACTCACCTGAAACTTCTGAGAGAACTTTTCTTTTGTTGATACAAGGGGTTTTTCCACCATTTTTAGAAACTGTAGCCCTACAGCCTCAAGATGTCGCCTTCCCCTCATATCCACTGTACTCCTCTCACAACCCTTCCTCTGACACCCACCTCTCATCCGCCTCCCCTTACACCCTCTTCACGCCTCTTCTCCTCAGCGCCATAACCCCCTTCACAGCCTAAGAGGACCTGCACTAGAGCCATAGCTGAAGAATGGAGTAGCAGCAGAAAAATAAGAAGGAAAGGGAGCAAGAGAAGGAAAAGAAGAAAAACTGTTCCTGCTTTTACTACTTCAACTAACTCCCCAGAGTTTACACTTCCAGAGCAGCTGGGCCACATCTTAGCTTCAGTCAGAGAAAGGAATTTTGGGAGGGTGGTGGAAGTAGGTACGGTTTCTCTTTTCACCTTTCACTGGCAGCTGCTCTTCCACGTTCTGCTTCAGTCCTCTCAAACAAACTCATTCTTATCTTCCCTCTCACCCATGTCTTGCTCACACCCTCTCTTTGGCCTGGAAGTCTCTCCCTCTAAACAATTGACAGACAACTGAAATCACCCTTCTGAAAAACCCTTCTAAAATCACATCTCTCCAAGGAGGCCTGCCCTGATTAATCTATCATTTTCCCACCCTATTTCCCCCATTTCACCAACTGCCACTTCATCCCCAACTGCCGCTTTAGCTCTTGAGCACTTATTTGGTGCAGAGCCCTGTACTAAGCATTTGGGAGACAATAATAGAATTAGGAGACAAAATCCCTACTCTCAATAAATTTCAAATGTAGTGGGATAGATAGACACTAAAATAAATTACAGATAGGGGAAAGCAACAGAGTTTAGATGTGGGGAGGAAGCCAGGTGAGTACCCAAGTGCTTAGTGATGTCAACATGCTAAAGTTGTAGTAGTGGGGGAATAGGGTGGGGATAGGATCAATTAATCAGGGAAGACCTCCTGGAGGAGATAGATGTAACTTCATGAAGACTTTGAAGTCAGGGAGAAAAGTGGTCTGAAGTTTGTGAATGAGGAAGGGAATTTCAGGAAGGAGGGAGGATGTGAGCAAGATATCAGCAGTATGAGAGGCAAGATACCTGATCAGGATGTCCAGATGGAAGCAGTTTGAGGTTCCAAGGCTCATCTACTCACAGAAAAGCAGACCTTTAGAATATTGAGCACAGGCCTAAGAGTCCAAGGAATTGTACTGTAATCCCAGCCATGCCAATTTCTCTCTGCCTCAGTTCCCTTATCTGTAAAGTTGGGATTCAGTCCTCCTCCCTCTGTTTTAGATTGGGAGCCAGGTAGAACAAGGACTGTGTCCAACCTCAACTTTTATCTACCCCAGCATTTAGAACAGTTCTTGTCACATAGTAATCACTTAACAAACATCATAAAAATAAAAGTCTTCCTGGAGATAAGTCATGTCCTGGGAATAAGCACTTTGGAAGCTGCATTCTCTAGAAATAGTATTAAAAGCAAAACCAATAATAGAATTTATTATGTACTAAAGTGCTTGCAAAGTCATCTCCACGGAGGTGATAGGGCAGCAACATTTCCCCTGGGTTCAGAGCAGACATAGACTCTGTCCTACATGGGGCTTGCCAAGTAAGAAAATTGGCGTCACAAGATACCAAGTCTTAGTTCAAAGTAATCTTGGCTTTGCCCACTAAGGCAACTTCACCTTTCACGGCACCCGAATCAAGGCAGCTCAGAGCTCAGAGAAGAAGTATATCCTAGTGGAAAGATCAGGGACCTGGGAGTCAGGAGAACTAGGTTCCAAATCCAGCTCTACCACTTCCCTGCTATGTGGCCTTGGACATGTCACCTAACTTCTAGATGCGTCCATTTCCTCATCTATAAAACAGGGAGTAAAAGTCCTGTTCTTCCTTCCCCTTAGACTGTGAGTTTCATATAGGGCAGAGACTGTGTCCTATCTGATTATCTTGTACCTACCCCAGGGTTTAGAACAGTGATCGGCACATAGAAGTGTTTAACAAATACCACATTTGCTAGTATAATTAGCTCAGAAAGTAACAGATATAATATGGGGTTGTTGCTTGAACCTGGCTCAACACTTCCTGGGTTAGTGATAAACTTAAAAGAAAAATGTCTGTATACTTTGGGATTCATTCCCTACAGCAAACTTAGAATTAGTATCATCTCCGTTTGTACAGTAATAACTGAGCACTGATCTATTTTACCATTTCTTGTACTGTGGCTTAATGGGTAAATTGCTCTTTCTTTGTATTTCAGCTTGTCTGATCCCTGTGAAACAGCCTCCTGTGAGCAAAAAAGTCATCGTCATCCTAGAGAATTTGGAAAAAGCTTCATTATCAGAGTTGTTGGGAGACTTTCTAGCTCCCCTTGAGAACCGTAGCAGTGAAAATCCCTATACTTTTCAAAAAGGTAAAGAAAATATTTTTGCACGACACATTAGGGTGATAGAACAACTAAAAGAAGGAAGCAGGATGGCCAAGTGGAAAGAAAGAGCATGGGCCTGGGAGTCAGAGGACCAGAGTTTTAATTCTGGCTTCACAATTTATGTGCATTGTGATCTTGGGCAAGTTATTTAAACTTTCTGTGCCTCAGTTTCATTGTCTGTAAAATGAGGACTAAATCCAATTGCCCTCCTACTTAGACTCTGAGCCCCTTGTGGGGCAGGAGTTGTGAACAGCCTGCTTATCTGGTACCTACCCCAGCACTTAATACAATATTTTGCTCATAGTAGGTGCTTAAGAAATGCCAAAAGAAAAAAAAAATAAAGAAGCTACTGTCAATTGCCTAACAATTCAGTTTTCATATTAATATTTTGGCCCTAGATGAATATGTATTGTTTCAGGCATTTGTTGATAAATTCATTTAACAGTATTTACAGATTGCCTACTCTATGCAGAGCACCATATTTGGCATTTGGGAGAGTACAATAAAAATTTGATGACAGAGATCCCTCTCCTCAAACAAACTTACAATCTTGATGTATTCCATAAGTGATTTGCTGGTTTTTTATGATCTATTGCCAAATTGTGTTTTTGTGTTTTGTTTTTTTTCAGGAAATGGAGTGGCCAATTCTTATTACTTCCATGAAAACTGCTTTCTGGTGGGAACCATTGCAAAGTCGTGTCTCCAGGGATCTGATCTCTTAGTGCAGCAACATTTCCGCTGGGTTCAGTTAAGATGGGATGGAGAGCCCATCCACGGGCTCCTGCAAAGGTTTTTAAGAAGGAAAGTAATGAATAAGGTAAGAGAGCGGCAGTAGGTAAGAGAGTGGCAATAGCTGGATCATTAAGTCATTTCTTTGTTGTCCAGGGAAAGCTGTGACTCTAAATCTGAAAAATGAATTCACTCATTCAAAAGTATTTATTGAGCGCTTACTATGTGCAGAGCACTGAACTAAGCACTTGGAATGTGCAATTCGGCAATAGATAGAGACAATCCCTGCCCATTGACGGGCTTACAGTCTAATCGGGGGAGACGGATAAAAACAAGACAATTTAAGCACGATAAATAGAATCAAGGGGATTAACAAAAATAAATAGGGCAATAAAAATATATACAAATGAGCACAGTGCTGAAGGGAGGAGAAGGGAGAGGGGGAGGAACAGAGGGAAAGGGGAGAAGGAATTGTCTGGGTCCAAGAACTTTTGAGAATGAAACTAAATCTGATCATTCTGTCAAAGCTCCTTGGCAATATAACTGCTTTGGTCTTTTCTGATAATATTTTTGCCATATCCACACTATTTATTACTCTATAATCTTCATTCAGTCAATCAATCAATCGACCATATGTATTGGATGCTTACTGTGTGCAGAGCACTGTACTCAGTGCTTGAGAGAAAATGATATAGGAGAGTTGGTAGACCAGGTCCTGACCCAAAGGAGCCTACAGTCTAGAGCAGGAGACCGACATTAAAATAAATTGGAGACCGACATTAAAATAAATTACGGATATGTAAATGAGTACTGTGGGGCTGAGGGTGGACTGAATAAAGGACTGAACTCCCTGCAAACCCTCAGTGGTTTAGTTTAATTAGGCTCTACTCACTTAAGGGTGGTCAGACCAAGCTTGACATAAATTGGCATAGCTCTGCCAGTGTATGTTGGCAGAGGAATATGAAAAAAGATTTAATCATTGGCACCAATCATTCTGTCTTGTTTACTCCTATTCACCTCACAGTCTAGATTTTTTAATCTAAGGGAGGGTGAATGAATAAATGAACCAAGTTAGGGTGATGCAGAAAGGAATGGGAGAAGAGGAAAGTGGGGCTTAGTCAGAAAAGGCCTCTTGTACTAAGCATTGTACTAATTGCTTGGAAGAGTACAATACAACAAAGTTGGCAGACATGTTCCCTGCCCATCCTCCATCAATCAGTGGTATTTACTGAGCACTCACTGTGTGCAGAAACCTGGCCTACTGACCATTTGTAGTGCCAACAGGCAAAACTGGGACTAGACCCTAGTTCTCCTATTTTTTTCTTTCCCCTAGCCTACGCTTTTCCCCTAACCTAAACTTTTCACCCTGTCTATCCTTTTCCCTAGCCTAATGTTTTTCCCAACCTAATATTTCCCCTAGCTTAGACTTTTTCCTTGGCATAACCTTTTCCCCTGGCCTAACCTTTTCCCCGGATTGACCTCTTCCCCAAGCCTAACCTTTTCCCCCAGCCTAACCTTTCCCTTGCCTAATCTTTCCCCTGGCCTACCCCTTTCTCTGTCACTGTGTGCTTGGGAGAGTATAACAGGTTCCTTGTCCATGATGTTGAAAGTTGCACAGTCTCAGGAAAAGGGAGGTTTCCCACAAGGTCATGGTGAATTTAAAAGTCTCAACTGGTGGAACATAAAGGAGAGACGCACACAGGTGGGAAAGAGCACTATAGGAGGGCAAGCAGAAGGGAATTTTAAGCCTCCTGCCCTGTTTTCTTTTTTCCTCATTTTAAAAAAGAGAAGAAAGGCACTAGTCACCCTTTGCCTTTACAAAAGAGACTCCCCAAGTGGCTGAATAAAGCAGTTCCTCTGGGTAAGCACACAATTTGAATGGGTGACAGCATGGAACATCAGAGACTGGAAGCAGCAGAAGTGAATAAATCTTTTGTGGGAGAGAACAGCTTGTAATTACCTCTCCTCCAGCCTCTTTCTCTGAGGCCTTATAGTCTGTGTTGGAGACAGGATCCTGGGCTGGATGGACTGTGGGTTTGAACCAACAGTGGCTCTGCTGATGGTTTTATGCTCCTAAATAACTTCTGAAAGCTGAGGTTTTTGTTTAGACCTCTTTGCTCCTTTTGAATTTGCCCTTTCTCTGCATTGGAGATTCTCAAATTGTTGGAAGTGAGAGCAGATTTGATTTTCCAACAATGTAACTAGCTATTAAAGCTCCCCATTTTTATAGCTCTTGATCTCCAAATCCTACTGGAGCAGTATTCAAGCTAGGGGTTATGGAAATAGAACAGACATTATTTTTCAGGGAATATTTGGGAAAAGAACAGGATTAACCCCAAATGATTCATTATTTGAATATGAATGCCATCTGAATGCTGCTTTATTTGTTCACATTGTTTTGATCAAAACATCCTTTTTTTGTCTAGTGTGGGATATGACCAAATTGCACTGCTTTTCCAAAGATAACCTCAATTATTTAACAATATAGGCATGAGCAAAATGCTTATAGTAACATAAACATGAATTTTATTTAGCTCCATGGTGATTTTGTTATTTTGAGAGCTCTCAAATTGCAAACAATCCTCGTTAATTTTAGGATTTTATCCTAAAACCAGAAGAAAAGGTTTTGTACAATATACTTCTCAGATAGAGATGCTACCATTAAAAACTTTGAAGAGTGGCATAAATACCCTTAAACCAGTTTGGCACTTCCATATTCACATGTGTTTATCATCATCATAATCCTCAATATTTATTGAGTGTCCACTGTGGGCAGAGCTCTGTACTGAGCACTTATTGTGAGCCTAGCGCTGTATCAGTTTCATGAAAGCATACAATAGAAGTAAAAGATAAAGCATGACCTCATAGAAACGAGCCGGGCCTAGTAGAAAGGGGATCCGGGGGCCCTAGTTGCTAATCCCAGCTGTGCAACTTGCCTGCTGTATGATCTTGGGCAAGTCACATAGCATCATCGTGCCTCAGTTCCTCATTTGTAAAATGAGGTTTAAATACCTGTTCTTCTTCCTCCTTAGACTGTGAGCCCCACATTCAGTCATTCAATCATATTTATTGAGTGCTTACTGGGTGCAAAGCACTGTACTAAGTGTTTAACATGGTATAGGAACTGTATTTGACCTCATTATCTTGTTTGTACCCCAGTGATTATTATTAATAATTATATCTGTTAAGCACTTACTATATTCAAGGTACTGTATTAAGCTCCGGGATCAATATAGAATAATCAGATTAGACACAGTACCTACCCAACAAGAGGCTCATAATCTAAGCCTAGTACCGTGATGGCTCATAGTAAGTATTTAACAACTATTATTATTATTATTGCTAAAATAATCATTATCCTCAAGGGCCATACCCAAATTGTTTTCAGATAACAGTAACAAGAGCAAAAGCAAAAATAGAATTGATAAAAAAAGTAAGCAACTACCAAATAAATAAATAGAATAAATAAATGAATATACACAAATGTGCTAATATGCTGAATTGGCATGACCGAGGATGGGCATTCGGGGAACATCTCTTGGAGAAGGAGACTTTTTAGAAGGCTTTGAAGATGGAGAGAGGTATCATTTGGCAAATTCAAAGGGAGAAGAAAGACTATGAAGGAGGAAAAGTGTGGACATGGGGTCAACTCGTCTCTGCCAAAACATGCCACATTTTTCTCTTTTACCACCATAGCAGAGCGCGAAGGCTTGTCCCATTTCTCCATGCCCAGTTCTATTCAGAATTGTGGCCAGTTTGAAATCACTCCTGAGCCTCACATGTGAATGTAAATATAGTCATGTTCTTCAACTTTAAAAAAACCTCCTTCTTGTCTCCGGATGGTGTTAGAAACTCAGGTCTTGCTTCTGCGTCTCTTCCGTTTCTCTAGTTCCGAGGGAAAGTGCCTTCTCCCTGTGATCCCGTGTGCAAGATTATCGATTGGATCCTTACCGTCTGGCACCAGCTGAACTCCTGTTTGTCCCGCCTGGGCACTCCAGAGGCCCTTATAGGGCCCAGGTATTTCCTGTCATGCCCAGTGGTTCCAGGACATGCCCATGTGACTGTGAAGTAAGTGGATCTTATTTGGTTTGCAGTGCAACAGAAGGGACAGCTGTAAAAATGGGGAATAAGATTGTGAGTCCTACGTGGGCAGGGACTGTGTCCAACCTGATTAGTTTGTATATACCCCGGCACTTAGTACGGTGCCTGGCACATAGCAAGCGCTTAATGAATATCATAAAAAAAGACAGGGCAAGTCTTCTGATATATTAGAAGGTGGGGAGAAGCAAGGAGATTTTGTCATTTCAGAAGCCCTTAAAGCTTGTGACTGAGGTGAAATTTCTCTAACAAGTTTACTTTCTACAGACTTTGCTTGGGTCAAAAAAAAAAGTTTAGTTTTAATGGGGCAAAAATGGGAAAAATCTAAGGAATTTGGAAGAAGCATGGTAATGAAGCACTTGATTCCCTAGCCACACATAAATTATATCCCAAATCATTATAGCATCTGGGTTTTAATCCCTGTTCTACCACTAGCATAAGGCAATTGCTTATCCTCTCTGAACCTGTTTCCTCATCTATAAAATTGAGATAATACAAGTCTCTTCCTATTCTTAAGAGTTGTTGAAGGGATGAAATGAGCGGTTTTTTATTATTATGTGCCTAGTATATGTAGAGCCCTAAATCTGTATATTTATTGAGCGCTTACTGTGTGCCAAGCACTGTAGTAAGTGCTTGAAAGAGTAGTCCATCAGTCAGTCAATTGTATTTATCGAATGCTTACTGTATGCAGAGCATTTTACTAAGCACTTCAGAGAGTACAATGCAACAATAAACAGACATTCCCTGCCCACGGCATGAATTGTAAGCCACGTTGCCTTTCCAAAACGAGTTTACAGTTTAGAAGAAGTTGAAATAGATACATAGGAGAGAGTTCAATGATGTGAAAGACATGGTCCCTTCCCTCAAGGAGTTTACACTCTAAGGATAACTTAGAGGAAAGTTCTTTAAACATAATAAATCATTATATCAATTTAAGGTGATATTCCCAGAATTGATTAAGTGCCTACTGTGTTGCAGAACACCGAGTTAGGCATTTAATACAGAGCTCTGCAGACCATGTACAGAGCACCACACTGAGTTGCCATTTTTTTCCTCTAATGGTATTTGTTAGGTCCTTACAATGTAACAAGCACTGTACTAAGCACTGGGGTAGACACAAGTTAATCAGGTTGGACACAGTCCCTGGCCAACATAGGGCTCACAGTCTTAATCCCCATTTTACAGATGAGATAACTGAGGCACAGAAAAATTAAGTGATTTGCCCAATGTCATGCAGTAGAGAACTGGTAGAGCTGGGATTAGAATCCAAGTCCTTCTGACTCCCGGCTCATGTTCTATCCACTAGGCCACGTTGCTTCTCTTTCCTGCTTTGGAGGAGATCTTGGTCTAAGGGGGATGTCGAGCTGACACAAATGATGCAAACAAACTACTGATGCTGTGATGCCTGAGATTTCGGGAGGCAAATTTTGAATAATGAATAATTATAATATTTATTAAGCACTGACTATGCATAGCAGTAGTAATAATAGTTATTTATTAAGCTCTTACTGTGTGAAGAGTGCTTAATAAGACCTTAATAATAAGAGCTTAATAAGAGTGCTTACTGTACTAAGCCCTGAGAGAACATAAATGTGGGAATTTTGACATGGTCCCTGTCCCTTGGAGGGCTCACAGTCTAAGAGTTCAACTGGGTAAAAGGGATTGGAGACACACACACAAAGAGTGATGAAACATTGGAACACAACACAAATAAATACAAAAAATCGGTTCAAAGTCTTGGTGGAGGTGGAGGAGTCCGAGAGCACATGGAAGCAGCTTTTATCCATGTCCTGATGGGCATGGAGCATTCCGGGAGCAGGGACTCTTGGTGGAGGAAGGGAAGGTGACATGTGACACGCACTGTACCACATGTACCATGTGTGTGTTATGCGATATGAACTGTACCACCTGGTAAGGATTTATGATTAAGGCAGAGGGTAATGTGTATTTATTTTAGGTTTATGAGTAGAGTGGTATTTTCTGAATGGCATTTTAGGAAGGAGCAGCATGGCTTAGTGGATACAGCATGGGCCTGGGGGTCAGAAGGACCTGGGTTCTAATCCCAGTTCTGCCAGTTGTCTGCGGTGTGACCTTGGGCAAGTCACTTAACTTCCATGCGCCTCAGTTACCATCTGGAAAATGGGGATTAAGACTGGGAGCCCTATGTGGGACAGGGACTGTGTCCAACCTGATTAACTTGTATCTACCCCAGCACTTAGTATAGTGCCTAGAACATAGTAAATGCTTAACAAATACCATAAAATAATCTAAATAGCATTGTGTAGGATGAACTGAAGGAGGAGAGGCTGGAGGCAGGGAGGCCATTGAGAAGGCTGCTGCAGTAACCTATTCAAAACATGGCAAGTGCTTGACTGGTGACCATATGGGTGAAGAATAAGGGGCAGGTTGGAGAGGGATTTAGCGTCAGACTGAATGTGAAAGTTAAAAGACCTCTCAATCCCGAGGTAATTCCCTTGAAGAAATTAAAAATCCCTCAGGGTGGGGGGTGAAATGCCTGTGACTCTTTGGCCTAATGCAGATTTTCTTGTCCTTCAAGGTGGATGTCCAAATTATGGAATGCCGTGATCGCTCCCAAAGTTCAAGAAGCCATACTCTCGAGAGCCTCTGTGAAGAGACCAGCAGTCAGACCGAGTCCCAGCCAAGGGCAGCAAGCCGTGGTCAAAGCAGCCCTCAGCATCTTGCTGAACAAGGCCATTCTACATGGCTGTCCTCTCCCCAGAGCAGGTATAGGGGCTGGCTGAAACCCCGGTCACTAAAAATCAGGCTGATGGATTGATTTCCAAATTATTTAGTCAATCCGAGAGATTGAGCAGGCTCTGGACCAAATAAGGGCTTCCAAAATGCCACAATCCTCCAGGAATCTGGGATCATGGGGCTTTAGTCCCTGCTCAACCCCTTCCCTTCTGACTCTCCATGTTCGGATTTCAGAGTTGGACCAGTATATGGCTGAGTTCCGGAGTGGGTGCTTCCCATTATCCATGGTTTCCAGCTACAGCGGTAGTCACAGGAAGAAAGGAGAGAGTGGGTCCTGGAGGAAAGTCAACACCAGCCCTCGAAAGAAATCCGGCCTCTCCTCTTCCCAGACCTGGACTAAGCAAGAGGCAACGAAGGATGGTAAGGAGCTACCCTGAAGGTCCTCTGTTAATTTGTAATCCACTAGACTGTAAACTCCTTGAGCGCAGGGATTGAATCTATCTACTGCATTGCACTTCCCCAAGCACTCACTACGGTGCTCTGCACATGGAAGGCATTCAATAAATAGCACTGATTGATTGACTGATACTGGCCAAATTAGTCAGAAAATAAACTAATGCCCAGTTGGAAAATAACCCCAAACCCACATACTTCTTAGCCCAGCACCAAGCAGCTTCTTCCAAACTGGGATTTGCCAGATAGTTGTTTGGTACACTGAGGACTGATTATCTGGGGTGAAGCTACTGATCCCCAGGGTCAAGCCCTAACCAAATCTCAGAGGGTCTTTGACTCTAGCTTTTATTTCTGAGACCATTCTTGGTCTCGGTCTTCCCTTTTCCTGGTCTGATTTCCCGAGGGAGCTGCCCATTCCCTGGTTATCGTAAATCCTAATTGTCCTCTGGTCATGGCCAGAAAAATTTCTTTACACCTAAATCCTAAATTCAGTAGTAATGGTTCAGTGGGAGTTTAGCCAAACAAGGGTCCCTGCCCCTGGGAATCCTTCTCCTTAACTCCCTTTGATCAAATAGATGAGGAGATAATGAATTTCCAGGAAAAGAGTCCCTGCTAAGAATTCCTCAAAGACCTAGGAAAAATAAGGTGCTCTCATGGTGAAGGGCACTCATTCATTGGAAGGATTAGCCTTTTTATATAGGCTGAACATCAATTAAAATTGTTCATAATCCATCTCCCACCTACCATTCCTTTTCAAACATCCTGAGTGAATTAATAACAATAGTAATAATAATAATTATGGTACTTATTCAGCACTTACTATGTGCCAAACACTGTTCTAGGCACTGGGGTAGATACAAGGTAATCAGGATGGACACAGTCCCTGTCCCACGTGGGGCTCACACTCTTATCCTCATTTTATGGATGAGATAACTGAGGCACAGAGAAGTTAAGTGACTTTCCCAAGATTACATAGCAGACATGTGGCAGAGTTAGAACCCAGGTCCTTCTGACTCCCAGGTCCATGTTCTACACACAAAGTCATAAGTTGTTTACACCCTCTGCCTTCACTGCCTCTCCTCAAACTCCTGAAATCTGATTTCCACTCCCTTGACTCGACAGTAACCGCTCTCTCCTAGGGCACCGGTGATGTTCTCCATGCCCAATAGATTCTACTCCATCCTAATCCTCCTAGACTTTCAACAGCCTTTGACCCTGTGGACCTCCCCCTTCTCCTGGAAACCTTATCCAACCTTGGCATCACTGATGCTGTCTTCTCTTGACTCTCCTCCTACCTTTCCGGCCACTCCCTTTTGGTCTCTTTCATCTGCTACTCCTTTGCCACCCTTCCTCTAACTGCGGGGGTCCCTCAGGGCTCAATTCTGGGTCCTCTTCTATTCTCCATTGACACCCCCTCCCTTGGAGAAACTGGTAAAGCTTCAATTACCATCTCTATACAGATGATGCCTAATTCTACCACGTCTGCTAACTCTTTTGTATTTTTCCAACTGCTTAGTCTGGTGCCTGCTTAATCTGGTGCTTTGCACACTGTCAGTGCTCAATAAACTCTCTTGGTTGATTAATCTACCCCTCCAGCCCCCTTCTCCTTTTCTGCACTCTCACATTTCCTCCTGCCATCAGCACATCTCTAGTTGAACATACCACCTTCACCTCAAACTTAACATTTCCAAAACAGAACTTCTCATCTTCCCTCCCAAATCCTTTCCTCCCCTTGATTCTCCCATCACTGTTAACAACGCCACCACCCTCCCCTGTCTCACAAGTCCACAACCTTGGTATTATCCTTGACTCGTCTTTTTCCTTCAACTTGCATATTCAGCCAGTCACCAAATCTCATCACTTCTATCGTCCCCATAGTTCTAGAATCCACCCCTTCTTTTCCATCCAAACTGCTACCATCCTGGTCCAAACACTTGTCATATCCTGTCTTGACTACTGCATGCTTGACTACTGCAACAGCCTCCTCACAGACCTCCCTGCCTCCAGTCTCTCCTCTCTCTAGTTCATTCTTCATTCTGCTATTCAAATCTTTGTCCTAAAATATTGTTCTTTGCACATCTCCCCATTCCTCAAAAACCTCCAATGATTGTCCATACATCTCTATTAAATAAAAACAACATGACTTTGACTTTAGGGCACTCAATCAGCTCTCTTGCTTCTACTTATCCTTGCTATAGTCCCATTGCAACCCAGTCCACATTTTGCCTTCTAATACCCACGTATTTATTATGTTTCAATCTCTTCTCTCTCAGCCCTTTGCCCCTGCCTGGAACTCCCTCCTACTTCATATCTTTCAGACCACTGTTCTCCCCATCTTCTGAGTCCTACTAAAATCTTACCTCCTCCAAGAAGCCTTTCCTGACTCACCTCTCATCTCCCCACCCTGGGTCTTAACAATGATATCCAACAATCTGTGATGCTGAGGTTCCAAGCTTAGCAGGTTGACAGGATGGTGGTGCTGCCAAAGGTGATTGGAAGGGCATGGGGGTGGGTTTTGTACCAGGGCAAAAAAGTGAAAACATAAAACCTACTGACATCGCTGCTGGACATGCACCTGAGAGATAAGGCAAAAGAGCATCAGATTTTCTTGTTCATTTAATCTTCTCAGTTCATGTCCATTCTCAAGTCCCTCCTACTTAAACTCTGAACACCATGAAGGGCTTGATTATCTTATGTCTATCCCAGCGGTTAGCACAGTGCTTGACACATAGTAAATGCTTAACAAGTGTTATTATCATTAACAGTAATAATAATAATATCATTATAATCCAACAGTCCATAGCCATTTAGTCTGTCCTTAGCGCGCCCACGCGCGCACACTCACACACATCCACACACACATTTGTATTTATCTCACTTCACATAGATTTACAGTATTTACCGATTTTGCTTTACTCCCACTCTCCAGGGTTGTAGCATTCTTTCTTCTGCTCTCATAATTTGTAAATGATTTATGTCTCCTTGTCTCCCACATTAGATCATAAACTTTCCAAGGATGGTACCATCCATTTCTGCTATTTGTAGTCTCCCAAATAAGCACTCAACCAATACCACTGATTGATTGAATATTTTGCTTTCTAAAAGTGATTTCCTGATTCTCCCTCAGAGATCGCCAAGATCCGCCCTTTCCTCTCCACCCAAACGGCTACCTTACTATTACGGGCTCTCGTTATATCCCGGCTAGACTACTGTGTCAGCCTTCTCTCTGACCTCCCTTCCTCCTCTCTCGCCCCGCTCCGGTCTATTCTTCACTCCGCTGCCCGGCTCATCTTCCTGCAGAAACGATCTGGGCATGTCACTCCCCTTCTTAAACAACTCCAGTGGTTGCCTATCGACCTCCGCTCCAAACAAAAACTCCTCACTCTAGGCTTCAAGGCTCTCCATCACCTTGCCCCTTCCTACCTCTCCTCCCTTCTCTCTTTCTACCGCCCACCCCGCACGCTCCACTCCTCTGCCGCCCACCTCCTTGCCGTCCCTCGGTCTCGCCTATCCCGCCGTCGACCCCTGGGTCACGTCCTCCCGCGGTCCTGGAACGCCCTCCCTCCTCACCTCCGCCAAACTGATTCTCTTTCCCTCTTCAAAACCTTACTTAAAAATCACCTCCTCCAAGAGGCCTTCCCAGACTGAGCTCCTCTTCCCCCTCTACTCCCTCTGCCATCCCCCCTTTACCTCTCTGCAGCTAAAGCCTCATTTTCCCCTTTTCCCTCTGCTCCTCCACCTCTCCCTTCCCATCCCCACAGCACTGTACCCGTCCGCTCAACTGTATATATTTTCGTTACCCTATTTATTTTGTTAATGAATTGTACATCGCCTTGATTCTATTTAGTTGCCATTGTTTTTATGAGATGTTCTTCCCCTTGACGCTGTTTAGTGCCATTGTTCTTGTCTGTCCGTCTCCCCCGATTAGACTGTAAGCCCGTCAAACGGCAGGGACTGTCTCTATCTGTTGCCGACTTGTTCATCCCAAGCGCTTAGTACAGTGCTCTGCACATAGTAAGCGCTCAATAAATAAATACTATTGAAGAACTCGGCCCACTTCCCTAAACTTTTCCCCTAAACCATGATTAGAAAGTGCATGGAGAGCAAAGATCAAAGCTTTGTGTAGGAGGAGCACATACACCCTTAAAGACGATTAGTCCGTCATTTACCATGAAGCATTTATGGGGTTTCAATGTGATACAGAGCACTTTAAAACCAGAAAGGTAGATGAGTCCCCAGGGCGATCTCAATCTAAATTGAAAGCAGACGGCATCTATAAAAATCCCATCACTCACAGAACACTGCTTCCTGGGACAATCCAGAGGGCTCCTGGTGAATTTCCAGAATCCCACTTTGAAGGTCTTCCTTTGCTTTCATATGGGTATCAATCCAACTGTCAATTCCTCTTCTTTTAGAACTACAAATGTTCACCTTATCCACTACTAAACTCTTCCATCTCTGACACAGGTCATGTGTCTGTTTCTCAGCCAGCCTGGAAACACTCAATTTCAGAAGAAAACACTTCTGCTCTTGATTAATGAGACCCCATAATTCTCAAGGCACCAACTGTGTCTTCAAAGTTCCTCTCTAAAAAGAGAAACGAAGGAAGGCATGGATGACCTAGACATTAAACTGGGACATGCTTCCCAAGGGGTCAGATATGGAGCCTTTGAAGGATCTGTGGAAATTAGACCCCTGGCAGTTAAGGAGGGACTGAGGCATGAGACAAACCCCTACTTAATGTCAGGAGAGTTAAGATTTTGGTTCTGGTTTAGGTAACACTGACAATAATGCAATGGACTCTTGCCTGGTCTGCATCATAATCCCATCTCCTTTCACTGCTGTGAAAGAGAAGCCTTTTGTCCCCTGAACTCACAAGGAGGAGGTTGTCTACATCCAACCGGATATAAGCCATGGCAACCACCTGTCTTCCCACCACAACATTTAGGCCAGGTTTCTCTTGTAACAGGGGATTTGTGTAACATCCCACTGAATTGGTTTCTGTTTCTCTGTAGGTGTAAGAAATGACACAGGACATCAGAATGGCAACAGCATCGCTTCTCTAGTAAAACAAAAGTAAGTTTGTCTTCACACGGGAACCTCAACTAAATAACCATGTTTGACCAACCAGCGTTCTTGAGGAAGGTGTCTTTTCAGGACTCAAGAAAACTAAAAGCTTCTTGTTTTTGTTAGATAAGTGGATTCTGCCTTCAAGACAAAAACTAAAATCTACTTGAAATAGGGAAAAAAACTGAATTAAGCTGAAAAGTACCTAGGAAGTGATTATTGGTTGCTATAATTATTATGATGTTTTAAGAAATGTCTGTTCTGATTTGTGACAGGAGATGATATTTGCCCAGGATTCTAAATGTTTGTCGTTGTTGTTTTCCATAATTCTTCCCAAGTTCTGTTTTCTTAGCTCGAGACTCACAACTACAGAAGGGATTTTCCCTTGGAATTTTTTGTCACTGGAATAGTCCACAAGAATGGTAGGCAGTTCTTTGCCTCCTACAAGTCACCAATTACAATTTGAAAAATGGGACTTTTTCCCTTTGCTTTTCTTTCTGTAAAGTTTGGCAGAGATAAATCTGAGCCACATATGTCTTCTCAGTAGGATTTGGAAGTTGGGCCAAGTGTAGGCCAAGAGTAGGTCACAATGCATGGTGTGTATCAGGATGTGTGTCGTGTCCCAACCCTGTGGTCCAGGGGTAAAAATCATGTTCCAGACCACAAACCAAACTCAGTCAGTAGTTTTCTTAGAGCACCTACTGTGTAGAGAGCTCTGTAATAAGTTCTTGGGAGAGTACAGTAAATGGTCCCTGTCCTCAAGGAGCTAGCGATCTAGCAGGGGAAATAATTTACACAGGAGAAAAAAGGAAAAGAGCATATGTACGTGAGTGGCACTGGACTAATAAGGTAAATAAGACTGTACATAAGTGCTATGGGAGATTGTGAATAAACAGTGCTTAGGGGGTACATAAATGCTGAATTGGCAGTTGGTAGGATTAGAACTTGAGAAGACTATAAATTAATTGGGGAAGGCCTCCTGGAGGAGATGTGATTTCAGGAAGCTGAGGTATGTGAGATTTGAAGTCTGTCAAGATTTGTGGACCCAGTTCCAGGGGGAATAATGTAAATAAGAACTCAGTGGAGAGAGATTCAAGATTGAGGTCCAGCGGGTAGTTTCCTTAAGAGGAGTTGAAGGGAAGAGAGAGAATTTATTTTTACCTGTCTTTTCCTCTAGACTGTAAGCTCCTTGTGGGCAAGGAACATGTCTACTAACTCTATTGTACAGAGGAAGCGCTCAGTACATTTATTATTTATATTTTATGTATTTATGTAATTTATTTATAGTAGTATCTGTCACTCCCTCTAGATTGTAAGCCTGTGGTGGGCAGGGAAATTCTCTGTTTATTGTTATAGTGTACTCTCCCAAGTGCTTAGTACAGCACGCTGCACACAGTGAACATTCAATAGATATGATTGATTGAATGAATTAATACCATTGGTTGATAATTGGGAGAAGGAAGTAGACAAGTAGGATGGGGCAGGCTGATTCTGCCTCATATAAACAGGAACCAATAAACAATGGAAGGCTTTGAGAAGAGGGGAGACAAGTGCACAACAACGCTTTAGAAAAATGATTCAGGTAGTAGAATGAAAAAGAGTCTGAAAGAAAAGAGTGCAGAGAAGAGGTTGAGGCAGTAATCAAGCAAACATATGACAGGTATGTGGACCAGATGTTTGAATGAAGAGAAAGAGGAGGATTCTGGAAATGTAAGCTCCTTGTGGGCAGGGATATGGTACACTAGTGTACTGTACTCTCCCAAGATCTTAATACAAGCACCATAAAAAAAAAAGGTGATCCTATCAAGAGGGTTCAGCAGAGACACTGGGAGCTTCAGGAGGGAATAATTGATGGGGGCGGTGGTCATGGCAGTCAGTTAGGGTGGTAAAGTAAAGTTGCTGAGTGGAAGAGAGAGCAGAGTTATTGCAGGTAAGGATGAAATTGAAGTGGCTGAAATCAGCCTGGTACATTTACATTTGGGACTCTAATGCCCCCCTTGTTCCTAGCCTGAAGATTAGATCACTGAAAGTATGCCAGTTGTATGGATTAGCAATGATAGCAGATGTTTAGTGGTGGCATGGGAGCAGGCCCGGGGTGATGGTAAGTTTGTTGAAATACTGAAGCATTCAAGGAAGGAGAATGGCATCCTGGGCAGAGAAGTCAATCAATCAATCAATGGTATTTATTGAATGTTTCCTCTGGGCAGAGCACTATACTCAGTGCTTAGAAGAGTACATTACAGGGGTTTATTTAGTTTTGGATTAGGACAGTTTAGATCTAACTAGATGGGAGAAAGCAGTATGGCTAGTATCACAGGCAGGATTTTACAACATCAAAAGGCTACAACATCAACCACTGTGCTGCCTTTCTTCCACTAGGAAATCCTGCCAGAGTTTCTCAGAGAAAGAGAGGGTAATGTTCCTTACTTGTTCACACCAAACCCACCACACTAGCATTCTTGTTCCCATGCCCTTTACTACAGTAGTCATTTCTTAAATTCATTTCTTCCTCTTCCAGGAAGCCCTCCCTGATTAATCCCTCCACCTTCCATGTTGAACCATCTCATCAGCCATCTTAGCTGATCTAGCATCTTAGCATTCATGCAGTTCTCTGCTGATTTAATTTGCAATTATTATTTATATGCTTCTTCTTCATTTATTTGGCTCATTGATTACTTTCACACTCCTGTGTAACACAGATTCATATAAGCACTCAGTAAATGAATGAAAATAAATACCATTGATGAGGATAATGACAATGATTCATATCTGCTTGTCTTCCTTATTAGACTGGTAATTTCTGCTTATTGTTCTCCTGCTTAGACTGTGAGCCCCACCTGAGGCAGAGACTTGTGTCTGACCTGATTATCTTGAATCTACCCCAGTGTTTAGTACAATGCTTGGGACAAAGTAAGGGCTTAACAAACAACACAATTATTCATTCGTTCAATTCTTCGATCCTATTTATTTGGCGCTTACTGTGTGCAAAATACTGTACTAAGCACTTATGGATTTCATTGTTTCTCTCTTTCTCTTTTTTGGGATGCAGATCTTTAGAGAACGGCCATCCACAAGTGTTACATCTAGATCAAAGGCTGTCTCTAGGTTCCGATGACGAGGTAGACCTTGTGAGGGAACTTCAGAGCATGTGTTCCAGTAAATCTGAATCTGACATAAGCAAGGTGAGTCCTGAGCTTAGTTGGGCACATGATCACAGGGGCAGGAACTGATCTGAGGTCAGGGAACTGCTTGCCCACGTGAGACCGGACGGAATAGATCTTAATTCCTCAGTCAATTAATCAGTAGCATTTATTGAATGATTTCTCTGGGCAGAGCATTGCATTAAGCATTTGGGAGAGTAAAATCTCTCCTCAGGGAAGAGCCTCCTTGTGTCAATCCTAAGTGCGCTCCGGCCTTTGATGCTCTGTGGTGCCCCTCCCTCACCAGCAGGGTCCCTGACTCTCCCATTCCCTAGGATGGCCAAGTTCTGCCAGCCATGAGTCCCCACTGCAATGGTAGAATTATTTCTGTTCCACACTCGCCCACATGGAAAATGGCTGCCTTTCTCTTGCAACCAGGGCAGCAGTAGAAGTGTCAGAAGTTATTTCCCTCATTTTCCTCCTATGGGACACTTGCTTTTCACTTCTGACCCCTCCCCCACCAATATGAGTGACTTAAATATGAAGGGCTGCCAGGCTGTGCCAGACTCCTGATGCAACCTCTGTTCTTTCTCTGACAGTGGCACTAGGATGCTTGACCTCTTAGGGTGCTTGACTACTTAAGACAAATGACTATCTAGTGAGCCCCATGTAGGATAGGGACTGCGTCAGATCGGATTATCTTGTATTTACCCCAGCGGTCAGCACAGTGCTTGGGACACATAGTAGGCCCTTCACAAATATTATCATTATTATTTTTACTGACTACAACATCACAGGGAAATGATTGGGAATGATTGAATGGGATATTACTTGCACTCATTGAAACTGGAGTCAAGCAACCCCATGTGGTTATCCACTGTGACTAGAGCACAGTGAATCAAATTTATAACCAAGGCCTTTCCTATCTTGCTCTCTTCTGGGTATTAGAAGGAGTTAAGTCTTCTTGACAGATGTAACCTACAAATCGTTTTCTTTTAGATGAACCTGCAACTGTGATAACCTACCTAGGTTTCATTCATTCATTCATTCAATAGTATTTATTGAGCGCTTACTATGTGCAGAGCACTGTACTAAGCGCTTGGGATGAACAGGTCGGCAACAGATAGAGACAGTCCCTGCCGTTTGACGGGCTTACAGTCTAATCGGGGTAGACGGACAGACAAGAACAATGGCACTAAACAGCGTCAAGGGGAAGAACATCTCGTAAAAACAATGGCAACTAAATAGAATCGAGGCGATGTACAATTCATTAACAAAATAAATAGGGTAACGAAAATATATACAGTTGAGCGGACGAGTACAGTGCTGTGGGGATGGGAAGGGAGAGGTGGAGGAGCAGAGGGAAAAGGGGAAAATGAGGCTTTAGCTGCGGAGAGGTAAAGGGGGGATGGCAGAGGGAGTAGAGGGGGAAGAGGAGCTCAATCTGGGAAGGCCTCTTGGAGGAGGTGATTTTTAAGTAAGGTTTTGAAGAGGGAAAGAGAATCAGTTTGGCGGAGGTGAGGAGGGAGGGCGTTCCAGGACCGCGGGAGGACGTGACCCAGGGGTCGACGGCGGGATAGGCGAGACTGAGGGATGGCGAGGAGGTGGGCGGCGGAGGAGCGGAGCGTGCGGGGTGGGCGGTAGAAAGAGAGAAGGGAGGAGAGGTAGGAAGGGGCAAGGTGATGGAGAGCCTTGAAGCCTAGAGTGAGGAGTTTTTGTTTGGAGCGGAGGTCGATAGGCAACCACTGGAGTTGTTTAAGAAGGGGAGTGACATGCCCAGATCGTTTCTGCAGGAAGATGAGCCGGGCAGCGGAGTGAAGAATAGACCGGAGCGGGGCGAGAGAGGAGGAAGGGAGGTCAGAGAGAAGGCTGACACAGTAGTCTAGCCGGGATATAACGAGAGCCCGTAATAGTAAGGTAGCCGTTTGGGTGGAGAGGAAAGGGCGGATCTTGGCAATATTGTAGAGGTGAAACCGGCAGGTCTTGGTAACGGATAGGATGTGTGGGGTGAACGAGAGGGACGAGTCAAGGATGACACCGAGATTGCGGGCCTGCGGGACGGGAAGGATGGTCGTGCCATCCACGGTGACGGAGAAGTCTGGGAGCGGACCGGGCTTGGGAGGGAAGATGAGGAGCTCAGTCTTGCTCATGTTGAGTTTTAGGTGGCGGGCCGACATCCAGGTGGAGACGTCCCGGAGGCAGGAGGAGATGCGAGCCTGAAGGGAGGGGGAGAGGACAGGGGCGGAGATGTAGATCTGCGTGTCATCTGCGTAGAGATGGTAGTCAAAGCCGTGAGAGCGGATGAGTTCACCGAGGGAGTGAGTGTAAATGGAGAACAGAAGAGGGCCAAGAACTGACCCTTGAGGAACTCCAACAGTTAAAGGATGGGAGGGGGAGGAGGCTCCAGCGTAGGAGACCGAGAATGATCGGCCAGAGAGGTAAGAGGAGAACCAGGAGAGGACAGAGTCCGTGAAGCCAAGGTGAGATAAGGTATGGAGGAGGAGGGGATGGTTGACAGTGTCAAAGGCAGCAGAGAGGTCAAGGAGGATCAGAATGGAGTAGGAGCCATTGGATTTGGCAAGAAGGAGGTCACGGGTGACCTTAGAGAGAGCAGTCTCGGTAGAGTGGAGGGGACGGAAGCCAGATTGGAGGGGGTCTAGGAGAGAATGGGAGTTAAGGAATTCTAGGCATCGATTGTAGACGACTCGTTCTAAGGTTTGTGGTGTGGGAGACTAGAGAGACAATGTCTTAAGGTCATTATGGGCAGGAAACAGGTCCACTAAATCTGTTGTATTGTAGTCTCCCAAGCACACTTGTTTTGTTTTGTTTTGTTGTCTGTCTTCCCACTTCTAGACTGTGAACCCATTGTTGGGTAGGGATTTTCTCTATATGTTGCCAAATTGTGCTTTCCAAGTGCTTAGTACAGTGCTCTGCACACAGTAAGTGCTCAATAAATACAATTGAATGAATGCTCTGCACATCGTAAGCACTCAATAAATACCATCGATTGCTTGATCGATATGCTTGCTATTTGCAGCACCTGCCCCTCTTTTTAAAATCTGCTTCTTGGTCTCCTGATCTTCCCAGAGCTTTTAGTCAAGGCCTCTTCTGATTACTGCACTTCAGGCAGTTTGCAGTGTAGACAGTTTGTCCGTGTTATCCTACAAATGTACTGGAGATATATCGCCCTCTTCTTGGAAGAAAAAGGCCTTATTTAAACCTAAGGATCTCTTCCCATTGAAATGCTTTTGGAAGTGATGGCCAGTGTCTTCAAACGGAGGGTATTCTGGCTTTAAGATTCCAAGTTAAGTCCTCCAGTATTCCAATTTTCCCCATTTTTTCAGATTGCAGATTCCAAGGATGATTTCAGAATGTTTGGCAGCTCCCGGACTGATCCTGATCCTGAGTTTTCACCGACCATGTCTGATCGAAGTTTGCCAAGCTCCGAAAAGGTAAGCACCATGATGAGCCCCAGGGTAGGATGGATTGGGATCTCTCTATAGGAATAACACCAAGAGTTACCTTTCCGTTTCCGTTTCTGCAAGGAATGAAATCTGCTCTTGTACTCTAGCATTGAGGTTGAGAAAACCGGCACCTCGTCACCAAATAGGATCAAAGGGCAATGATTTCTGTCCAAATGGACAATCTCAAAGAATGTCTGAAGCATAAAGGCCACAGGCTTTCTTGAAATTCCCTTTGATTTGACTTTACTTCTTGGAAAATCTCTGGGTGGCCTAGAAAGATGATTCTTGGTTTTCATTGGCTGGTGGCAAAAGTACCAATAATAATAAAGTTTTCATCACTCTGAATCAAAATTGCAAAGTGAAAGTGTTAAATAGAGCGTAAACAACATCCAGGAACAGAAGATTGGTTATTAGTCAGGGACGGGAAGTAATAGGAGGTGCGGCAGATTCTATTCCCGGAATCTCCATTTCAGAGACGAGACATCTTGTATTTAAGGACTTAGGTAGTTTTCACTAAAGGACATGTTGAAAAATCAGATTCATAGTCAAGGGAGAAAAGCAAGGGAAGGAAGGATCCATCAGCTCTTCCCAAAAAGCAAGTCATCTCATTTTAATTTTATTTCCTAATTTGTCAAAACAGATCCTGTAAGAGGTGACAGTGTTCCCTAGGAGAGAGGCCAGCAGTGCAGATATATTCTTGGTGAGGCTGAAAAAACAAAGCTTTGATTTCGGTCTAGCACCAAAATCCGACCCCTCCAGGGGAGTCCCTACACCTGTGATACGGGAATGCTATTGATCAGTTCCTGTAAGGCTGAATATCAAATAGCCCCAGCCACAATAGGGCTGTTTGACAAAGGTGCAGATTTGTTTTGCAGATATGATAGCAGACTCTAATGTCTGTACTTGGCTGGTGTCTGGTTCAAATCTTGTTCCACCCCTACCACCCCCAGAACCATGTACAAGAATTGGGCAGGACAGGCAGGTAAATGAATATCCCATTGTTCCTGCACCTTGATCGTGTCTGAGTCTCCTTCACATCAGTTCTCTCAGTTTACCCTCCTAACATTCCTGTAAGACAGAGACAGACACGCTTTATTCTCCCCCAAACTACAGGTACAGATACTGTGCCCCAAAAAGGTCAAGTGATTTGTCCAAGGCCACACAGCTGGCCAGCTGGCCTGACCTCCCAGTCCTGTGCTTATCTACTGGGATTTGCCGCTCACCCATTTCCAGAACTACAAGCATTCCATTTTCCCACTATGTTCTCAGACTGAATAAAAGTATTAATAATAATGATAAATATTTATTAAGTATTTCCTTTGTGCTAAACACTGGGGTAGTTATAAGCTAATCAGATCAGGCAGCTCCTGCCTCACACAAGCCTCTGCAGACTGGAAAGATGCAGGCTGAGAGGGGACGGGATTGAAATTAGCAAAATCATGATGGGTACAGAAGGGACCGACATCAAATTGGTCACTAAATCCCACAACACCGGAAGAGGATGTACCAGGAGGGGTCTCCCACTGGAGCACGAGGCTGATAGGGTCAAGTGAACAAAAGGAAATACGTCTTCACCCTGGCAGTGGGAACAGCCTAGAATTTGTTCCCACAGGAAGTTGTACAGCTGAAAACATCTGACTGATCCAGGAGGGGTTTGGATAAACTCATAGATGAGTGGTAATAGTAGTGGTATTTATTGAGTGCCCACTTTATGCAGTGCATTGTACTTGGTGTTTGAGATGTAGAGAATAACAAAGTGACATGTTCCCCAGCAACAAAGACCTTGCACTGTGATGGGGGGAAACAAACCTAAATATATTTACAATTAGAGTGGCTGAAATAAAGGAGCCCATGGATATACATGAGAGCTGAGGAGAGTGTAAATAGGTCTGTAAGTATTAGCGTTGGCGGAAGGGATAATCTGGCTCAGGTACTGGTAAATCAATCAGGGAAAGCTTGCTGGAGAACTTGGAATGTAAGGAGGGCTTTAAATGTAGGGAGAGCTGAGGTCTGTGGTCCGTACTGGGTTACTGGGAAAGAAGGACTGGGCATGTTAAGAGACTATGAAAATTTTCTGAAACCACCACCAGCTCCCTTGCCTCTTAAGTATTTTCTATGATGACTCTTTCTCTTTTAAATTCACCCCAATCTGAAGAGCCGTGAAATCATTTGGCTCAAAATCTCTGAACCCCCTTCCCCCCACCCCACCTCTCTCTACCATCTCCAAAGTCCATAAAACCATGCCCACAGTTTTAACTACAACTGTCTCGCTGAAAGATCATGATTGGTCTCCTCCATTTATGGGAAACGTTCTCTATAGAGGTGGGTTATTTATTCTCTGGCTATACTCCAGGCACTGGCACCTTGCATTTAGTTGTCTGGGCAGGAAATGTGTCTACTGTGCCTGGCACAGAGTAAGTGCTTAAAAAATACCATAATTATTACCACCTCTATTACCATAATTATTACATCTCTCTATATATCAGTAGATATGTATAGAGATGTAGATAGATATATCAATAAATATGTTTGATTGCGATTCGGAGCCATCTCCATTTGATTTTAGGCTCTATGAGGGCAGAAACCATGTCTTCAGTCATTTCAGTACCAAGGATGTCAGTCTAGGAGAGTGGTTGAATTCTGTATCTTTGTGTGTGTGTATGTGTGTGTGTAGATTTTTGGGTATGTGTTTTTAATAATAATCCTAATAAGGATGGTATTTGTTAAGCGCTTACTAGGTGCCAAGCCCTGTTCTAAGCTCTGGGGTAGATACGAGGTAATCCGGTTGCCCCATGTGGGGCTCACAGTCTTAATCTCCATTTTACAGATGAGGTAACTGAGGCACAGAGAAGTTAAGCGACTTGCCCAAAGTCACACAGCTAATAAGCGGCGGAGCCGGGATTAGAACCCACAGACTCTGACTCCCAAGTCCCGGCTCTTTCCACTAAGCCATGCTGCTAGGGACAAGGATATAAGTACGGGTATGAGGGGCTGTCCACGTGTGCGTGTATATGCGTGTTTGAGAAATGAAGGGGAGGGATATTCAGTGTCTACTGCCTTCGCAAAGTTGCGCCATCCAGTAGAGAGAGGTTTTTTTTCCAGGTTTTGTCCTCTAGACTGTGAGCTCGTTGGGGGCAGGGAATGTGTCTATCTGTTGTTGTATAGTACTCTCCCAAGCGCTCAGTACAGTGCTCTGCACACAGTAAGCGCTCAAACAATTCGATTGAATGAATGAAGAACGTGAATCCAGGGCTGTCCGGAACCCTAACGTTTCTCTCCCAGTAGATGGCAATGTCATCTGCCTTCCGTAGCAGTGCCAGCTTGGAAGCTCTTCCTGCATCCAGAAGGCGACAGTCTCTCGGTCCTTGGTGCGGGGCCTGGCCGTCCCCACTCTCCCACCATCGACTCCCCTCAGGAGAGAGCTGCCTTTAGGCCTCATCACATCAGGGAGCCAGAAAGCGCCAGAGCGCGCCCTAGGCCGTGAGCTAGCTGGCCCTCTGACTCTCATGCTTTCTTCATCCCATCTGGGGGTGCTGGGGGGAGGCCCTCCTCTTGCCTGGAATGGATGAGCCTCCTGCCGGGAACTCAACCCCACGTCTCTAGGTCACCGGAGAAGAGATGTGTGTGGCTTTCAACCAGTTTATTCCTGGCCCCTGTCCGATTCCAATGCGGAACTGGGCCTTTTTATGTTCAGTTTACTTACTTTCAGCATTCGGACGTGGCTCCCGCCAGTGAGTTGCACAACTCGGAAGTTACGTCTGAATTTGCACAGGCCTAGGAAGGGAAGGTGGTGACTTTGAAGCCGTCGAGAGGAGCCAGGATCACTCGGTCTCTACAGCTCAATCCAAACGTACGGGCTGGGCTCCTTCTCAGAATGCAACAGCCCTAGGATCATCTTTTATAGAAAAGTCAGGTGACACGGTGAAGCCCTGCTTCATTTTCAGCTGCCTCCCATTAGAGTGTACACTCTTGATAGGCTGGGAGTGTGCATTGTATTTGTTATATTTTCCCAATCATTTAGAACTTTGCAATTTCCGCAGCAGGCCCTCAGGAGAAATCATTATTATACTAATGCCACTATGAATCAGCACCAAACAGGGACAGCTCTACCTTATAATAGCCTGGCCTAGCATAAAGAACGTGGGCCTGGGAGTCAGAGGCCCTGGATTCTAATCCTGATTCTTCTACTTGCCTGCTGGATGACCATGGGCAATTCCCTTAACTTCTCTGAGCCTGTTTCCTCATGTGTAAAATGGGGATTCAATACCCATCCTCCCTCCCATTTAGATAGTGAGCACTATGTAAGACAGAGAGGGACAGTGTCCAACCTGATTATCTTGTATCTACCCCAGCGCTTAGTATGGTGCTTGGCTTGTAGAAAGCATCCGTCCCCCGTTCTCGCCTATCCCGCCGTCGACCCCTGGGCCACGTCCTCCCGCGGTCCCGGAACGCCCTCCCTCCTCACCTCCGCCAAACTCATTCTCTTCCCCTCTTCAAAACCCTACTTAAAGCTCACCTCCTCCAAGAGGCCTTCCCAAGCTGAGCTCCCCTTTTCCCTCTGCTCCCTCTACCCCCCCCTTCACCTCTCCTCAGCTAAACCCTCTTTTCCCCCTTTTCCCTCTGCTCCTCCCCCTCTCCCTTCCCATCCCCTCAGCACTGTACTCATCCGCTTAACTGTATACATTTTCATTACCCTATTTATTTTGTTAGTGAGCTGTACATCGCCTTTATTCTATTTATTTGCTATTGTTTTAATGAGATGTTCATCCCCTTGATTCTATTTATTGCTATTGTTCTCGTCTGTCCATCTCCCCCATTTAGACTGTAAGCCCATCAAAGGGCAGGGACTGTCTCTATCTGTTACCGATTTGTACATTCCGAGTGCTTAGTACAGTGCTCTGCACATAGTAAGTGCTCAATAAATACTATTGAATGAATTATAGGCAAACTAGAAAGGTACCTATGTTGTATTCAGCTAGTGATGCCGCCACTATCTTGCCGACTCCACCACTCGCCATGGAGTTCAACCGCCTTCTCCATCTCCTCCCTCCACTGAGGGTACCAGCCTGTCTTGAGGCGGCCCTGGTCATGACACCCCTTTATTTTGTGTTTTGTTACAGGAGGTCTGTCCTCTTAGCAGCAATCCAACTCTTGAATGCAGCAACAACACACCGAAACCCGAGTCGGGGGTTTCGAGAGTGAAATCTTTCCTCCCTGTGCCCAGGAATAAAGTCGCACAGTGTTCTCCGAACCCCAAAAGAAGTAACAGCAGCAGCAGCAGTAATACAAGGCAAAGAGAAATTAACAACAACTTAAAAGAAGAGTTTTGGGTCTTACGCAAAAACATACAATAGGTATACCTAACCAATAGGCCCTGCCTCCAACTTTCTCGCCATTTACGTTGTCTGTATATTTTGTGTAAAAAAAATAAAAATCAAAGTACAAAGGGATGTAAATAACTTTGGAAAACCACCCGTTTCACTATACTATGATATGTGTGTGTATAGGACCACAATTCATTTTTTATGTAAAGCTGTTTCTAGCCAACTTTGAGTTGCTTTACTCTGGACATGACCTTGAGTTAAGCTATGTTGCCAAGAGGTTATGCCCAGTTTTCAAATTGTTTTCTAATATGAAACTTGTTCTAGTGTAACGATACTATTCAGGGGTATTACCACAGAAACGGTCAGGATACCGTATAGGCCTACTCTTTGAAATTCATGAGTTATCTTACATAGAATATGTTGCACACTGTGTACAGCCTTGGCTTAGAGTATATGTAAATGACATTTTTAAGAGGAAGAGCGTGATTTTATCTTCACTCTACAAGGAGTGAATAAATGTGGCAATAACTTAAATGATTGCAAACACAGAATGATTCCTTTTTGCTAGAAGCCATATTAAACACTTTGATTATCCACAAACCCTGCTTGCCTAATTTTGTGTTTTTTTTCTTAAGATGCTTAACCTAGCTGTTGAACTGCACCATGTATATTAATGCGATGGGTTTGAAATATGATTCTGGCTACAGATAAAATGACAATGCAATAAACATGGAATCTTTCTTACAAAACTGAAGTTTCTGCTCTGTTCAGTGGATGAAGGAAAACTTTACCTCTTTGAGAGAATTGGTGGGATGCTTCTTCAGGTGAAGTTTCAAGAGAATGAGGAACAATAGATGGCAAGCAGCATTACAAGTAGTAAAAGCTGTAAAAGCCAAGTTTTAGGAAACTGAATTCCACTGTAAGCTCTTTGTGGGCAAGAAATGTGACTGTTTATTGTTATATTGCACTGTCCCAATCGCTTAGCACACAGTAAGTGCTCAATAAATACCACTGAATGAATGACATCCAATATGGGGTTTGCCCAAGGTAGCATGATCCAATAGATTGTAAGAGCCTTGAAGGAAGGGATTGTAGAGTGCTTTCAGGTCAGAGATTGCATCTGTTAACCTGATTGTACTCTCCCAAGCACTTAATACAGTGCTCTGCATACTGTAAGGCTCAATAAATATCATTGATTGACTGATTGATTGATTAGGGCAGACCTCTAGACCTCTGATTTGCATTTACAGCCCAGCCCACAAGCCTGGAATGTACAACTTTTAATCCTAAATGTAAATAAGCTGATCTAGAGTAATTATATGGATGGGCCTACTTAGTGGTCTGTTGACCTTGACACTGTTGTTGCACAGAGGAAAGGTTCTCACTAAAATCACCAGAGGCCTGGGGGGCTACAGAACCTCCTCATACCCTGTTCCAATCCCCAGGAAGTATCTTTGAGGTTGAGAGCGTTTCCTATGATGTCACGATCAAATTTCTATCGTATTAAGCCTCTCTGGGCTGCTGCACATTGGAGAAATATCAAAATATTCTTCTCTGGCAGAGGGCAGACTTCCCTAGACTGTAAACTCCTTGTAGGCAGGAAATGTGTCTACCAACTCTGTTCTACTGTACTCTCCCAAGTGCTTAGTATCTTGCTATTACTGCACTCATTAATACAACTGTGATTATTTGGCATCTCTGAGCCCTCCTAGAATATAGTTATTCTCAAGCATCAGGGGTCCTTAGGCAGATACTTAACATGTTCATTCAGTCGTATTTATTGAGTGCTTACTGTGTGCAGAGGACTGTACTCAGTGCTTGGGAGAATACAATATAACAATAGATATTCCCTGCCCACAGCAAGTTTCACAAATGGGCCCATACAGAGATGGGGGGGTAAACATTCAGCCTATCAGAGTTTACACCTGACCAGGTCAGCTGGCCACTTGGCAGAGCTCTATCTGACCAGGCATGAGCCCTTACTGGATGTCAGAGGTCTCCAAGGAGGCTTGTCAGACTGACTTACCTTTCTAAACCATGATTCTCCATTCCTCATTCTCTCAGGGGAACCCAGATAGATCTGGCAGCTTATGGCAGCACAACAAATCTAAGGCAGGTATACAGTCCCATGATCTCAGAGCTGCACCTATCCTTGCCAGTCACCACCATCATGCTACCCTCCCCTCCACAACTCACCACCAAGAGCCTCTTAAGTACAGCCAGATGGAGTACATTCCCCCAACCCTGAGCCCCCATCCTTTCTCTTCCACAGCAGAGCTCCCTCTCTTCTCCACAGCCCCGGGGTTTCTGTCAGGGGCAGCATGCCGAAGGAAGTGAGAGCTGCAGCCCCCAGCTGCAAAGGAGCTAAAGCCCTGGCCGACCTGGTTCAGAAGACCCACCAGCTCAGCTTCAGGATGTCGGGAAGAGGAGCGATCTCCCAGACCTACACAGAAAGAAGGAGTGGGGAATCATCCCGTCACCTGTCCTCTCCCTCCCCCCATCCCAAATACCTCTGGATGGAAGAAAGTGGACTAAGTCAGCCATAGTTGCACCACCTGAGCCCAAAGAAAGTACCTGCCCTGCGGATTAAATGCCAGTCGCTCCACAGCACTTAGGTACTTAACCTTATGCTCTTCTATTTCTCTTATCTCTATGCTCTTTTTTTTCAAAATGGTGCTTGTTAAGCACTTGCTATGAGCCAGACACTGTACTAAGCACTGGGGTAGATACAAGCTAATCAGGTCAGACACAGTCCATGTCTCACAAGGGGTTCACAGTCTTTTAATCCCCGTTTTACAGATGAGGTAACTGAGACCCAGAGAAGTGTAGTGACTTACCCAAGGTCACACAGCAGAAAAGTGGTGAAGCCCAGATTATAATTCAGGTACTTCTGACTCCCAACCCCATGATCTAATTATTAGACAATGTTGCTTCTCTTGTGGGCAAGGTTCATTGCTACCAACTCAATTGGATTGTACATTCCCAAGCATTCAGTAAGGTGCTATACGTACAGTAAGCACTCAGGAAATACCACTGATTGATTAATTGATTGACCGGTGACTCACCAATTCTAAATGATGAGGGCTTCGCATTTGTTAATAGGCAGCACCTGGGCCCTGTAGAATCCCTTTTGGGCTGGGAGAGTGGGCAAGATGGCCACTGGGAGCTAAAATGTTCATGAAGATAGATGGCTTTTCTCTAGGCTTTATTCAGGTAAGCCTGGGATACTGTACATGTAAAAACCATTATACCCCCACCCCCTTCCTCCCTCCTTCCCAGCTCTGGTCCAAGCGAAAGGGGAATGGAAGGGAGAGGGGAATTAATGTAGTCCTGGCTAGTGATATCTTCTCTTCATTTTAAAATTACCTGCTTTCCTGGAGAGAACTCCAACAACATTTTTGCCTTTGCTTTTTCTATAGTATTTATTAAGTGATTACTATGTCAGGCACTGTACTAAATTCTGGGTAGAAACAAACTAATCATGTTGGACATAGCCCAAGTTCCAGATGGAGTTCATATCTTAATCCCCATTTTACAGATGAGGTAACTGAGGCACAGAGAAGTGAAGTGACTTGCTCAAGGTCACAGCAGACAAGTGGCAGAGCCGGGAGTGGAATCTCTGACTCCTAGCCCCGTGCTCTTTCCACTAGGCCATGTTGCTTCTCGGTATGGATGGAATGGCAGAAGCCTGATATATATTTGTATTAGATTCATGAATAGCTGTGTAGATTTGAATGAGGGAAATACATAGATGAACATCAAATGTATTTATATCTAGACTCCTATATGGATGTGTGTATGCAGGATTCCTAGAAATATATATCTAGAATGAGCCTCTGAAATCCTCTAAGGTTCTTAGATTTGACTTACATATTTACTCTGTCGCCAAATCCTGTCAGTTCTACCTTCACGACATCATTAAAATCCACCTTTTCCTTTCCAGCCTAACTGCTACCTCATTATTCTAACCACTTATCCTATCTCGCCTTGGCTACTGAATTAGCCTCCTTGCTCACCTCCCTGACTTCTGCCTCTCCCCATTCCAGTCCTTACTTCACTCTGCTGTTACCCAGATCAGTTTTCAAAAAAACATTTCAGTTCATGTTTCTCAACCTGAGCAGCTGGCATTAGAGGGAGTCAGAACAACAGCACTGGTTCACGGGATGGGAGGAAGAAACCACTTCATGAGCTGATTCTTTCTGAGGAAAAGCCCAGCGGGAGGAAAGACTGTGGGAGATTGTTGTTCCTTTGTGTATTCAACCAGTTCTTCTGTCTGCTACCTAGAGGTTTGTTTGTCTAAGTTGTTATGCAGCATTTAGTAATGAAATAATGACTGCCACTTTAATTTCAGCGGTTCCAACAAGATGATTTCTTTAAATCCATTTTTCAATTGTGGCAAACAGCATCATAAGTGCTATTCAATTAATACTGTTTTCATTACCTGAGGTTAGCTCATCCACCTCTGTATTAAAAAAAACCACAACACCTTACCATTGACTTTAAAGCCCTCCATCACCTTGCCCCCTGCTACCTCACGTCTCTCCTTCTGCAGTCCACCCCACACACTCTGGTTCTCTAGTGCTAACCTTCTCACTGTGGCCCATGACCCCTAGCCCCCATCCTGCCTCTGGTCTAGAAGGCCCTCCCTCCACTAATTTGCCAGACAAAAACTCCCATCCACTTCTAAGCCTTACTGAAGGCACATCTCCTCCAAAACCCCACTTTTCCTCATCTCGCACTCCCTTCTGCGTCACCCTGACTTGCTTCCTTTTGCTCTTCCCCACTCCCAGCCCCACAGCACTTATGTACATATCTGTAATTTTATCTGAAATGATGTCCGTCTCCCTGCCTCTAGACTGTTAGCTCGTTGTGGACAGGGAATGTCACTGTCTGTTGTTGTATTTTATTTTCCCAAGGGCTTAGTACAGTGCTCTGCTCCCAGTAACTGCTCAATAAATATGATCGAATGAATGAACGTGGTAGGAGCAGTCTGGTACTCTCAGGTCCTCGGGCTTTATTGTTACTGAATTGTTTATTCTCTCCTGGCTGAGACTTAAGATTCCACCTTGGGTTCTGTGTATAGAGAATAAATATTTTTATATTACCTATAAAGAGAGTTGCCTGTGTCATCTACCTGTGTGTGAGCTCAATAGCTCCAGGGGAGACCAGCTGGTTATTTGGGGAGTGGGTAGAAGATATTAACCCTGTTTCTTAATGGCTCCTGTCTCCTAGAAGTACCCAACTGAAGCACAAACCCCAAAAAGCCTCTCAGACAGCTTGGTGGTTCAAATGTGTCCAGCCACAAGACAGAAAATCCTCATCATCGGCTTTAAAGCACTCAATCACCTTGCCCTCTTCTACCTCACCTCGTTACTCTGCTACTACAACCCAGCCAGCACACTTCACTCCTCCAATGCTAACCTTCTCGCTGTACCTTGAGCTCATCTATCTCATCACCAACCCCTTGCCCGCATCCTGTCTCTGGCCTGGAAATACCCTCCCTCCTCATAACCAACAGACAATCAATCTCCCTGTCTTCAAAGCCTTAATGAGGGCATATCTCCTCCAAGCCTTCCCTGACTAAGCCCTCCTTTCCTCTTCTCCCATTCCTTCTGCATTGCCCTGACTTCCTTTATTCATCCCCCCTTCCAGCCCCACAGCACTTACATAAATTTACATAATTATTTACATATCTGTCATCCCCTCTAGACTGTAAGCTTGCTGTGGGCAGAGAATGTGTCTGTTTATTGTTAGATTATACTCTCCCAAGTGCTTAGTACTACGCTCTGCACACAGTTAGTGCTCAATAAATACAGTGAAATGAATGAATGAATGAATGAATAAAGGATGATGGCAGTGAATTTCCCGGTGCACTAGCTGGACCTGTATGGGAGGAGAAGGAATCCATATGTCCTCTTTTTCTCCAGGGCCACTCCAGTCAGGGGATGTTCTCTCTGTTGACATTTTCTGGCTAGTGCAAGCATGCTTACACAAACTGGGGACTTGGGACTTCAAGGCTCCAAGCTGGGCCGATCAACTTGAGTAATTTTGGGGCCAGGTTTTGCCTGCAGGGGCTACCAGATGTCATCTGCATAAATCTTGGCATCAAATTCAGGACAAAATCCACTTTATAGAGGCAGGGGATGTCACGTATTGTAATCTCCTTGAGGTCAGGGAACATTTGTTTTGCTTTGGTTATACTTCCCAAGAGGTCAGCGCAGGAACACCCCGCCCCCAGCTTCCGGACCACCCTGGGGCTTCGCTCCTGATCTGCCCTGCAGGCTCAAGGCTGAGGGGGATTTAAACAGGAACAGCCCCCACTTCCCAAATTTTAAGATAATGGAAAGATTTTGGTGGTGCCCGATGGACTCTGGTCAGCTTGTGTGGTTAAGAAACTTCACAGCAGCCTCTTCAACTGAAGTGTCCTGGTGCTCTCACTGTGTTTACAGTTGTCCTTGTGTTCTTATGTTGCACTGCTGCATTGCCTCTGCTTTTCTTCTTCAGTTCTCTCCTAGATGTCCTGCTATCTGCCTTCCGTTTCCTTCGCTCCAAGGAAACTGCCCTTTCTACGATCACCAATTCATTCATTCACTCATTCATTCAATCGCATTTATTGAGCACTTACTATGTGCAGAGCACTGTACTAAACGCTTGGAATGTACAATTCGGCAACAGATAGAGACAATCCCTGCCCAACAACGGACTCACAGTCTAAATGGGGGAGACAGACAACAAAACAAAACAAGTAGTCTGGCGTCAATATGACCACCTTCTTGCCAAATCCAACAGCTCCATCTTAAATCTCTTTGTCTTTCACACTGTGGACCACCCTTTTTCCTGGAAACATGATCTAATTTTCGTTTCACTGACAGTGTTCTTTCCTGGTTCCCCTATCTCTCTGGCTGCTCTGCCTCAGTCTCTCAAGGCTCCTTCCTTGCCTCCCCCCTTCTATCAGTGGGGGTTCCTCGAGGTTCCTGTTCTAGGTCCCTTTCTATTCCTCCTTTCACCCACTCCCTTGGAAGACTCATTTGCTTCCTTGACTTCCACTACCATCTCTATGTGGATGAGTTGAAATCTACCTCTCCAGCCCTGATCTCTCTCCTTCTCTGTGGTCTTGTATTCCCTCCTGCCTTCAGGACATTTGTACTCAGCTTATACTTGATATGTCTAAAACTGAATGCCTCATCTTCCTACCCACACTATCCTCTCCCTGACTTTCTCATCACTATAGATGACACCTCCATCCTCTCCATCTCTCTACCGATAACCTTAAGGAGGAACACAATACAATAGAGTTGGTAGACAAGATCCCTGCCTTTTTTTAAAAAATGGTATTTAAGTGCTTACTATGTGTCAAAAGCTGTTTTAAGCACCGGAGTAGGTGCAAGTGAATTAGGTCAGACACAGTCCCTGTCCCCTTTGGGCCCGCATGCTTTCAAAAGGACTTGCAATCCAACTGGGGAGATAGGCAAAATCAGTTATGGATAGGGGAAGCATCATGTAGTATAAAGTTGTGACTATAAGTCCAATGGGGCTGGAGATGGGCTGGGCATTACAGCGCTCAAGGGGTTCAGACTCGAGTGCATAGATGACACGGAGGAATATTTAGGGCTTTTTTTTTGAGGAGGTGAGTGGCTGCACTGAATTTGATTAATGGAGTGGTGGATCATGTCATCCAACGTGACTGCTTAGCTACCCTTTTAAAGGAACTATTCCTGCTGTCTCACAGTCGACCTGGAAGCTCCCACCGCCCCTGGTCATAGACCTACCCCTCACAAATCCTCCATCTCATTGGGGGAGAGAGGGGTGTCCCTTCACACCCAATACCCCAAAATTCTCAGCAGAGACTAGTCACCCTTCCAACCGAGCAGAGAGCAGTGACAGCCTCAGGGACCAAGGAAAACAGGCTGCTGCTGCTGCTGTGCTTGAGATCCTTTGGGACGTAGCACAAAACATACTTTCATCCCCTGCCGCCACTGAACTCTCTCTAGAGTGTCACTGTCTGCTCCCCTTTTCCGCCATAAAGGTTGGGTCCCATTTTGCAGCGGGAGCTAGGCAAATCTAATCCTGCTCCCTTCGGAGGTTAAAACACCAGATCTGTTCCCACAGCTTTCACAGACTTCCTGACCCTTCCACATCATCTCACCATCTGTCTCCCAGCTCCCGCCCCGCCCACACACATCCAACCACTTCTCTGTTTTATACTTTCTTTTATCTTTTATCTTTTATCTGGAGAAGCAGCGTGGCTCAGTGGAAAGAGCACGGGCTTTGGAATCAGGGCTCATGAGTTCGAATCCCAGCTCTGCCACTTGTCGGCTGTGTGACTGTGGGCAAGTCACTTAACTTCTCCGTGCCTCAGTTCCCTCATCTGTAAAATGGGGATTAAGACTGTGAGCCCCACGTGGGACAACCTGATTCCCCTATGTCTATCCCAGCGCTTAGAACAGTGCTCGGCACATAGTAAGCGCTTAACAAATACCAACATTATTATTATCTTACATATTTATATTTTTTGTGGTGTCTCAGATCAATAAATGGTATTTATTGAGTGCTTATGAGTGCAGAGCACCATACTAAGCACTTGGGAGAGTATGCTACACTAGAGTTGGTAGGCACGTTCCTGTCCACAGTGAACTTACAGTCCAGAAGGATCTACAATCTCCCCATATTGATATCCCAAATGCACTTTTAACACTTCGTTGCCACCTAAGTACTTGGCTTACTTGTCTTGAGAAGCAGCGTGGCTCAGTGGAAAGAGCACGGGCTTTGGAGTCAGAGGTCATGGGTTCGAATCCCGGCTCGGCCACTTGTCAGCTGTGTGACTTTTGGCAAGTCACTTAACTTCTCGGTGCCTCGGTTACCTCATCTGTAAAATGGGGATTAAGACTGTGAGCCCCACGTGGGACAACCTGATTCCCCTGTGTCTACCCCAGCGCTTAGAACAGTGCTCGGCACATAGTTAGCGCTTAACAAATACCAACATTATTATTTATGCCATCAAGTTGTTTCCAACCCATAGCGACACCACGGACACATCTCTCCCAGGAAGCCCCGCTCTCCATCTGCAATTGTTCTGGCAGTGTATCCGTAGAGTTTTCTTGGTAAAAATATGGAAGTGGTTTACCATTGCCTCCTTCTCGCAGTAAACTTGAGTCTCCACCCTTCATTCTCTCCCATGCCCCTGCTGCCCAGCATGGGTGAGTTTTGACTTGTGGCAGATTGCCTGCCACTCGCTAGCCACTGCCCAAGCTAGGAATGGAATGGTAGGCCTCTGCTTGACTCTCCCTCTTGTAGCCGAGACTGGTAGAGTACTGGAAACTCTCCAGGTGCGACCCTGAGAGGGGTACTGGCATACTATCAATCCCCCAAAGCATATGTGATCTCCCTACATCTCCCCATTTTTCAAATGCCTCCAACGGTTGCCCATCCATCTCTGCATCAACCAGAAACTACTGACCATTAGTCTTTAAAGCCCTCATTCGGCTCTCTTCCCACTACCTATTCTCGCTCCTCACCCACTAGAACTCAGTCACCATATTTTGCCCTCTAACCCCTTCCTACTCACTATAATTTGAACACATCTCTCTCATGGTTGACCCCTTTCTCAATCCCTCTTTCCTGCCTGGAACTCCCCCGTCTTCATCTCCAACAGATAGCCACTCTCCCTATCTTCAAAGCCTTTTTAAAATTATTTCTCCTCCAGGAAGCCTTCCCTGACTAACCTCTCATCTCCCCATTCTATTCTCCCTCCTTTCTGCATTGCCTATGTATTTGTTGTGAAGCCCCTTAAGTCTTTTGATAATCACCCCACCCCAGAGAATTTACATATGTATCCTTACACTCTGTGCTTCTCTTACCTGCAGTTGATTTTAATGTCTGTTTCTCCCCCCTAGGGACCTTGTCTAGAAACTCTATTGTATTCTTCCAAGCAATTAGTCAAGTGCTCAATATATACATTGGATTGATTGATACACATCCTACATATTCTATTAAGCGTTATCTTTTGCACAACATATCCCCTTTATTTTTTTCCTCCTCCTCCTCCTCCTCCTCCTATCCGTCAACTTAGAAGTCTGTCTTCCCAGCTTTCTGGTCAGCTTCCTTGAGAGCTGGGGTCGTGTCCATTCACTTTATTGTACTTTCTCAAGGGCTTGGTCAGTGCTCTGCATACAGTAGGCACCAAATGAATAATATTGATATTGATAATATTGTGCCAATGCTGCTGGCTCCGGTGAGGAACCACATTGTTGCTGCTGTTACAGCCACCATTTTGTCAGTCAGTCAGTTGTATTTATTGAGTACTTACTGTGTGAGAGCTCTGTACTAAGTGCTTGGGAGAAGGCAATATAACAATAGAACAGACACATTTCCTGCCCACAGTGAGCTTACAGTCTAGAGGAGGAGACAGACATTAATATAAATAAAGAGAATTTCAGATATGTATATAAGTGCTGTGGGGCTGGGTAGGGGGATGAATGAAGGAAGCAAGTCAGGGCCATCCAGAAGGGAGTGGGAGAAGAGGAAAGGAGGGCTTAGTCAGGAAAGGCCTCTTGGAAGAGATGTGCCTTCCAAAAGGCTTTGCAAGGAGGCAGGAAAGCAACTGTCATCAGATATAAGGAGGGAGGACATTCCAGGCCAAAAGCAGGGCAAGAGGTCTGTGGCGAGATAGACGAGATGGAGGCGCAGAGAGAAGGTTAGCATTAGAGGAGCAAAGTGTGTGGACTAGGTTGTAGTAGGAGAGTAATAAGGTGAAGTAGGAGGGGACAAGATGATGAAGTGCGAGGAATTTCTCTTTGATTCTGCTGCTGTGACCCCACCCTCAATGGCCATAGCCCTTGTCCCCCAGTTGGTTGCATAGCTGACAGTCCCCTCCTTCCCAGCTGCAAAGCCAGGGAAGCCAGGCTGGGCAGGAAGAGAAGAGGGAAGGCAATGGAAGTGGAGGATGAAGACCACCTATGTACATATCCGTAATTTATTTACATTAATGTCTGTCTCCCCCTCTAGAATGAAAGCTCCTTGTTGTCAGGGAACATGTCTACTAACTCTATTGTGCTCTCACAAGCACCTAGTACAGTGCTCTGAACACAGTAAGTGTTCAGTAAATACCACTGTTGATGGTGAAAAGGAGGTGTAAAATGGGGGAGAGAGTCCGAGGCTCCCACCTCTCACTTTTCTCCCACCTACCGCGTCTTTCTCCTGCTCCTCTTTCTCTTCTCTGCATTTCCTTCCCTCTCACTTTCCTCCCATTGTAGTCTGTCTCCAGTCCCTCAGATTTTGAGTCCCAGAAGCTGGTGATCACAAGCCATGAAAGGGGCAGGGGATGCTGGTTTGTTGGCAGTGGGGGAGGGAAGAAATGACTACAGCTACTCGCCCTAACTTCACAGTACTAACCATCTCCCAACTTTAAAGCCTTATTGAAGGCACATCTCCTCCAGGGACATTACCTGATTAAGCCCTCCTTTCCTCTTCTCCCGGCCTTCCTTTCCTCTTCTCCCGGCCCTCCTTTCCTCTTCTCCCGCTTCCTTTACTCATTTCCCCTTCCCAGCCCCATAGCACTTGTGTACATATCTGTAATATATTTATTTATACCTATCTGTAACATATTTACATTAATGTTGGTCTGTCCCAACCCCAAACTGTAAGATCACTGTGGGTAGGCAATGTGTCCGTTTATTGTTATATTGTAGTCTCCCAAGTGCTTAGTACAGTGCTTTTCACACAGTAAATGCTCAATAGGTTTGAATGAATGAATGTGAATATTTATATGTTTCCATCACTAATTTTAACTTATTCTAAGGTTTGTCACCCCCTGTAGAATGTAAGCTCCTTTGGGGCAGGAATTGCAGCTACCAACTCTAGTGTATTGAACTTTCCCAAGTGTTTAGTAGAGTGCTATGCACACAGTAAGTGCTCAGTAAATACCAGTGATGAATTGATTGATTTAAGGCTGTTAGTGTTGCCAAAAAAATTGATGCAAATAAGAAGGAAAAAAAAGAAGAGATATAAAGTTGAAGGGAGTTCAGTGGGGACCAGGGAGATAGGAGCCAAGTTTGGGGTGTGGGGAGAAAGCCGTGTGAACCAGGATGGGGTTGGCTGGTCAGAGGAGGGGCGGCTGGAACCACTTCCCTGAGAATTCCCCAAAGTAGAATCTGGAGCCGCAATCACTTTGAGAGGAGGGGATTTCCATTTTTGCGCCATAGACACTTTGTATCTGGAGACCTCCCTCTGTGGATTCAAGCACCCCTGTGATACTTCAGATACTGGGACCTTTGTTTTGTGGGTGAAGGAGTTGGAACCCACCCTCTTGGCTGAGGTAGGGGATGGAGACCCTGAGTCATTTTATTGTCTGAAGCAGCAGCAACTATTGAGATCTGGCCTACCAATTCTATTGCATTGTGTTCTCCCAAGTGTTTAGTAAGCTGTGTGACTTTGGGCAAGTCACTTAACCTCTCGGTGCCTCAGTTACCTCATCTGTAAAATGGAGATTAAGACTGTGAGCCCCACGTGGGACAACCTGATTCCCCTGTGTCTACCCCAGTGCTTAGAACAGTGCTTGGCACATAGTAAGCGCTTAACAAATACCAACATTATTATTATAATGTTCTGCACACAGAAAGTGCTCAATTAATAATAATTATTATTATGGTATTAAGCATTTACCATGTGCCAAGCACTGTTCTAAGTACTAAGAGTGCTCTGCACACAGTAAATGGTCAATAAATATGTTTGAATGAATGAAGTGCTGGGGTAGATACAAGGTAATTAGGTTGTCCCACATGGGGCTCATAGTCTTAATCCCCATTTTAAAGATGATGTAACTGAGGCACAGAGAAGTTAAGTGGCTTGTCCAAGGTCACATAGCGGACAAGTAGAGGAACTGAGATTAGAACACACATCCTCTGACTCCCAAGCCCATGCTCTTTCCAGCGAGCCACACTGCTTATTGTAATGGTATCAGTTAATACCATTGATTGATTGATTGAGTGCCCATTGTGTGTGTGGGACCCTGAATTGAGCTCCTCCAATATGCAGTGCACTATACTAAGCGTGTGGGACGATGGAATAGAAGTGGCTCTGCCACTTGCCTGTGTGACCTCGGGCAAATCACGTAATTTCTCTGTGGCTCGGTTTCCTGATCTGTAAAATGGAGATTCGATACCTGTCCTCCCCTCTATCTGGAGTGTGAGCACCATGTGGGACAGGGTCCGTGACCAACCTAACTTGTATCTACCCCAGCATTTAGAACAGTGCTTGACACATAGTATGTATTGAACAAATTCCATGAAAAATTAAAAAAGTTAAAAAAGCAAAAGATGGAGACCCAGTTCTTGAGGTGCTTGAGATCCAGTGGTAAATTTCTAAACTTTGTAACTTTATCATTTTCCTACTGCTGAGGGCCAGACAAGCCCCTCAGGACTCTCTCTCAATTGAGAGAAGCTCAGATAAGCCCCTCACTGACCTTGTAATCTTGGGAGCCCCAAAGGTCAGCTTTAAAATTTAGTTTGGCTTTTCAATTTAGCAATCCAGAAATCCAACTCTCCAATTTGTGCCCTGTAGATGCTCTTCACTGCTGGCCTGCCCCATCCTAACCTCCGGCCTAAGACAGGCGATGTTTTAATAATTATAGTTATGTTGACAATAATAATAGCGGTACTTAAGCACTGAACCCTTTTTAAAAACCTCCAACACTCCTTGTCCCCCTCTACCCCCAGGTTCTGCCCTGAAAATGGGCTTCCTTGGCTCTGACCAGTCTGGGTGGTCTGGGGTGTACCTAAGTTACGTCCACATATTTTGGGGTACCCCCAGTCAGAAAGCTGTGCAGCTCTTGCAAGAGGGACATGGTCGACTCAGCTTGGATCACCTTCTAGAGTTGATTGTCTGGAGAAGAGAAAAGGTGGGGGGAATTTTTCGTGCATTTTCAATATTGCCAATATCAATAGTTTTCCTCGAGATGATGGGATTATCTATTCTTGTTGCAGCCCGATTGTCCTTTCTCAGTTGTGCTCGAAACTGCCCTGATCTCATAATCATTCCCTTTGCTACTGCCAGGAACTCCCTGCCCCACCCCATTCTCCTGCTCCCTCCAGTATTCCCATACACACAGTTTGAACCCCACACCAGCCCTATAACCTCTCACTCTTAATGCTCTAATTTCACTAAGAGGCAGCACATTGGAAAGAGCACAGGCGGGGGAGTCAAAGGACCTGAGTTCTAACCCTGGATCTGCCATTTGCCTGTTGTGTAATCTTGGGCAATTCACTTAATTTCTCTGGGCCTCAGTTACCTCATCTGTAAAATGGAGATTAAATACTTGTTCTTCTCTCTATATCTGTGAGTCCCATGCAGGATAGGGATTGTGACTGATCTGATTATATCTACCCCAGCATTTAGTACAGTGCTTGGTCCATAGTTAGCACTTAACAATTACTATTATTATGTTTTTATAATAACTCTCCCAGTCCTGTCTGAGAAACTGGCCCAGCCTTGCCCCCAAGTAAGATGAACCAGGGCTTGGTGGTGGGGTTCTTCAAATGGGCAGAAGCAAGGGAGATGCCCTCTGAGTAACTGTGATGTTTCACAGGGGGGATAAGAATTGGAAGAGAAGGAAGGAATCAGAGGGACTGGATGGCAATCTCACTACCACCAACACCACAACCCATGGGCTGTTGGAAAAGTTTTGACAGGGGTCACGGTGGTGCTCTGATACCTTCCGATGTCCTAGAGGCAGTATGGTGTAGTGGCCTGGGAGTCAGAAGATCATGGGTTCTAGTCCTGACTCTGCCACTTGTTGGCTGGGTGGCCTTGAGAAAGTCACTTCGCTTCTGGGCCTCAGTTCCCTCATCTGTAAAATGGGGATGAGACTGTGAGCCCAATGTGGGACAGGAACTGTTTCCAACCTGATTCACTTCTATCTATCCCAGTGCTTAGAATAGTGCTTGGAACATGGTAAGTGCTTAACAAGTACCATAATTATTACTATTATTATTTATTATTATTCATGTACTGTACTTTGGGAGATGGAAGAAATGGAGAAAACAAAGTCCAGGAGGCAGGACAGTGATGAAGATCAGCCTCCCAGACTGTGGAAAGGACAGTTCTTGCTGACTACTGCTCTATGTATTCAGCTTTTTCCTTTCATGAAAATATCCAGATGAGGTTAAACCCCTAGCAGCCCAGAAGATTCCATCTGGGATACATTGGAAGCTTTTGGAAGACCACCAACCTTGACCACCTCAGAGCTGACCGGTGCCAGCTGGGAAAGGTGGGCCCAGCTAGAACTAACACCCTGACACCTGAGTCAGCTTCACTCATGACGGTTAGCGAAACCACCAAATCTAGATCCATTTCTTATGCCATCTCTGGAGGAGGGGCCATTACTAACCCACTAGTACCCTCTGGATCATCTTCTTCCACAAACTCATTTGGAATACGTGTGCAGAGCACTATGCTGGGAGTCCACTGTGGGCACAGCTTTAGACAGAGTGTCAGGAAGTTCTCCACAGGAAATCAGCACCCGTGATGTCAATCAATCAATCATTTATTGATTGCTTACTGTGTGCAGGGCACTGTACTAGGCACTTGGGAGAGTACAATATTACAGAGTCGGAGACATGTTCCCTGTCCATAAGGAATTTACAGCAAGGAAGCAACCATAAGGTCAGCTGGGCCCACACTAGGAGAAATGATGACCTCTGGGGTCAGCAGTGACAGCAAAGCTGTAAGGGAGGGGGAATAAAACCATTGACATTCTTGAGCATCAAACGTTATACTGAGAAGGCCAGGAGAGTAAGTAACAGATGTAAAAGTCCTTCAGAATCCCCTATCCTGTATTTATTTCATTGTGGAAGCAGTCATGTTTATGGAATAACATCCTAGATGAATTAAAGTACCCATCTGCCATTTTTATTCATCATCCACCTACATCATGATTGGACCATTATCCCATTCATGCTGCTAGTTTCCTTATTATTACTCTGCTTTGGTCTGGTGGCTTGGGTACACACTTGGATGGCCTCTGACCAGTAGTTTATTGTATTTTTCCCAGACCATATTGTGCCTAGATTTTCCAACCCAATTGATTTTGTGTCTTAAGGCCCTGAGGTATTTGTATTGCCTTTGTAGATTTTTTCACAGTATCTTTTTTTATTGGAAAAGGGGGGTTACCCACATTGACTTTTACAAGTCAAACAGGTTTGAACAGTGCGCTCTCCAAACAGGCGTCTCAACCGTGTTGGAGGCCCAGTCTTTGTCCTGTTTCTCAGATATTTGCTCTGGAGGCTTTCCTTTATTTCCTTTGTTCAACTGCAGGGTGATTTCCCAAACCCGTGGGGTCCCCTCTTCCTGGACAGAGTGAGTTAGCTCATTAAGTTTCACTCTTATATAAAAGTGGACAAAATGGGATAAGAAGAGATTGGAAACACTGAGGTGGGGAGGTGGATCAGATGGGAGGTGGGGGGAGGGCCAAGACGGAGAGGTAGCTTGCCAGTAGGTGGGGAGAGGGAGGCAAAGAAAATCGTAAGCTCCTGGAAAGCCATTATCAGATTTTACTTCCCTTGAACTCTACTGGGCACTTTAACTATAGTTTCCACATCAATAATCCAAGCACTTTAATACAGTGCTATGCACAGTATAGAGCGCTCGAGTGAATGGTCCTTTAATGAATACTGAGGAAAAGGAGGAGAAAAGAGGACTGGGGAGAAGGAGGAGGAGGCAGAGGAGGAGGAGAAAGAGAGGAGAGAATGGATTTGTGAGCAGGGAATGCATCTACCAACTCCGCGGTATTGTACTATCCCAAGTATTTAATACAGTGCTCTGCACACGGTGAGCCCTCAACAAATATGATCAACTGATTGAGGAACAGAGGAATTCAAAGCCGAGGGAAGGGGAGGAGTGGTCACGAAAGGAAGCAGAAGCCAGGACAAGGCATTGGCAGCGCAGGAGAGAGCAACGGAAAAGGGAAATTCAGGAGGCAGCAGGGCTTAAAAAAGAAAGGAGATGAGCGAAAACCCCAAGGGTTAGTCAGTCACCTATCTTGATTTTTCCTTTGGCTCTCCCAGGCGTCTCCTTGGGTCTTTGCCCCTTAACCAGACTTCCATCCTGAGGGTGTTCAATGTGTCTCAGCCGGTCTCCTGCTCTTGGTCCAAAGCTGTGGGGGCTGCAGGCTGAAATGGGGGCTTCAACAATTGGTCCAACTGGAGTGTGAGGTGTAACACTGCACTCTAAGACACATCTAGGCAAACTGGCACCGATGGCCTAGAAGGTTCTGGGAATTAACCTCTCTAAATTCCTGTGGGAAGAATGGGACGAGTGGAATTCAGAAAGATGGTTCCTCCTGAATTGAGGAAGCATCCGGTGGAGCCGTTAGAACTGAAACGATTTAGCCCGGGTCAGAAAACCAGATAAAGGTACTCACGCTGATAAAGCAATCCACTGGACCAGAGCGCCAGGCTCATTATAGCATGATCTGTCTGTAGGAGGTATCATTATAAACTACTACTAACAGTAATAATAACAAACACAATATTAATGATAGCTGCTTGTGGGCAGGGAACATGTCTATCAACTCTGTCATAGCGTGCAGTGCTCTGCACACAGTAAGTGCTCAATAATTACCATCAACTGATTGATAATAACTGTGGTATGTTAAGCACTTAAGATGTGCCAAGCACTGTGTTAAGCACTGGGAGAGATTCAAAACAATCAGATTGGACGCAGTCTCCTTCCCAAACAGGTATCACAGTCTAAGAGAAAGATTAGATACTTAATTCTCATTTTGTATATGAGTAAACTGAGGCACAGAGAAACCCACTGACTTTCCTAAGGTGACATAATTAGAGGATCTCCTTCTCCTCTGTGATTCGGCCTTTGAACGAGCAATGCATTTATTCTACTTTCAATCTCAAGGAACTCGCTCTCTCAAATCCCTTTTGAGTATGTTTAGGCAACAAGCCACCCTCACTGCAGCAACTAGAACAAAATAAGCTCTCTTGACTGTAAACTCAATGTGGGCAGGGAACGCGTCTATTTGCTGTTGTACTCTCCCAAGCTCTTAGTACAGTGCTCTGCACACAGTAAGTGCTAAGTAAATTCGACTGACAGTCTGAGACCGTTGGCTCAGAGTAGATACATGGGGGGAGGTTGGCGTGAAATGGGGATTTGAGAATGGTTTTCCAGTTACTTTCGGGACCCGTCGTTCAACCACCAGAGCCGCGATGCGGAGACAACAAACAAATCTGAAAGATCCAGGGTTCGTGTGCAACAACAACAAAAAAAACAAGCTGCATTTTATTGTCGAGCCTGAAACCACTGCCCCAGTAAGTAAATAGAACTTGTCTTGGCAGGCTTTCTGGGTCCAGCCGGGCAGCTTTCTTGGTCGGGAATGGATGTGGTTTCTGATGTATCTTCTCCCAGATGGCACCAAGTGGTGGCTTCTGCTGCATCCTGCCAGGGGGTGGGGGTGAGGCGGGGGTGTCTGGCATTTTTCTGAAGAACCAGATACGCACTACACGCGTCCGAGCCTACCAGTTTCCTGCCCACCTAAAGAGATGACTATAGGGTGTGATACTCACCCTTCTATGAGACCAGAAGTTCATTTCAGTTTCAGTGTAATATGCGATGAAAATAACTGGCCATAAAAAGAATGCATTTCAAATATAAAAAAAAAAATTATTTTCATACAAATATATTTTTATAGTGCAGAAGGTAATCATTCTTAAAATACAGCATTCTCTCAGTACAAGTTTTTGACGATATTAAAATAAATAATATTTTTCTAGAGGAAAATTCATTTGCATCATGAAATTGCAAACCGGAAATATATAAAAACTGATTCAAGATTAATTCTAGTTCAGTGGGTCTGCTTCTCATTCTGCCTCTCTTTCCCTCAGAAAAGCCAGTAGAAAGCATGAATAGCATCGGGGTCTGAGAACATCCACTGTGACCTCTGAACCCAGAACCTCAGGTGGGATGCATTGGAGTTCAAATGATTGGGAGTCCCCCAGGCCCTGGAAAGAACCCGCAAAAGCTCTCCTCCACCTTGTTCTCTGTTGCCTCTGGAGACAGGGCCTGGGGAGATCCTGAGGAGTGGAGCTCTCCTGGGGTCCTACAGCAGCCAGGGTCACAAGGAAGGATCGGGCAGACAGCCGATGGGTCTCGCTTTCGTTTCTCTAAGGACAATCGGTGGAAGGAAATCAATAAGCCTAAGGCAATCATGGAAAATTTGATTCTCATCATGGGCCCCACCAGGTGGCCAAGGAAGCTCACCTCTCTCCCCTCGGGCCCTAACAGAGCAGTGGGTGGGGGGAGGCGTTGGCGGGGCCTCGGAGCCAGTCTTCACAGGTTCGTGCCTCTCATCCTTCACACCGAAAGGAGATGGGCTTCGAGGTTTTTGCTTTTCTCGGGGAAATCCAGCTTATTGGAAGCCAGGGCAAATCTTCCAGGGCCGGCCACGCCTCGTGCGCTATTCCACCGGCGTGGGAAAGCCGGGAAGCAGGCACTTGGGGGCGGTCGTCCAAGCCACATCGGATGCCGGGACGTGGCCGACGGGACTCGGCCATCGGTGGGGCCACGTGCCTCCCTCTCGCTAGAGTCTGGTGTCCTGCACTTCCTCTTCCGTCTCCTCCTGGAGGGCCGTGATTTTGGGCCTGGACAAGCGCTTGCTCGAGTTCCGGCGGTGAATGGGGAACAGCTTCATTTTGTCCGAGTGGCTGATGGCCTGCTTGAAGACGCTCTTCTCATTCAGCAGCTTCTGGATAGACTCGTACTGCCGGACCTTGTTCTCCTCTATCACCTGGTTTAACGGAAGGCAGATCGAGTGACGGAAGGGACTCAAAGGGAGGGAGACCCTGACTTCATCGTGTGCTCTCTGAAAGGCGAAATGCCAAAGCCTCTCCCTGGAGGGTTTGAAACCAGCTGGCCCAGGCTGGGCTCTCTCTTTGTAACTGGGCCACAGTGAAGGGGGTGCTGGCCACCTCAGCCATTTCCTCCTGGCCCAAGTTGGAGCCACTCACCATCTGGACATTCTCCAGACACTGCACAGAGCTGGATGAGCTGACTGAGTTGGATCCTCTAACACACCCTGGGACTGAATTATTATCCCCGGGGAGTTTTGTACATGAAGGGGTTCCATAGGGTCAGGTGAATGTGTGGAGCTGGGGTCCGGATATAATCACATTTTTTTACTCCCCGTGCCAAGCCCGAGTCTCCACCTCCATCCCTGCCTGGTTGATGTCTCAACTCAGGGGCAGGAAGATTTCACCTGGAGTCAATGTCAGGTAGGCTAGGGGGTCTCCATGAGGACCTGGGAATCCTGTTGGAGAAGAAAGGCAGCAAGTCTGAAGTCTGAACACTGGTTTGCTTCAGCAACTCAGAGAGGCACAGGAAGTGCTGCGGACCACCCTCACCTCACCACAGACAAGGAGGCAAAGGGAATATCACTTCCTCTCCTCAGTTCCACAGAGTACCTGGGCACACACTTGAGAAGGAAATGAAAGACACAAAACTATGGGCCTTCCTGAGTCAAACCAATGGTTCCTTTGGCCCAGAATTCTGGCTGTGAAAACATGGAGGAAGCATGAGACGATCATCATCCTGGACACCCTTCCTCCTGCTTAGGGACAGACCTTTTAACTACCCTGATTTTTCTCTCCGAATTCATGATTTTTAAATCTTCATCTGTGCTCTCTGTCTTCATCTTAGCCTTTACATTCTACTCACCTATGGGATCTGTTCCATCCCCTTGATCATCACGGTTGCCCTTTACGGGACCTCCTCCAGCTTTGTTCTGTCCTACCTGAGACCAGAATGGCCTGCAGGACTCCAACTGTGGATGTCTCACTCTGTTTTTAGAAACTGGCACAACCGTTCCTTCCTGATGCTGCCCAGGAGTCCTAGAAGGAAGGTGCCATGCCCTGGAGGCCTCAAAAAAGGGCATGTGAGTGCACCTCAATACATCATGAGACGCGGAGTGACTAAGTGGATAGTGCACGGGCCTGGGAGTCAGAAGCCCCTCGGTTCTAATACCAGCTCCACCACGTGTCTGCCGTGTGACCTTGGGCAAGTCACTTAACTTGTCTGGGACTCAGTTCCTTCATCTGTAAAATGGGGATTAAGACTCTGAACCCCATGTGGGACCGGGACTGTGTCTAACCCGATTAACTCGTATGTACTCCAATGCTTAGAACAGTGATTTGCACAAAGTAAGCACTTAAGTACAATAATAATAATGATAATAATGATGTGGCAAAGGGCTAGATTAAGAGCTGCCATTCTGGACCGCCCGATCCATACCTGGCAGCTTCAATTTCCATTACAGAGACAATCCCGCTCTCAGAGTTGGGGAGATCCTTCCCGAAGGGGCTTCACAGATACAATCTCCTTCTCCAGCTTTACCTCCCAGGCCCCAAACCAGATGGAGCGCTTAATCTTCCTTTCTGAACCTGAATCAATTCTGCATATGAGATGAGGCCAGGGGGTGAGGGACGGCAGCTAGGTGTGTGAGCTGGAGCCCTCGACAGTGAGTAAAAGCTATTGCCTGGTGACACGTAATCAATGAATCATGCTCCGTAATTAATGTCTTGGCGGATGGAGTGCCAGAATACCTGAGAGAATAGGGGAATATTCAGGTGTGTTAGCAACCAACCACCATTGTAGTTCACCACCCGGATTAAATCGAGAAACCCGGGCAGCTATATTGGGCAATGCTGGATGGCATTAAGTGACAAAACTATAAAGGGAAGCTTCTATATTGGGGACATATATAGTTACGGGCTGAGCCAAAGGCTCTCAAAACAACACTGAAAAGCCAGCTACTCTTTGACACCCAAGAGACATAAAGATAGATATCTGGGAAATTCCCCCACATGGAACGAGGAGGAAATCATGCCCTGTAAAATCGCAAAATGCTCACCAGAAAGCGTTGACACTCGAGCATTGCTTCTATCCTGTGTTCTGAGAGGATGACTGTGCAGTTGGTAAATGCTTGCTTTAGAGTTTTGCGAATGACCTGGTATGTTCTAAGGAGAAAGAATCAAATCAGTCTTAGGTCCAAAAAGGAAACCCCTTCCAGGTATTTCCTTACTCCAGAGCAGGCTGGCCCTCACAGCTCTAAGATACCATCGAGCAAGCTCTTTCCCTCGGCCATTGGAGCTGATGACCCCTCATCTCCCCACTCCCCCCTTGCAAGTTTGCCCCCCACCCCAATCACCGTTCCAACCCCGCCTCTTTATAGGATCAGACGAAAGGGAAAGAAAACAAACATCGGCGTTGAACTCGTGTGGGAAGATCTGCCCTGCCCTGGGAGACACGAGAGGGTCCTTTGACCAGCCCTGATGTCCTCATCAATAACAATAGTGTTTCTTACACTTGGATGATGGGTGAAGTCTGCGCTCCAAATGTAATCTATGAATCATTCCTGTGTTCAAACCCCTGCTTTGGATTGGGGGGGGGGGGGGGGTCACCTCGAGGACAGGGGTTGTCTCCAACTCATCGTCTCTGTTTTCCCCAGTCTCCCACAGTGCCACACTCCATAGACAGTTTATGCCGACGGTGATGACAATGTAGTAGGATGATAAAGTAGTAGGTTTTTGAAACGCTCCAGAGGAATCCCTGCCCCGATAGATTCGGAATGGTGAGAAGTGGGCTATGTCCACATCTCTTGGAATTTTCAGTAAGGAGGCTCAATGCTGCCATCGTTGGGCCTAGCTCTCTCCACAATAGTTGGGGGTTGGCACCAGGTCACCAAGGGCCATGTCACACTCCATTCACACCTCTGAGAGAACACTCTGGTTTCACCACCTAGGCCCTTTCCTGGAAGGGTAGTCTTAGCCCACTGATTTGGGTGGGCTAAAGGAGTTTCTCCTAGTTTAGGCCCTGACAGAGTTGCCCATGCTATTTTGCAGGGGGTGAAAATTTTTCTCGGGGGTATCTTTGGGCCAGTGTTCTGCTGTTCATTCATTCGTTCATTCAATCAATCAATCAATCACATTTATGGTGGGCTTACTGTGTGGAGAACACTGTACTTAGCACTTGGGAGAGTACAATACAGGAGTAGTCCCTATCCCACGTAAAGAAGTGAAGCTACTTGCCCAAGTTCACACAGCAGACAAGTAGCAGAGTGGGGATTAGAACCCAAATCCTTCTGACTCCCAGGCATGTGCTCTATCCACTAGGCCACACACTCTTCAACACTGCTCTTGCCTGGGAGATGCAAATGAATTGCTACCCCTTGGATGGGGGTGAACTTGCTGGGGACCCAAGGGTTACAGTGATCAGTCAATGGTATTCATTGAGCACTGACTGTGTGCAGAGCACTAACTAAGCACTTGGGAGAGTACCATTCAACAAAGTTATCCCATATTAGCTTATAAATACCCCCTCCATCACATTCCTGGGTCACCTAAGGGCCAAGCAAGTGAACAGGACATGACCAAAGCCCAAGCGCCCTGGCCCACATCTCAGAATCATGAAGCAGTACTTTGGGATTTGCAAGTGAAGAACCGCAAGGTCAGGGGTGAGGAAAATTGACTCATAAAACTGGAAAAGACTTTCCCAGTCATGAAAGGGAATTCAGAGTGGAAACTCCATTTGGGGTCAAGGGCTTTAAGCCTGGGTCCGTCCTCGTAAAGTTGTAAGAGAACCTGTTTCCCTGGGAAGCTTTCTCAGTGTTCTGCAGGCCAGGAAAGACTGACCCATGGCAGAGTCAGTGGAGCTTTCTTATTTCTTTCTGTTGGCTGTCCACACACGACTACTCTCCTACTACAAGCCAGCCCGCACACTTCACTCCTCTAATGCTAACCTTCTCACTGTGCCTCAATCTATCTCGCCATCGACACTTTGCCCACGTCCTGCTTCTGGCCTGGAACACCCTCCCTTCTCAAACCCAGTTTGAGGCAGTTACGCTCCCTCGTTTCAAAGCCTTACTGGGGGTACATCTCCTCCGAGAGGCCTTACCTGACTTTCCTCTTCTCCCACTCCCTTCTGCATCGCCCTGACCTGCTCCCTTTGTTCACCGCCACCCCCCGTTCCACCCCCGCAGTACTTATGTACATATCTGTAATTTATTTATTTATATTAACGTCTATCTCCCTGCTCCCTAGACTATAAGTTTATTGTGGACAGGGAATATGTCTGTTCATTGTGGTGTTGTATTCTCTCAAGTGCTAGGTACGGTGCTCTGCACACAGTGAGTGCTCAATAAATGCGATTGAATGAATGAATGAATATGAGTCCTATGTGGGATAGGGACTCCTTCCAACTTGATTAGTTTGTTTTTATCCCACTACCTAGTGCAGTGCCTGGAACATAGTAAGCCTAACAAATACCATTAAAAAAAGTGTTTCACTCAACCCACCTTCACCCCCATCTCCTATCCAGAGCTAAATTTGGAATGAAAGAGGTGCCAGGGCTCAAATGAGCAGTAGAACAAGGCTCCACATGTGAAAGGAGAACGGTGATGGGATTATAACTACCAAGCCCAGAAGTGCCAAAGCTCTGAACTACCATCTTCATCACTGTCATCAATCATCACCATCATCATCAGTATCAGATCCTTCATTAGTATCATCACCCGCCTCATTTTCCTCTACCTACTGTGTCCAGAGCCCCGACGACAGTGCTATGGAGGACTCACAACGGAAGCAACGGACAAGGCCTCTGTTTTCTCCCTGTCAACCAGCCCAGAGGTGCTGTCAGAGTTGTGAACCCCTAGCCCAGAGACACTGGAGCAGAGGCTCAGAAAACCCCAGTGCAAATCCCTGCCTTGAGACCACCTAGACAGCATTAACTCTCAAGTTGGTCCACCTCAATTTGATGCTCCAAATGATTAAGACCTAAAAATCTCCCCACCCGACCAGTCACCAATCCATTCATTCTTTCATTCAATCATATTTTTTGAGACCTTACGGTGTGTGAAGCACTGTATTAAGCACTTGGGAAAGTACACTATACAATAATCAGGCAAAATCTCTGACCACAAAGAGCTGACGATCCACAGGGAAGGCCTCGGGTGAGCTCCCCTGTTCTTTGAGGACACGGTGGGGAGAGGAAGGAGAAAAAAAGGAGCAGCAGCTCTGAGGAACTTACATGGGGTCCAGGTGGGCACTGGGTTCGTCGAGGAGCAGGATTTTCGCCTTGCTGAGAACCGACCTGGCCAGGCACATGAGCTGCCTGTGGCCGTGGCTCAGGACGTAGCCTCCGTCGATGAGGACAAAGTCCAGCTGCCCCGGGAACTGTTCGATCACCGATTTCAGCCCAACCTACATGGAGACGAGTGGGAGAGAGTGGCCTGTTCAGCTGGGTGTCCGGGCTGGAGGACCCAGGGGGTCAGAGGTCGGGGAGGAACCCCTTTGGAGAGCCTGGAAGCCCCACAGGGAAGGGTGAGCATGGGTTCTTAACATAGAGAGCTCAGGAGCTGCAAATGCAACTGGGTATGGAGAGGTTTAGAATGGAGACTTGTGAGCAAGAGCTTAGACTTTTCCAATGAAATGAACTGAATGCAATAATAATAATAATAACTGTGGTATCTGTCAAGTGCTTACCATGTGCCAGGCACTGCACTAAGCTCTAGGGTGGATGCAAGAAAATCAATTTGGACACAGACCCTGTCCCAGGTGGGGCTCACAGTCTCAATCCCTATTTTAGGGACGAGGTAACTGAGAGACAGAAAAGTGAAGTGACTTGACCAAGGTCACACAGCAGATGAGCGGTGGAGCCGGGATTAGAATCCACGACCTTCTGACTCCCAGGCCCATGCTCTACGCTGCTTCCCACGGGTCCCTGTCTGCAAGTGCTCTACACTGTAAACTCATTTTGGGTAGGGAACTTGGTTGCTAATTCTGTTGTATTGTACACTCCCAGTATAGTGTCCCGCACATAGTAAGTGCTCAATAAATACTGTTAATAGATTGATTGCAAGTGACCGTCCCTGTCAAAATCAAGCAATCCATTGGTGGTATTTATTGAGCACTTGGGGAAGCAGCATGGCGCAGTGGAAAGAGTCTGGCCTTCGGAGTCAGAGGTCATGGGTTCGACTCCCGGCTCTGCCACTAGTCAGCTGAGTGACTGTGGGCAAGTCACTTAACTTCTCTGTCCCTCAGTTACCTCATCTGTAAAATGGGGATTAACTGTGAGGCTCACGTGGGACAACCTGATTACCCTATATCTACCCCAGTGCTTAGAACAGTGCTCTGCACATAGTAAGCGCTTAACAAATACCAACATTATTACTTACTGTATGCACAGCATTACAGTAACCACTTGGGAGAGTACAATACAACAGAGAAGGTAGACACGATCCCTGCACCCATGGAGCTTAGGAACAAAAATTTCCAACTGTCCCAGGGCAAGAACTCTTTCAGGGAGCCTCGTTCAAACTCAGGCTGGGGTGGTGAGGAGGGAGAGTCCTCTTCAGCCAAGCAGGCCCACCAGCTAGGCTGCCTCAGAAACACTGGTCAGCAGGAGCCTGGAGCCAGCAGACTGGGTATTTGTGGATTCCAGCTGGGTGGGGAAGGGAAGGGGGAATTCAGGGCTCAGAGCGGATCTAGTTAGATATGGAATGTCCAGATGCAATCCTTAGCATTTCTTTTCATCTTTTCTAGAATCCCAGAGCAGGAAAAGACTTCACAGCAAGTGGCCAGCCTCCTCTCTGAGACTGTAAAACAGGTGATGATGATGATGACGATAATGAGGATAGTTGGCTAAGTACTTACTTTATGCCAAGCACTGTTTTAAGCACTGGGGTAGATACAAAGCAATCAGGTGGCACATAGTTCATGTCCCACATAATAATAATAATAATTATGATACTTGTTACGTGCTAAGTGCCAAGCACTTTTCTAAGCACTAGGGTAAATACAAGTTAATCAGGTTGTACACAGTCCCTGTCCCACATGGAGCTCACACTCTTAATCCCCATTTTACAGAAGAGGGAACTGAAGCACAGAGAAGTGACTTGTCCGAGGTCTCACAGCAGAGAAGTGGCAGATCCGGGATTAGAACCCAGGTCCTTCTGACGCCCAGGCTTGTGCTCTATCCACTAAGCAGGGATCACAGTCTTAATCCCCATTTTACGGAAGATGTAACTGAGGCACAGAGAAATTAAGTGACTTGCCCAAGATCACACAGCAGGCAAGTGGCAGAGCTGGAACTAGAACTCAGGTCCTTCTGACTCCCAGGCCCGTGCCCTATCCACTAGGCCACCCTGCTTTTCATATTACCTGTGGAGCCACTTCTATCCCACTTTTCTGTGTTCTCCTACAAAGACAAAAATTCCCTCCTCCTGTTCATTTCCTTCTGGGTCAACCCCATGAGGTCATATCCTGAAACCTCACCTACTCTCAACCATAGATCAAAGATTCCACAGGGCATTGTTTGCAAATTGGGTTAATGTTTTCCTCTTGGGGGGAAAAAGAATTTCTGTTGGGTAATAAGGAAACTTGGCTGCTGAAAAGGCTTAATCTAACTAGTATTTTATTAGGGATATTTTAAGGTTGGGCACTCAACAGGTAAGTGTTTAACACTCTGAAGCAGTGCTAAGCAGGGTCAAACCTGAGTGCTCGAGGAGAATGAGCAGAGTCAGAGGACATCCCAGGATGTAGCGGACCACGGCCTAAAGGAAAGAGCACAGGCCCGGGAGTCAGAAGACCTGGGTTCTGATCCTGGCTCTGACACTTGTCTGCCGTGTGACCTTGGGCAGGTCACTTCACTTCTCTGTGCCTTAGTCTACTCATTCGTAAAATGGGGATCCAATACCTGCTCTCCCTCCTACTTAGATTGTGAGCCCTGTATGGGACAGGGACTGTGTCTGACCTAATTATCTTGTTTCTGCCTCAGCCTGTAGTACACTGCTTGGTACATAGTAAGCGCTTAACAGATACCACAGTTAAATCCCCCTTTCTGCCCACTGTGCTCTCAGTCCCATCCCAACCAGGAATGCACCAGGAACTTTGCCTTCCCTCTGCACAAATGCCAGACAGTGATGAGAAGTACCACGGCATAGTGGTTAAGGAAAGGCCTAGGAGTCAGAAGGTCATGGATTCCGCCACTTGTCTGCTGTGTGACTTTGGGCAAGTCACTTCACTTCTCTGGGCCTTAGTTCCCTCATTTGTAAAATGGGGATTGAGACTGTGAGCTCCACGTGGGTCAGGGACTGTTTCCAGCCCGATTTGCTTGCAACCACCCCAACGCTTAGTACAGTGCCTGGCACATAGTTAGGGCTTAACAAATACCACAATTATTATTCTTATTCTTTGTCTGGTGCCTTTAAAGCTCCCAGTGTCCAATCTTAGAAACCAGCAGGACCTTATGCAACTGTCTCTGCCAATTTCCCTTGGAGAAAGTCAGGCACTTGAGGAGGGCTATTAATCTTTTCAAACCTCCATCCCTTAGTTCTTCAAGTTCAGGGTGACAGTTCGTTAAGCTGCATCCTATTGGCCTGAAAGTACAAGCCTCACCCTTTTCCTTCTGTTGAGGCCTGGGTCTTCTGACATGAACCTCCTGGTCCTCACCTCCCCCACCCAGAACAGTTTGGTTCTGGTTTGTTCTGAGCTGAGGAGCCCTGGGGTCTCACCCTGCTGGAGGAGGTTGGAGGGGAAAAGAATGAGGACAGACTTGGACTGTTAGCCACGGGCTTTGCTTCACCTCTGGAGTTTTAGACAAGAGCCCGACGCCAAACTGGTCTCACAGAGGGTTCCCAACCAAGTGCTGCCCCGGAACCAACTAGGGTAGACCAAGATTGCTCACCCTCCATCACCCTGGGACCACGATGGGCTCTCTCCTGGCCAGGGACGTTGCGGGGGCGGGGAGGGAGGCTGTGAGGGAACGGTGAGAGGTTTTTGGTGGATTGCTATTAAAGGAAAAGTGGTTTCCCGGGGCTTTCTTCTGCAGAACTAACTCCCCTCTCCACCCCAGAAAAATCCACAGGGAAAATCTGAGTCTCAATGTTCACCAGTCACAGGCACCATGGAAAGTTATGCATATCAACGCCCCAGCTCCCCAAATTTGACTGCCATGCAGAAATGACAGTCAACCAAATGCGACTCTTTTGAGGACCACCAGGAGACTAGACCAAGGATAGTCCATGGAGGGAGTGGGAGGGATGGAACTCCCCAGGTCCTCTGTCACCGGCCGGGTGGTCTCGGCTCTAGTTCTTACAAGCGAGATGGGGGAAGGGCTTTGAAATTGTTGCATCCCTCTCAGCTTGTCTTTAAATGATCAAACCGGGAGAGGATTTGGAAACTGTCTTTGCTGCAGCTGTGTGTGATCGGGACATACGCTAGAGCATGTGTGAGTGCAAGGGTGCACAATTGCGGAAAACAGTGTTCTGTCAGATGTTCACATGTGTTAGCCGAGGGCCTTACCTCCTCTGCCACTTTCCATAGTTCCTGGTCTGTCCACTGCCCATAGGGATCCAGGTTCTTTCGAAAACTTCCGGAAAATATGAATACTTTCTGTCATAAGAAAGAGCCAGAAGACAACGAAGGATTGAATATTCCATCTCCCTGTTTGAAAGGTAATTTAAAATATTTCCAAACTTTTTAGCCACATGTCAAATTTCATATCAAAGATCAATCATCTCGGGGGTCCACAAGATCTCACCAACTTGAATTTGCTGCCACCTCTTTCCTCTTTCTCTTTTCTTTCAGGCTCCCCCTCTCGCCCCTTTCTCTCCTTCTCTGGGATTTCCCCTGTCATCCATCTCACTGTGTCAATTTGACTCTTTAAGCTATCATGGACCTGTGTAGTAATGCCTATGTTTGTCTCTTATTGATAATGAATGAGTCAATCATTTACTTGTAATTACTCAGAACCTACTGTGGGTGGAACACTGTAGTAAGCACTTGAGAGAGAACAAAGTAAGAAAAAGAAATGGTCCCTGCCCTTAAGTAGCTTAAAATCTAATGGAAAAAAAAATAGAGGAAATGAGGAAGAACAAGTATACAGCAGTGGCAGGATGAGTATTTAATGATGATGTGGATGAATAAATAATTGAACATAAATCTAGTTCTCCTATAACATGAGACCTGAACTTTTACAGAGTCCCGCATTATAGAAAAATTCCGCACTGCACGCATGAGTCACCATTTCTTCCAACCCTATATCATCTGTATCCAGGCATATTCATGTTGCCCGAAGAATGTTCCCCAATAATGGAGTTTGCAGTTTCGATCAATCATATTTATTGAGCACTTACTATTTGCAGAGCACTGTACTAAGCACTTGGGAGACTACAATACGGCCGTATTAGCAGATATGTTCTTTGCCCATAAAAGGTTTACAGTCTAGAGGGGAAGATGGTCATTAATATGAATAATGTTTCCATTATTCTATAGTCCTCATTACTCTAGCCAAAATGCGTAATGAAAATACGTGTTCTGACACCATGCCCTACTGCTTTTTTGGTTTTATTTTGGGTATTTGTCCTTGTCTTTTATGCTGCTTTAGAGTTTACAGTTTTCTTTCTTTCCTTACTTGTCCTGTCTCCAATCCCCTCTCCCAGCTTTTATTGTTAGTTGGTGAGCCTTTTGAGGGCCAGTAATTTCCATCCATGTTTCTTTCCCAGAGCTTAGTACACTGCTCTGCACACAGTAAGTCTTTAATAATGCCTATTATTACTCTTACTACCAAGTAAGTATAGCTATTGTATTTACTTGCATATTTGCTCCTTACCATAAGATTATGGCACTCCCTCAGCTCTGCCCTTCCTACCTTATCTGGCTGATCTTCTACTCCAACCCAGCCGGCCTATTTCATGTCTCCAACACAACCTACTCACTGTACTTCTATCTCATCTCTCCAGCTGCTGACCCCTTTCTCACTTTTTCCTCTGGTCTGGAACTCCCTCCTGCTTCATATCTGACAGATTACTATCCTCCCCATCTTCAAAACCCTCTTAAAATCATATCTCCTCCAAGTGGCCTTCCCTGACTAAAACCTTATTTCTCCTACCTGCATCTCCTATGTACTTGTATCAGTACCAGTTTAGCACTTCTTATTCACCCCACCCCACCCTCTGATTTCCACAGCAGTCATAACCATATCCTTACCACCTGCCACTTCCCCCATCTCTAATTTATTTTATTGTCTGTCTCTCCGCGTAGACTGTAAGCTCCTTGTGACTAGAGATCATCGTCATCATCATAACAATAATAATAAAAATAATAATGGTATTTGTTAAACACTTACTATGCTGCAAGCCCTGTTCTGAGCACTGGGGTAAACATAAATTCAGCAGATTGGACACCATCCCTGTCTCACATGGGGCTCACAATCTTAATCTCCATTTGACAGATGAGGTAAATGAGGACCAGAGAAGTTAAGTGACTTGCCCAAGGTTATACAGCAGATATGTGATGGAGCTGGGATTAGAACCCAGGTCCTTCTGACTCCCAGGTGCTTGTTCTGTCCACTGAGCCATGCTGTTTTTCTTGTCTATTTCTATTATATTGTACTTTCCCAAGTGTTTACTACAGTGCTCTGCACACAGAGAGGACCCAATAAATTCCTTGATTGACTGGTTGATTGCCCTATTTTAAAAAATAATTTTACAACCATCTGAGACCAACACCAAACATGCTCATGACGAGAGCCAGCCACTGAGATTTCCTCTGAATGACTCTGCTGCTACAGTCACATTGATTCCCTCTCCAGGGCCACATCCTCAAACTGAATAAATATTTGTTGAGGCCAATATTTGGAAAGCCTTTCTTCTCCCACTTTGCCTGCTCGCCTTGCAAAGGCTCACAAGGGATTTGCTTGAGAACTGTGGCCTGATTTAGCGATTTGTCCTCTTGCAGTCCTTCAATCAATCATGTTTATGAAGCACCTACTGCAGGCAGAGCACTGTACTAAGCATGGATTGTGATTATGGATTGGGAGCCCCACAAGGAACAGGGACCATGCTTACCCAATGCTTAGCACAGTGCTCTGCCTACAGTAAGCATTTAATAAATACCATTTCTACTCCTACTACTACCATTGGGAGAGTGAATCAAAAGTAAAAGTTGCTGCGGGAAGTGAACATGTCTGCTAATTCTGTTGTATTGTACTCTCCCAAGTGCTTAGTGCAGTGCTCTGCACATAGTAAGCGCTAAATAAATACCATTGATTGATTGATAAAAGACATATTTCCTGTCCTGGCTGGGGGGCAGAGGAGGGGTAAGGGGAGCAGGTTACTGTCTAGCAAGGGAGACAAGGAGACAGAAATCATTGAACAGTAGTGGGAGCGAGAGGAAGCGAACAAGAATGGAAATGGAAGTAATAATAATAATAATGTTGGTATTTGTTAAGCGCTTACTATGTGCAGAGCACTGTTCTAAGCGCTGGGGTAGATACAGGGTCATCAGGCTGTCCCACGTGAGGCTCACAATCTTAATCCCCACTTGACAGATGAGGTAACTGAGGCACAGAGAAGTGAAGTGACTTGCCCACAGTCACACAGCTGACAAGTGGCAGAGTGGGGATTCAAACCCATGACCTCTGACTCCCAAGCCCGGGCTCTTTCCACTGTGCCACGCCGCTTCTCTAAGTAGCAAGAGTATGGTGCAGTATGTGTTATGAAAGATAAACCAGAGGATATGGTGTCTTCATCAGAAGATAAGACTGTAGGATAAAGGTGCCAGTTATTAACAGTTGTTGGCCAGAGCCTTACCTAACAATAATAATAATAATAATAATAATGATGAAAATGGTACTTGTCAAGTGCTTACTGGGTGCCAAGCACTGTTCTAAACGCTGGGGTAGATACAAGTAAATCAAACTGTACACAGTCCCTGTCCCACATGGGGCTCACACTCTTAATCCCCATTTTGCAGATGAGATAACTGAGGGCCAGAGAAGTGAAGTGATTTGCCCAAAGTTCCACATCAGACATGTGGTAGAGCTGAGATTAGAACCCAGTTCTTTCTGACTCCCTGGTCAGTGCTCTATCCACTAAGCCACGCTGCAGCTGCCACTTTCCATTATTTCAATTTTAAAGGAAGCAAAAAAAGATTGAAGCAGCATAGCATAGTGGATAGAGCACAGACCTGGGAGTCAGAAGGTCATGGGTTTCAATCCCAGCTCCACTTCACTTCTCTGTGCCTCAGTTCCCTCATCTGTAAAATGGGGATTAAGACTGAGTCCTATGCAGGAGAGGGATTGCGCCCGACCCGACTGGCTTGTATCCACCTCAGCACTTAGTACAGTGCCTGGCACCTAGTAAGCGCTTAACATGGACCATAATTAATTAATTAAATGAAGACCCCGACGGAGAGAGGACATCAAAGTGTGATGAAAGAGTTCACCTGCTGCAAGGTATTTCATGAAGTCAAGAAGAAGGCTGTTGTCCAATCTAAGCTTTACAGATTCTTCTCGAAAATGGAAAACCACTAGCTCAGTCAGCAGAACAAGCATCTACTCTTGCAGTCATCTGCAAAGAATCATAACCCTACTACAACTCCTCCTTTAGGTACTGTTATCTCACTGTGGGCAGAGAATATGTCTGTTATATTGTTACATTTTACTCTCCAGAGCACTTAGAGCAGTGTTCTGCACATAGTAAGTGCTCGATAAATACAACTGATTGATTGATTAGTGATGCTTAACATAACAGTATATAGGTCATAAGGGAATTGAATTTACATTTCCAGAGGTTTGGGGATAGCAGGGATCATGTCTTCTAAATCTATTGCATCCACACATCCAATCCGTCACCAAAACCTGCCGATCTCACCTTCACAACATCGCCAAGATCCACCCCTTCCTCTCCATCCAAACCGAAACCAAACCAAACCTTGTTGATACAATCTCTCATCATATCCTGACAAGATTATTGCATCAGCATCCTTTCCGATCTCCCAACCTCCTGTCTCTCCCCGCTTCAGTCTATACTTCACTCTGCTGCCAGGATTATATTTCTACAGGAACGCTCTGGGCATGTCACCCCCCTCCTCAAAAATTTCCAGTGTTTGCCTATCAACCTTCATATGAAGCAAAACCTCCTCACTATTGGCTTCAAAGCTCTCCATCACCTTGCCCCCTCCTACCTCACCTCTGTTCTCTCCTACAACCCAGCCCGCACACTCTGCTCCTCTGCCACTAACCTCCTCACTATGCTTCGTTCTCACCTGTCCCGCCGTCGACCCCTGGCCCACATCCAACCTCTGGCCTGGAATGCTCTCCCTCATCACATCCGCCAAACTAGCTCTCTTCCCCTCTTCAAAGCCCTACTGAGAGCTCACCTCTTCCAAGAAGCCTTCCCAGACTGAGCCCTCTCTTTACCTCTGTCCCTCCTCCCCTCCTCACTGCCCCACTCCCTCATCCCACAGCACTTGTGTATATTTGTATATATTATTTATTACTCTATTTTATTAATGTGTATATATATATATATATATATATATATGGTTATATTTATCTATTTTGATGGTATTGATGCCCGTCTACTTGTTTTGTTTTGCTGCTTGTCTCTCCCTTTTAGACTGTGAACACGTTGTTGGGCAGGGATTGTCTCTATCTGTTGCCGAATTGTACATTCCAAGCACTTAGTACAGTGCTCTGCACACAGGAAGCGCTCAATAAATACGATTGAATGCATGAATGAATGAATAAAGGCTACTGACTGATTGGTCAAGAAAGATGGGCCAATCCACCCCCCAGACTGCAAGCTTGTAGTGGCAGGGAACATGTCTACCAACTCTACTATATTGTTCTCTCCCAAGTGCTTAGTACAGCGCTCCGCACACAGAAAGCACTCAGTAACTAATACTGATTGATTGATTGAGGATTGTGAGGTCTCCTACTGGCATTGATGTGGGATGGGTCTCTGTAGCTGCTAATTTGGCTCCTTCAGTTTTGAACCTGTTGGGGAGGAGCCTGCTGGTTTTAGGAGATCATAACCCCTGCAGAAAAGCCCATTTTTGCCTGAATCTTGACAAGACCTTCACCCTAGGCACAAACCTATCATTAGATTGGGTGATGTGGGCCTCTGGGGAGATCAGAGGGTCGTGATACTCACTGGCCTTTCTGTCTGCATGGATACCAATCAGAGAGTTGTGGCACCATCACAGGTCACTGTCCCCCACACCCTACTAAGTCTCATTTATACAGAGCCTTGGCATGAACCCAAGGCTCTGCAACAGCTGGTGGGTCTGTAGGACTGAAATCAATCAAGAAATCAATCATAATTACTGAATGCTTACTGTGTGCAGAATACTGTACTAAATGCTTGGGAAAGTACAATACAATAGAGTTAGTAGACACATTCCCCGCACGTGACAAGTTTACAGCTTACAGGCTGGGTTTACAGTCTAGAGGAGTGGAATTCTGCCCAGAATCTCGTAAAGACACCCATCTCTCCCCCTTGCCTGCCCACTGCCCAGCTAAATACTCAGAGGGAAAGGAGAAATGGGTAGAAAATCACATAGAGATGAAATCTTTCTCTCCTGGGCTTGATGCCCTGCTGAGCATAGGGAGAGATCAAGGCCCAACAAAGAAGAAAATATCAACAACTTTTCTTCCCTCTATGGCTTCAGCTTCTTCTAGGGCTACAGTCCATTTCTGGATCAATCTGGCTACAGGCAAATCTCCTTTATTTTGGAAGCGGAACCTGAAATATCATCACATGTCAAGCTGAGTCTGGGTCAGATCAGAGCATGTCCCCCATATCTATCCAGTGCAGAACTCTCCCTCTATATGAAATATGACCTCCTAGGTAATCCAAGCTAAATTTTGGCAAAGTCCTAAATTCCCCACTGCTCCCCTGGAAGGGGAAAAAAAATCTGCTTAAAGGGGGTGCTAGTGGAATCTCAAACTTGTCTACTGAGGCAGCATGAGCAGAGTAAAAGTGGATCTGGAGGCCCAAGAAGGAAAGTCAGGAGTGTTGGATGGTCCATCTCTAACCAGTATGATGGGTGTCCAGGATGTCAAGCGTATGGAGCTAATGTTGGAGACAGATATCTGGGCTGGATGGACCACATGGTTGACCCAGAAGGATGGTCAGGGAATGTGTCTGCTTATTGATATTGTACTCTCCCAAGTGCTTATTCAAAGCTTTGCACACAGTAAGCACTCAATAAATACAACTGAACAAATGAATGAATGTTACTCACAAGGTTTATGAGCAGAGGTAAGATTTGGATTTAGCCTACTGATCAGCTCATGAAGTCTTCTTTCACGAAATCAGGTTGGTTTTCATACTAAGGAATGAATAATCTCCCTTTCATGAGTTTCATGGACGAGAGGTCCATGATGAGCTGCTAGATGGAAAGTTAGTGTGTTGGAAGGCCCATCCCTTGCCACAAAGGTCAATGGCCAGGAAGGCAACCATCATGAAGTTCCTACAAGTCCTTTGGAACTACTTAGATATATTTCTAGTTGCCACCACCAATAAAAACCTAGTCTACAGTAATGCACACTCTATACTAGTCCTCAATACAGGGGAGTAATACCAGTAAAATAAAACCAGACCATGATGGTCAAATGAGTTTTGCTTCCCAAAGAAGGCAGATTTTCCAAGGTTCAGAAAGATTGGATTCTGTCAGCAGGGGGCCCCCAGCCCACAGAGTGAGAATCCTAGATCGGGAAACCGGTCTGAAATCGCGTCCCATAATCACCCATTTCACATCCCTTTCCACTTGCCCGAGCAAACAAAGTGGGCAGAGGCGGAACGGAGAGTTTCTGATTCCCGGATGTATGTCAAACATTTTCTTTTGACATTGTCGACTGATTTTTCAAAATTCGTGATGGGAGAGATCTGTTTACTGGGATTAGGTGCCCAGCGGTTTGGGGTGGGGCAGGATTAATCCCATTAGGGAAATAGAGTTTTGTAAGCCTTTGTTTACAGTTCATCTTTCTAACATTAAACTAATGAAGTTCTCTCCCAGGGGGGAAGAAAAGTCAACTGAACAAACCAGTTCTTTCCACTCCTTGAAGAGGAGAGGGGCACTTTCATAACCCTCCCCCAATAGGCTAGCCAGTTCTTTCGCATATCAGCCCCTATCTGCCTCCGGAAGAACCATTTAACCACTCCAGGCTCCCTTCTCAAAGGCTTCTGCTCCCTGACATAATCAGCCTCGATGAGATGCAAAAGACACTGCCACGAGTGATTCTCTTATCTCAGACTGCTGAACCAAGTGTTCATAATTAGGAAAGACTGGGGGGGCTGAATGTTAATATTAAGTGAGATAATCAACAATAAATCAGATGGTTCTCTACATATCTCGAAACTTGGCAAGCCACATGGGTACTGTGAACCTGAGTTTTCTCCCCCATCAAACTCCCTCCCCGCTACCTCGACCTTCCCATCTGAGGCCTGAAGGCGTGGGGAAGCTCTGGGGAGGACCCCTAGATCCATTGAAGACAAATGCTGGGTGAATTGATTATAGCTTATCTCCAAGGGACCAGAAAGAAGATGTCAGGGGTAGTTGGTACATACCAATTGACTGAGGAGCTTAAGATCCTTTTCTCTTGGAGTACCTCTACCCTAGCCTAGACTGAGTCACTATTCCTGAAGATTCTGTATTCACCTAGGGTGGCCTATGAATTGCAAAAGAGAATAAGGTGATGAACATTATCACTCCCGGATCAGACCAGTGGTTCTTCCAGGGAGGGACTGCATCTCCATAGCAACAGGAAGTTTGCAAGTACCTTGTGGTGGTTTTCCTCCTGGATGCTTCCCTTTATGCCCCTCTACATCTTTAATGTTCCTTCCAGTGATTAAGTAAGGAATTTATCATACTCTTCCAAGCATTTAGTACACTGCTCTACATACAGAAAGGGCTCCATAAATACTGTTGATTGATTGATCGATAGAATCAGGCTTCCAATATGTAATTTTCTTCTTTTGTCCTTCAGAAACTGCCGCCTAGGGGCCAATAAATCAATGGGGTTTTTTTTAGTTTTTACTGCACTAAGGACTTGGCAAAGTACAAGGATTGTATCTACCAACTCCCCTGCACTAAGCACTTGGGAAAGTTGGTAGACACAATCCTTGTCCTTGAGAAATTTACAATCTGCTTCATTTTTTCTGTCCAATAGGAATACCTGTCCCTGCCAACCTGTGAGGATTTGGGGAAGAAAAAATGAGGGGAGGGATATAAAAAGGGTTTGGAAAATTAAAGTGCTATATACATTCAAGTTATACACAATGCAAGGTACTCTCATTATTTCAGGTATGGCAAGGTGATTGAGTCTGCCCTCAATCCAACCAAACAGCCCTCTGAAGTGGGTGCCAAGCGCTGAATGGATCTTGCATCACAGGCCCCATATGACTTCCAGGGAATTTTACAAAAGCCAAGGCTGTTGTGCTGTGGTCAAAAGAGTGCTAATGGGGCTTTGAGAGACCCCATTCAGCAGTGAGTTCTTTGAAACGCCTAAGGGGTAGGGGTGGGTCTCAAGGAGAAAGCCCCTCACCTGGGGTTATGAGCAAGAGAGCATCAAGGGTGAACTTCCGGGTCTCCTCAGGGTTCCCAGAAATTGGGATTAGTGATGAATGGACATAGGGGGTTGATGCGAAGGAGAAAAAAAGAAAACTGCAGAGGGGGAAGGTCACTCCTAAACCAGAATAGCTCTCTCTTTCTTTAGGCCAGATTCCAGGAAGTTAAAAGAAAAATAATTCTTTCATCCAAAGTTCCAGTGAAAGGTTAGAAAAACAGGAGCTTCTCTGTCTGTCCCGACTGTGGAGAGTAGATGGGTGCTCTGGGTTTCTGGTTGGGAATCCACCCTGCTCTCAATTGAGAGTTTGGGGAGAATCGCGGTTTCGTGGCAAGAGGCCCGGTCGGGGCCATTGGCATTGAAGTCACTAGCCAGGGCAGCGGCACGGTCGGGGAGACCAGGCAGCTGAGCTCTGTGGCTCTGAATGAGGATTAGCAGTGGTATTTCAGGAAAAGTTTCATCAGGTTGGATGCAGTGGGGCCACAGAGCTAGACTACACGGCTCTTCTTGCAAAGACAAGCTGTGGAGAATTGGAGGTCCGGGAGGCAAACGAGCCACAGATAAGAAAGGGACGGACCGGCTGTGGAGAGTTTGGGGCTGGGGGGGACGGGACTAGATGCAGATGTGGATGCTGAGACCGTGAGCCCCACATGGGACAGGGGACTGTGTTCAACCCTATTTGCTTGTATCCACCCCAGCGCTTAGTACAGTACCTGGCACAGAGTAAACACAACAAATACCACAATTATTATTGCAATGATGATGGACTGGGACATCTAGGAAAGGAACGCAAGCCATCAGTGGTGGGTTAAATGCTAAATCACATCTCCTCTGCAGCCCTGCTAACTTCCACTTCTACCTCCAGAGCTCTATTCTTATAATAATAATAGTATTTGTTAAGCACTTATTATGTGCTAGCACTCTTCTAATGCTGGGGTAGATACAAGAAAATTGGGATGGACAAAATCCCAGTTCCATATAGGGCTCACAGTTTTAATCCCCATTTTACAGATGAGGTAGCTGGCGTGCATAAAAGTGACTTGTCCAAGGTCACACAGCAGACAATTGGAAGAGTCAGGATTAGAACCCAGGTCCTTCTGACTCCCAGGCCTTTGCTCTATCCACTAGGCCACAGTCCACATCCACCCCAGCCCTATCCTTCAATTGACCCTCCCTCTTATCTCTCTCATCTCCCATCCAATGCTCACACATTTGCCCCTGCCTGGCAGCATCCCCTCTCCTATCTGCTGTGAAAAACTTTTCTTCCCCTCCGTCCCCATTCCTATCCCAAATCCTTCCAAAGAGGAAGGAGCAGCAGCCTGGCTTAGTGGAAAGAGCACAGGATTGGGAGTCAGAGGACATGGGTTCTAATCCCGGCTACTCCACTTGTCTGCTGTGAGACCTTGGGCAAGCCACTTAACTTCTCTGTGCCTCAGTTACTGCATCTATAAAATGAGGATTAAGATTGGGAGCTCCAAGTGGGACAAGCTGATTACCATATACCTTCCCCAGCACTTAGAAGAGTGCTTGGCACATAGTAAGTGCTTAACAAATATCATTATCATCTTCCAAAAAGACACCATCTCCTAGAGGCATTCTCAGGTTAACTCTCCTACCCTTTCCTTCATGCCATTCAGTCACTCACTTGAACATTCCATGTATGTGTGCATTTATAAACATGCTATTGTTTTATTTATTTATTCCATCACTTGTGTTATTATTATATTTGTTACGTGATCGGTATGTGTCGAGCACTGTTCTAAGTGCTGGGGTGGATACAGGACAATCAGGTCAAACGGAGTCCCTCTCTCATATGGAGCTCACAGTCTAAGTATGGAGGGAGAACTTGTGTCCACTTTTGTCCACCTGTCTCTCCCATTAGACCGTAGGCCCCTCGAGAGCAAGAACCCCATTTTAGATGTTCTTCCTGGGCCTAATACAGTGCTTGCACCCAGAAGGTGCTCAATCAGTAGCATTAATCATGATGAAATACGTTTCTTCTCTTTCTCCGGAATTCAAGGCACTCGTGCATTTGGTCTAAAAAGTGATTATCTTGAAGACACCTAAGCTCTTGAACCGGAAATGGCAGAGCATCTACAGTCAGAGGTATTTATCGAGCACTTACTGTGTGCAGAGCTCTATAGGAAACACTCGGAAGAGTACAGTACAACAGAGTTCATAGCCACATTCCCAACTTCACCTTTACAACTTGGGCTTCTCCAGCCTTACCTGAGGTATTACTCCAAACGCCTTCCTCCACTGCTGCACAGGTACTGCGTCCCAGGATATGCCATCGATCCGGATATCTCCTTCAGTGTTCAGCAGCCTCAAAAAGGCGAACAATAAAGTGCTCTTCCCTGAGCCCGTTCTTCCCAGCAGGCCCACCTGGGGTTCAAAAGAAGAAGAAGGAGACTTCTGTTATCTACAAATGCTTTTAATGCCAAAACACGCTGCCCTTCAAGGCCTCAGTTCGGGATCCTCACCAGTTCTGACCCATTGGAAAGAGAAAAGAGCAGGGGACATTTCTACCAACTCTGTCAAATTGTACTCTCCCCAGTGCTTCCCACAGTAAGTGCTCAATAAATATCACTGATTGACTGACTGACCCTACAGAGTATACACGTCTCCTGGCTCATCCAATCCAACATGTGACTCAATACAGGGCTCTGAATGGGGTAAGTCCACAGTATTGTGCTTTGCACACAGACTGTGCTCAGTCCAGTGCTCTGAACCTAGGAGGTGTTCAATGCAATGGTCTGTACACAAGAAGTGCTCCCTACAGTGCACAACAGGCACTCCATGAACTCTGCTTCAATAATAATAGCAATAATAATGATGATAGTCACTGTCGAATTTGTTAAGTGTTTACTACATTCCAAGCACTGTACTAAGCACTGAGGCAGATACAAGATAATCGGTCCCAAAAGGGGCTCACAGTCGGAGTAGGAGGGAGAACATGTATTAAGTCCCCATTTTGCAGACACGGGAACTGAGACACAGAGATGTTAAGTGACTTGCCCAAGGCCACACAGCAGGTATAGAGCTGGGACTAGAACTGCGGCAGTGGCAGATAGATTGAGCCTTGAAGCATTGTTTGTGTCTGGAGATGCAGTGATTGTCTTTGCAATCTCGGTTAGAAACGGGCCGTTTTCCTTCTCCCCTCTTGGAGCGCCTCGAGAGATATCACAGGAAGGAAAAGCTGGACTCCACACAGGGAGCAAGCACTCCTTCCTCTTGGCTTCGTCTTTCCTTCTCTTCTGACCCTCTGGAAATTGTGCAATTGCATCTCCTCCACTTCAGCCTGATTGCTACTCAGGAGAGAACTCCACAGGTGTTTTGACAGCTGACTGGTCAGCTCAGTTCTGGGCTGTTGGAATCTGCACACCTGGGGCCTGGATGAATTCTTCTTGGCTTCACTTTGGATGTTCTTTTCCTGTACCACTAGGTCAGTTTGCCCAGGGAAAAATTCCATATTGGGGAGCGAACTTCCTTCAAGCATGCAAGAACACAGATGGACAATGCAGTCAAGTCCCCTAAAGGAATGGGCTCAGAGAACTGGTAAATGGAATATGAATCACTCCCCTGGCACCACCCCCTCGGGGAGATCCATCACCCCCTGTGGAATGCCCAAGGTCCGGCACAAACCAAGAGCAGCTGGCTTTTTCCACTGGGCCCAGATTTAGCTGTATGTTTCTAACTTGGCCCGCTGCACGTGGTGGGGAAAATGGGGAGGGCATAGAGAGGGTAAAGGAAATTGTTCTAGGTTTGGGGACAGGGAATGCATAAATTGGGTGACTGACAAGGTGCAAACTAACACCTCTATATCGACTGCTTCTAACTGACATCCCAGTTAAGGGCTTTTTCATCTATTAAGAGGGTTGGGCTTGAACTTTGAAGAACTGCCTGTTTTAGAAGAAAGCAAAGGAACAAACACTGGCATTTCTCTTGCTCCTGGACCTAACACTCTGGGTCTCTTTTATTTGTTGATGAAGCTCCCTCATTTCCTTTGTCCTCAACCTGGACTCTTCTCATCTAAGGTCTTCTCTGGCCTGAGTGGATCCCTCTGAACAATCATCCCCACAGTACAGTTAATAGAATCAATCAATCCATTGTATTTTTTGGGTGCTTGCTGTATGCGGAACACTGAACTAAGCACTTTGGAGAATACAATAGAATAGAGTTGGTAGAGGTAATCTCTACCCTCAAAGAGTTTCAAATCTCTTAACTCAGCTTGTTTCCGTTTTCCACTTCCAATTCAGACGCCAATCACCTGAGGAGGAACTCATCTTGCGTGCTGCCTGTTTCATGAAGCCCCATATCTGCATCCAGACTACACACATGGCAACACATCCCTAAGCTTCCCGTGATCTTTTCCTTCTCAAGAGATGCAATATTAACAATCTAGCCCAATATTAACAACTCCTACTTCTCCAGCAGCTAGGATCTCCATTTCTTCAGCAGTGAAGCCTCCTCCAGAGATAAAGATTCTATTTGCTTCTCCAGAAAATTACAGTTCAGGGTTCTAAATAGGCACCTAGGACAGTCAGTGCTCTGCATAAAGTAGTTGCCCCATAGAGCAGACTGCCTAAAGTAGTACAGGCTATGTACACAACGGATGCCCAACACAGTGCTCTACACATAGTAAGTGCCCAGAAGATGCAGTAGTTAGAATACAGTAGGTCCAATAATATAGATGCAATATTGAAAGTCAGGCCTCAAATCACTTCACTCTGCTTTTGTAACAAAGAAGAGTAGCCAGGTGTGCTTTTCGCTCAGAACAGTGCTCTACATAGAAGGCACCCACCACTGTGTGGTTGATGACAGTGTTTCCAGGGGACCAATGTTCTGCAGGCAACAGTAGGGTGGCCAATGGAAAGAGCACAGGACTGGGAGTCGAGACAGGGGTTCGAGTCTTAGCTGGACCAGTCACTTAACCTCCCTAAGCCTCCGTTTCCTCATCTGTGAAACAAACCACGGGTGGGATAGAGACTGGATCTGATTTCATAATCTTATATCCACTCCAGAACACTGCATATAATAAAAGCTTAGTAAATGCCATAATTAGTGCTTTCATCACATCCATTCATCGGTGACTTGGCGATCCCCCCTATTAAAAAGGCTACATCATAATATTGTGATAGGCCTCTGTGGCTTGACGCATTGTAAATCAGGTTTGACAATGAAGGAACTGTGGACCTCACCCTCTGACCGGAACTTATCGAAAAGGAGATATTGTCCAAGATGGCCGGACCTCCATCTAGGTACTTGGCTGTGAGGTCCTGGACGGTCATTTGGCCTCCTGAAGGCCAGTTCTTCTCTCTCTTCACATGCTGGTTCTCAATGATCAGGACTCCAGAGATGTCTTTGTTCTTTGCTGGGTGGGTGGGCCTGTGCTCCTCGGTTGGCATGTCGATGAATTTAAATACTCTGCTCACAGACCGCATCTGGAAACCAAAATAAACAACGTTCGAATGCTGTTTCCCAGGCCGGTGCCAAGGGCTCTAATGGGTCTGATTGTTTCTGAAAACAAAGCTCCCCTTTCCAACCCGACAACGTCGGGCGGGATGTAAACTAATCGGAAGCAAGCTTTCAATGATTTAACAGGAAATAATTGGCCATAATTAAAAGATTAATGGAGGAATAATTAGTCATAGGCCCTGTATCAATGGACTTTGGACAAATAGGTTAGAGATTTTCATGACCATTAACATTTGAAGCAATACAATGAAAAAGAGGTAACTAAGCTTTATGCCCATGGGAAGAGCCGAGGTGAGAGAGAAATATTTTCCATCGTGAGCAGTGTTGCCCAATTGCCCAAATACAATATGATGGAATTTACTGGCTTTCAAAACAACTTTCTTGTGCCCGATCTTTAGGCAGCATGGCTCAGTGGACAGAGCACGGTCCCGGGAGTCAAGAGACCTGGGTGATAACCCCAGCTCTGTCATTGGCCTGTTGTGTGTCCTGGGGCAAGTCATCTTTTCTGTGCCTCAATTTCCTCATTTGTAATTTGAGATTAAGATAGCTGCTCTCCTTTTCCTACTTTCTAAGACTGTGGGACAGGGACTATGTCTCAAATGTAATTATCTTGTGTATAAGCACAATATGTAGAACATAGTAAGTGCTTAATAAACATCGAGATTAATTGTCAGCTGGAAGATGGAGATTCCTGTTTCTTCAGGCATTTGAATTTCATTTTAGAATAATTTTGGAACATATATTGGTCATTTGTACCTATTTATGAGAAGCACCAGGCCTAGCGGAAAGAGCCCGGGCCTTGGAGTCAGAAGATCTGGGTTCTAAGTTTTCTACCTTTTCTCACTTGATCCTCTCTATTTCTGTAGCAGAAAGAGGGAAGTGTCTTTCCCTCTTCCTTGAAAAAATTTATGACTATGGAATGGATGGAATGTTTCGACTCTGACCTTCTGAAGCAATATGAATTGCCCCATTTGGTGTTAAACTTAATTATGATGCTAGGTTTCACAGTTGATTGAATGAGAGCGAGAGAGAAAGAGGTTGCACATTGCCTCAACCAGCCTCCACTTTGTCTAGTGACTCGTCTGGACTTCCCATCAATCAAGTCAGTTGAAATTTGAGGAATATGATAGGGGTAGTCCTGATAGGTTTGGGGCATTGATTTTGATTCTCAGAATGATCCATAATGGTCTTTAATAAGGACCCAACTCTGGGAGACAGGCAAGGCACACAAAGCTATTGTTTTTCATCTGCCATTGCTGGATGTTGTATTAAGAAGGACCTTGATAGGGTACACCTGATGTAGCCTGCTTCTGTTACTCTTAATTAATTTTGGACTATGGCTTATTAAATTTCACATGCTACGGTCATTAATGTAATTTCATTTCCCAATCCACATAGAGGCCCCGGTGTTTAACAGGTCTGGGAGGTGAAATAGGAGTGTAAACATCACTAGGAGTTTGTTGTTGTGGTACAACCAAATGGGAACGGAGTCAGGGAGGTCACAATTTTTATGGATTCATGCCTGTTGTACCTAAAAAGAGAAAATACCCTGAAGGGTTAAAGAGATGTGATAAACAAGTGGAAGAAACCAAATTTGCTTTTTAAATTTGATGGGTGAAATGGAGATAAGACTTGCCACATCTGTCTGTGAGCATTATTAAGTAGATGCTTGTCGTGTGTCCGCACATCTGGGTGCAGTTTCTTAGAGCAGCATAGAGCAGTAGAAATTACTTCTGGGGAGGCAGTGCGGCCTAACGGATGAAGCCTGGCCTCAGTTTCTAATTCCAGTTTCCACATTTGCCTGCTATGTAAACTTGGGCAAATCACTTAACTTCTCTATGCCTCAGTTTCCTCAACTACAAACTGGGAATTCGGTACTCATTCATGAGTTCATTCATTCAATCGTATTTACTGAGCACTTTCTTAATGTTCAATACTAAGTGCTTGGAAAGTACAATTCAGAAATAAAGAGAGACAATCCCTGCCCACACTGGGTTTACAGTCCAGATACCTGTTCTCCCTCCAACTTTAAAGTGAGTCCCCATGTGGGACAGGGACTGTATCCAGTCTGATTAACTTGTATTGACCCCCTTGCTTAAAACAGTGCTTGACATATAGTAAATGCTTAAAAAAAGCATAAAAAAGGCAACCAAGATGATCCGGAGGCAGAGCAGCTTCTGTGAGAGGCAGACTGGAAAGACTGGGTTTCTGAAGTTTGGAAAGGCAAAGATAGAGAGAGGACAGGATTAAAGTTCAGAAAATCATGAAGGGTGTGAACAGGGAAAACACAGAATTATTTTTCACCCAATCCCACAATACCACAATGATGGGTACACTGAAGCTTGAAGGTTTCAGGGTCACAACAAACAAAAGAAAACATCCTTCACCCAGCAGGTGGTAAGCATATGCAATTTGTTCCCACAGAAAGTTGTGCAGCTGAAAGTGCTAGAAGATTCAAAAGCAACCTGGAGAGATTCAAGGATAGGCAGTCCAAAATGCACCACTAGAGGAAAGATGGGGATAAAGAGGAGAAAATTAGGGATGTTGGATGATCCATCCCTAACCATGAAGGTGGGTGACAAGCAGAGAGAAATCATCACATGGGATCTTTAAGCCTCTTGGTGTCCCTTATCCTAGGCTGGTCTAAAATGAGATCACATGTTCTCATGTTTTTATTCTCTTTGATACACCACGAATACCGGGGCGGATAATAAATTCCATTGATTTCTCTACTGTTAAGCCAAACACGTTAACTCTCCATGGCATGTGTCTCCTTAAATATTCAAGTCTGAGATCCTGACTTGTGGCCTCCCCTTAATTCTCTCCATCTTGGATTTCAAACTTGGGTTTTCCCCCCTTCCAGTTCCCAGATCAGAGCACTGGATACCCTAGGGCTTTGGAGATAGCGATCCAGACATGGAAGCAGCAATCCACGGGAGATAGAAGCCAGGACTTGGGCATTGACACCCAGGCTCTTAGTAGCATTTCATGGGTCTAATGAGGGTGTTTAATGTGCCCCTGCTCTGGCACTCATGACAGCTAAACTATTCATTTTCTTTACTGCTGAGTGAAAGCTTTTGGGGTGGAAAAAATTTCAGCAGCAAAATAACAAGCTTATTATGTAGTATTCTCATAGGCTGCAAACTTCTCCTGAAGAGTGTAAGCTCCTTGTGGGAAGAGATCACATCTACCAATTCTACTGTATTGTCTTCCCTGAGCTCTTAGGATAGAGCTCTGCACACAGTAATTGCTCAATCAATAGCATTGATTGATTGATTCAGCATACACTATTCAATGGCACTTTAGTGACATATAAGCATTTTTTCCACTAGCAAGGAAGGAGGGCTAAGGGATGTTCTCAATACAGCAGGGTTAGTTTACAAAAAATGGGCAGGATCCTAACTCAAATCAATCAATTAATCAATGCTATTTATTGAGCGCTCACTGGGTGCAAGGCACTGTACTAATCATTAGGGAAAATACAGTGCAATCAACAGTGATGTTTTAAGAAGCTCTTTATTCAGTGACTTTGGCCAATAAGTCAGTGAAAGCTAGTTACTGAAAAGTACTAAAAGCTAATATAAGAAATTAAATTTCATTTTAACTTCAGGAAAATGCCCATAAGCAGCATTGCCTAGTGGACAGAGCAGAGCTATGGGAGTCAGAAGGACTTGGATTCTAGTCCTGGCTCTGCCATCTGTCTGCTGTGTGACCTGGGGAAAGTCACTTAACTTCTCTGTGCCTCAGTTCCCTCATCCGTAAAATTAGTACTGTGACCCTCACATGGGACACGGACTATGTCCAACCTGTTTACTTTGCATCTACCCCAGTGCTTAGTACAGCATATAGTAAACACTTAAACATCATAAGCAAAAAAAAAAAAAAGCAAAACAGGGCAAGGAATGTGTCTTCCAACTCTTTCATTCTGTACTCTCCCAAGTGCTTAGTTCAGTGCTCTGGACAGAGTAAGTATTCGATGAATACAATTGATTGATAGACTGCAAGAACAACTTTGCACCTCTGGGCTCTACACTGCCATCCTGAGAAACCACAAGCAAGAAAGACAGGGATTAAGAGGCAATGTTCAATGTCAACCTTTAGACTCTCCCTGGGCCAATATTTGTTCCTTATCGCTTTGGGATCGGGAAAGGCTGAATCTTGCCTTGGCCACTTATTGACTACTAGGTCCGTGGGTGGCAGAGAACAAGGTTCTCTCTCCTAACCGTAGCGTCCTCTCCCAAGCACTAGGCCCCTCACCGGTGCGGGTCAATGAAACATCCGGTAACCGCACCCTTGCCTCCCCATGTGCTCTTGCCCATCCCGTCCCCACCACCGCGAATGATTGAGCAGCCTCTCCTCCCCACCTCCCAGAGCCCTTGCCCCCAACATGCTCGGGGAGCCAGCCATGCTCCCTCCCTGGAAACCAGCTCCAGTTCTACTCCACACCACTGAGATGACCCCAACCCATCCTGCTTTCCAGCACCCTGGAGGGAAAGAGTACAGCACCGGTAGCATGAGGCCGCATACTAGCCTTGGGAAGGCTAGTAACTCTGGTAGCTGTGGCTGTGGCTGTGGGAAAAACACGGACTCTGAATTATGAGGAGCCTGAAATTCTGCATTGTGCATTTTGTCCTTGTCTCCTAGACCGTCTTACTGTTTCATTGTTCCCGAGGTGTATGCTTCCAGTCTTCTCCCTACCTAAATCCATAAATTATGAGCCTTTTGAGGGACGGGGGTCTGTGTCTGATTCCCACCCGTGTACTCTTCCATCATTTGTTTATTCATTCATATTTATTGAGCCCTTAAACTGTGTGCAAAGCACCGCACTAAGTGCTTAGGAGAGTACAATACAACAGCAGACACATTCCTGCCCTCAGCGAGCTCTCCTGGCCCTTAATACAGTGCTCTGTGCACAGTAAGCACTTGAGAAGCAGCAAGGCTTAGTGGATAGAGCACCGGCCTGGGAGTCAGAAGGTCATGGGTTCTAATCCCGGTTTCACCCCTTGTCTGCTCTGTGACTTTGAGTAAGTCTCTTTGCCTCACTTCTCTTTGCCTCATTTACCACATCTGTAAAATGGGGGTTGAGACTGTGAGCCCACATGGGGCAGGGACTACGTCCAACCTGATTTGCTTGTCTCCATCCCAACGCTTAGATCATTGCCTGGAACACAGTAAGAGTTTAACAAATACCACAATTATTATTGTTGTTGTCCTATGCTGTCGAGTTGTGTCCGACCCATAGAGATGCCATAGACACATCTCTCCCAGAATGCCCCACTTCCACCTGCAATTGTTCTGGCAGCATATCCATAGAGTTTTCTTGGTAAAAATACAGAAGTGGTTTACCATTGCCTCCTTCCGTTCGGTAAATGAGTCTCTGCTCTCGACTCTCTCCCATGCCGCTGCTGCAGCACAAGTGAGCTTTGACTTGTAGCAGATTGCCTTCCACCCACTAGCCACTGCCCAAGCTAGGAATGGAATGAGTAGGCCTCTGCTTGACTCTCCCTCCTGTAATTGTGACTGGTAGAGTACTGGAAACTCTCCAGGTGCGACCCAGAGAGGGGACAATTAGTAGTAGTACTATTAATAGTAAAATACTACTGAGTGATTGATGGAAAAATTGCACCTGAGAACTCATACTTGTTAAACTGAAAGAAACTCAACCACCTGCCTCGACATTCCACCACTTCCTTCACCATCAGAGGGAAACCTAGGATCGACAAAAGTGATTCCATTTTCCATAATACCTTCCAATCCAGCTTGGAGAAAGAAGACATTAGCTATGAATTCGGAAGATACACCCACTATCCACCCACATTAACCAAGCTTCTTTGGACCTCGCCCTGGAAAGAGGGTTGTCGATCGCTTCCACAACATGACATCACAGCCTTAAAAAAATGGGACTGTGGAGTTCCTTCTACAATCGCCGGCTCAAAGCTGGCCAGAACCTGATGACCTGCCATCTGTCCCAGCTGCCTGGCTTATCTCCTCTCCACACTTTCTTCATCCTCGCAACATGATCAATATTTAGCCAATGCAGTGTTTCAGCCAACTTCCAGAGGCAAAAATGGTGCTCGACACAGATAGCTGTGTTACGATCACTTCCACAAGCCCTGAAATGGGGTCACTGACAACACTGGTCAAAGCATTCATTGTTCTTGCTTCATCCTGAAGTTCACCCTGAGGAATAGGGGTGGCAAGGTTCTTTAGCCACTAGTCTAGCCTGTCGCTCTCTCCCTCGGTTTCCCTGCTGGTAAATGTACTTCGCTCTTTGTGTTGAAACAAGGTCATGCCATGTTATCTCACTTCCCGTCTGGCTGGATTATTTTCCTGGCGATTTTTCCAATTCATTTCATCTGAGCTCTAATTTCACTCTTCCCCGGCTCAACCTTTCCATGTGGAATGGGAGGCGGGTGGTACCATGGCTCGTCACCCTAAAGGTTCTCCTGGATGGAAATGCAAATTTCCATGAAAGCAGAAACAATCATGCAGTTTGATTTGATACTGGTCTCATGCTCCTTTCTCCTTCAGTTGGTTTGAAAAATGCAATGTTAGTTGGAAAGATCTTCCTGCTGAAATGCACCAATTGATGAATCCGTGACAATGAATGGCGTCCTGATCTTTCCTCTGAAACATGGTTCATTTTCAGTTCTTGAGCCTATTCTTGTATGGCTTCCTACTCAGACTCTCATCTGATCACTGTAGTAGCAATAAGACCATCCTGGAAAGATACCTCCACATCTTATAATGACAATGATAATAATGACAATGATAAAAATAATAATAGTGGTTTTTGTCAAATGCAACTTAATGGGCCAGATGCTCATGGTGGATACGATATAATCGGATCAGACAAAGTCTCTGCCCTAAATGGACTGCTGCTGCATCTGAAGAGGAGACACAGAAAAATTAAGTGATTTGTCCAAGGTCACATAGCAGGCAGGGGGTAGAGCCATAATTAGATCCCAGGCCTCTTGACTCCCAAGTTTGTGGTCTTAACATTAAGCCACACTTCTCTTCCTCATGAAATAAATGAATGGTCTTTCCAATCTTTTTTTTACTTTAGGGCTATCTGTTAACTGGTTTCTATATTGCCTATTCCACATGGGGCTCAAAGTCTTAATCCCCATTTTACAGATGAGAGAACCGAGGTACAGAGAATGAAGTGACTTGACCAAGGCCACACAGCAGACAAGTGGCAGAGTTGGGATTATTGGTTGGTATTTGTTAAGCGCTTACTATGTGCAGAGCACTGTTCTAAGCGCTGGGGTAGATACAAGGTAATCAGGTTGTCCCACGTGGGGCTCACAGTCTTAATCCCCATTTTACAGATGAGGTAACTGAGGCACAGAGAAGTTAAGTGACTTGCCCAAAGTCACACAGCTGACAAGCGGCGGAGCCGGGATTCAAACCTGTGAGCTATGACTCCCAAGCCCAGGCTCTTTCCACTGAGCCACGCTGCTTCTCTGGGATTAGAACCCAGGTCCTCTGACTCCTGGGCCCATATGGGCTCCAAGTTTTCTTTCCCATTTTACAGACGAGAGCACAGAGAAAGAAGTGACTTGCCCAAGGTCATACAGCAGACGAATGGTAGAGCTGGGATTAGAACCCAGGTCCTCTGACTCCTTGGCCCACTACGCAACACTGCTTCCCCCTTTACCTTTTGGCTGAAACAGCCCCATTCAGAACTTGTGTAGAATTGATGGCCCTTTGTAACCATCAGAAAGGACATCCTAATCACCCGGAAATTGATGGATAAGCCTCCACGACTGGTCCTTGATCAACGATGCTTTAGGCCAGAAGGCAGTCTGCCTTAAAGTAAGGACCAAAAGACTGTAAAACCGCCCTCAAAATCCTCCATAAATGTAAATCATTAACAATGTAAGATAGATTTCTAATAAAACTTCTCCAGGGACACAGTACACTCTAACCCTTCAGTAACTTATTAATTGTTTTTCCTCCTATCAAGAGTAAAGATCCAGTTGCCACTACTAATTCTCTGTATGATCAGAGGAATTTTTTATAACTAGAAAGAACAGCATTCGCATAAATGTAATCCTAGCCTTTGATGTAGAGCTAATTCTAACCTTGATGTTGGGGAAGGGAAGAAAATAGAATGCCTCGTTCCTCGGGGTGAGAATATTTAGTGAGGAAAGTAATTACTTGCTATGAAGGAGAAGGATTAATTCACTTGAATCATAAATGATTTCAGATTTGTTCTCAACCTTAATTTAAAAAGCTCGCTAATCCTGGTGCTCATGATCCCAATGGTATTTTTTCTTTTGTTTTTAATGGTATTTATTAAGCATCTAAGCACTGGAGTAGTTACAAATCAATCAGGACAGGCACAGTCCCTGTCCCAAACGGTTGCTACATGATGTAGTCCACAGAAGCATTTCCAAGGCAAACTCAGGAGAGACCTCACAGGAAAATGCTGGATAGGGCCTTAATAATTAAGGCCCATTTCAGCTTTTTAACTCTGCTGCCGAAGAACAGCAGAAAGTTTCAAACTAATGGGACAAAAGGGTGGTGAGGGAGATCTTCTGGAAATAAAATGAGTGACTGGTGATTTAGAAAGACAATATCAAGTCCCCAGCAAGGAAAGAATGCATCGATTCAGTCTTCAGTGCAGGCATTTGAAAGTCTGCGGCTGCTTTGTGTACCTATGATGGCATGGAGGCAGAGTTCTTGACAGCTCCTGCCTACAAGCTCTTAGTGAACATGTTCTTTTTGCTTCTCATTCCAGTTTTGAAACTTTTCCTATTCTTCATGAGCGAGAATGCCTTTATAGGCCGGTGAGTAGAGCAAAGAATAATTCCATCAGTGAGCTTCAGCAATCCCGACAGTGGACTCTTTGTGGGCAGGGAACGTGCCTTCCAACTCTTGTTATATTGTTATATTGCACTCTCCCAAACACTTAGTACAGAGCTCTGTACACAGTAAGCCATTCAATAAATGTGACTGATTGATTGATAGGACAAGGAAGGGGCCTTCAAAGGGAGGAGGGAAGGGGATCTCCAAAGGAAGCAGGGAAGAAGGGTGATTAACTCCCCAGGAGGTACCTTGCAAAGAGTAAGAAACCATAATCCAAAGAGAGACAGAGAATGAAGGAATGAAGAAACTTGGAAAGGAAATTGAGTCCTACAGATGATCCCTAAAAAACACAAATAAAGATTCAGGGGCAGAAACTGTTTCCACAAGAGATGAAATAGGAAGCTGAAGAGAGGTAGAGAAAAAACTCAATTTTTCTCCCTTCTCATCATGCTTTCTGTTGATTATCTAGCCAACAAAATGTGTCTAGTCACTTGCTCTTCAGTAGCAGCCCAGAATAAACACTGGAAATGTAAAGGCAAGAGGGAAATGGGAATGGGGTGAGGGACATTCCATTGACATAAAATCTAAGGCTTTCAGATTCCATCCATCTTCCAAATCCTTCTGGAATATCAATAATTACAATTCAGTTGCCAAGCCTTCAGCCACATGAGCTCTTTCCTAGAGAGCGCATCTTTACCTTCACCGACAATCAATCGTTTTTATCGAGTGCTTACTATGTGCAGATCACACTGTATTAAGTGCTTGTGAGAGTATGATATAACAATTAACAGACACGTTCCCTGCATCATTTTCCCCTCTTTGACTGAAAGCACATCATCTGGCACATAGTAAGCGCTTAACGGATACTACAATCGTTATCATCACTGGAATTGGACTGATCACTTGGAAAGATTTGTAACCGCACAACCATCTTCTTCATACCTCCTTGATGACCATCTCATTCACCTCTGGCAATGCTCAGAGTTTACTGAGTTGGAGGAATCACCTGGTGGATCGCAAATGTAATCTGACTCTAATTCCAGGCCTTGTTTCATAATCAGCAAACGAGGGCAAGAAAGAGATGAACAGGACCGTATCTAAAACATGATCCTGCTTGGTTCCAATGGTCCCAGGGAAAGGGTCAGAGAGGGTAACTTCATCCAACTTGATTACCTTCCATCTACCTCAGCATTTAGAAAAGTGCTCGGCACAAACAAAGCGCTTAACAAATGTCATCATCATTATTATTATTATTATTATTAATAGAGAAGCAGTGTGGCTTAGTGGAAAGAACATGGGCTTGGGAGTCAGAGGACGTGGGTTCTAATCCCGATTCCATCACTTGTCTGCTGTGTGACCTTGGGCAAGTCACTAACTTGTCTGTGCCTCATTTACCTCATCTGTAAAATGGGAATGGGGCATGATTACCCTTTGTCTACCCCAGCACTTAGAACAGTGCTTGTCAGATAGTAAGCACTTAACAAACATCATAATTATTATTATTATTACCTTCACCTCCACTTTGATCTAACATATTATCAGGAAGCTTCTCAGGGCAACTTTAGGAGTTGTTGAAGTTCATGTTGGCTGAGGGGGTCAAATGTATTTGTAAAGAAGTCAAGGCATTGTTCCCTGCTCTTTCCCTGAACCTGTGACGTTACAGAGAACATGTTCACTGAGCTGTAGTATGGAGTGAAGCCACACTGTGATTCAGAGAGGGAAGGTAAGATGAACTACTTCCCTAGTAGCCTGTCGAGAAGGATTGGGCTAGGATCGTGCTGGCAGTGGAAAACAGTGAAATATTGTGGTAATTTCCAAATTCTGCTCACTCCTCTTTCTTCTTGGAGACGGTGACTATGGAGGCTTACTATGGAGGCTTCTTTGAAGGGTTGTTGAATTTCTTTAGTGTTCCCTGTGTTGAAGAGAGCCTAGACAGATGATATCTAAACATTACACCGCCTCCTTACTTGTAGAGTTCTGAAGGAAGGCTGCCAGATCCTGGTAGACATCCTCCAAATTTGTAATTGAGGCCACACCTTCCTATTTTGACTGGCTCTCTATATTTAAAGAAAACTTCGTCCTCAATGGTAGAAGATGTCTTCAGGTGATTATGGAACTGTCATCTCCATTTCCACAGGATTTTCTTCTTGTCTACGATGGTGATGAGCGTCACCAGCATCCTTCAATGGGTTAGCATTAACAGTAGTGAGGATAGGGTCATATAGCTTTCCTAATAATGAGAATGAGTCCTTGGTTGGACTCAAAGTCACCCGAAGTCACACAGCAGACAAGTGGCAGAGCTGGGATTAGAACCAAGTCCTCTTCTCGCAGACCCACACTCTTTCCACAAGTTCACGCTGTTTCCCAAACTGGTTTCCAAAGCCGGTTTTTGAGGTCCCTCTCTAACACCCACTTCTTCCTTTAAGGCTCACCACAGATCCTCCAGCCCAACACCTACCTACCAGCTGACTCACCTCCACACCCTAAAGACAACTCAAAGCAACATGTCTATACAATGAAGATCAGCTGTTGTTCCTCTGCAGGGTAAACACTCCCTGAGGATTTTGGATCACCCACTAAACCTCAGAAGGAAAATGATGGCTATGGGTTGAATGGAGGCTCCTCGAGGCTATTTCCTGTCTGGGCCCTCTCTAAAGCTCGTGAACCCTGTGAATCCTGCGTGACACTGGAACCTGATAAATTTCTCTTTGAATTTTAGGATCTGGTGAACCTGAAATAATAATAATGATGATGGTATTTGTTAAGCGCTTACTATGTGCCAAGCACTGTTCTAAGCACTGGAGAATGGCCTTCCTCCCAGAACAGATATCTGAGACCAATCAATGATTCTCTCTATCTTGTTGAGATTCCCTAAAACAGTGATGTCAACACTATTGGCGAGAAAGAGCCTAGCAGGACGACAGAGAGGATTATGTGGAACCACCAAACTGAGTAAATGACAAGGCTTAGAAAATCACATTGCTTTAGCTGACAGAGAAAGGGAAAACGGCCTATTTTATTCTGACATTAGGGCAATGGAATATGCTTTTTGAAAAAGGTTTGCAAATACTGGGATAGTCCATGGGCTGTCTTGAAGCATGACCAACTGTAACATAGGGTCTATCCAGCCAAGATCTGAGAAGCTCGTTGCTAAGTGAGGGCTACATGATGCTCAGAGGGCCTACCTGTAAAACTGGAAAAATGTCTGAGCCCAGGTAACAAAAACAGAGAAAACAATTGCAAGGCAAGGCAAGGCACTAAGCCCATGTGTAAGGATAAGCTTCCTCTGAGTAGCAGCATGGCTTAGTGGAAAGTGCACGGGCTTGGGAGTCAGAGGTTGTGGGTTCTAATCCACCACTTGTCAGCTGGGTGACCTTAGGCAAGTCGCTTAACTTCTCTGTGCCTCAGTTATCTCATCTGTAAAATGGGGATTACAACTGTAAGCCCCACATGGGACAACCTGATTGCCTTGTATCTACTCCAGCACTTAGAACAGTGCTTGGCACATAATAAGCGCTTAACAAATACCATTATTATTATTATTCGTATCACAGTCAGAGCCTGTGTCTCCCTCCTCCACATTCAGGAAGAGGCTTTGAGCTCCAGAACCTAATAGAAAAAAAGACACAGATCCTGGCGACAGGAGACCAAATCTTTACTGTTCAAGGAATAGTATTCATTTCACCCTATGAACAAGATATAGAATATTACCCTAGCTGTTGCACTGCTCTGACCTAGTAAGAACATTCTATATCTTTCATTATTGTGATCTTAGGGATAGGTCTACAGAGCTATAGTCCTGTCCACGATTGTGAGACTTCCAGTGGCCATCCTGTCTAAACACCACATCAAGTCTCCTTGAACAATTTCCCAAGCCTCACTTATGCCTCTACTCAACATCAAATGGCAAACCAGGATCACAAATGATAAAGTCCTGGAAGGAAGTCAGTCTCTCAGTCTCCTACTCTGCTGGAGTGGTTTCTGTAGCTATGGGTGTGTCCTGAACTCTGAGACCTAAGGAACCTGAATTTCTGCTCTAGTCCCAGCACCCTACTGATTTTATTCTCACCTTGTAAATTTGTCTGCGTTGTGATTTAATCCTTCATCTTTCCTGATATGTCTGTCCCCAGTGCTTTCTCCCCACTTATACTGTTAGACTGTGGACCTCCTGAGGGACAGGACCATGTCTGATTCACACCTGTGTATTCCTCCCAGTGCTTAGTATAGTGCTCTGCATATAATAAGCACTTAATAGATACTATGAATATTACTATTACCACTGAGAAATTCATCAAGATTCTGAGATCCATGACAATAATTGTTGGTCACGTCAGAAGAGAAGGACCCGTCTGATCCTTTTGAAGTCACCAATGGAGTAAACCAAGTTTACGTTGTAAGTTACAATCTTGTACCCATGGTTGGAGATATGATAAATCTGCAAGTTGGTCTCAGAATATGATTCTTATCCACGGAAAAACTCAACTAGCTTTACGGGATTACGAACATCACCTAAATTCCTTGAAGCAATGATGCAGGAATGCCTGTCTGCAGATAACTAAACTTCAAGAAAACACAGAGGTGATTTAGAATCACTCTTCAGAAATGGGAAAGTGCAAGGGTCCAACATTCAGTCTAAAGAGTACAATGGTTATGTCCCTATCTGAGCTTGGAAAATAATAATAAAAAAAACACACAACACACAACACACAATTAAGCATCTGCGACTAAGGTTTAATCTTTACCTGCACATGATGTCGAAAGAAATCTTTCAGCCTCACTGGCACACTTTGATAAAAACCCCACCTTCTAAAAGATGTTCTTTGAACCCCAAAGGACTGCTATATACACAGCCTCAAATATGAGATAAAGACAGTAAGTTTGTTTTGGGCAGGGAATGTGTCTAGCAACTCTGTTGTATTGTACTCCCCCAAGAGCTTAGTACAGTGTTCTGTACAGAATAAGCACTCAACAAACATACTGACTGATCGACAAAACATATCTTCATATGAGTCATCTCCCTCTCTTCGTTGCTCCTCTTGTTGGCAAATCTATTCTGCATATGTCAAACCACCTGATTGCTAAAGGACCAAGTATCCCTAATATCTTCATATTTGGTAACTCTTCTGCAGAAACTGGAATGTTTGATCACTTAATACAGGTCTCGTGGTTATCTGTACTCACCAGAATTCTTCCAGTTTTTAGTTTCCAAAGTGTTCTATCAAACTTGTAAGGTCCATCCTAGCTTGTAAATTCTAAGTGCAGCTTTCTATTCAACTCAATTGTATGACCTTGTAAAGTCACTGAGCTTTGGAGGAAAATAATTAAAATGTTGGCAAGTCCTCAATGTGCTAAGGTTCTAGGCAATATAGAAACACTAAAAAAGATAGCATTGTAATACTGCAAAACTGTAGTATGGTTATATTGTTTAGTGGTCAATACAAAACTCTCTGAAAGCCCCGATTCTCTATCCTATTCAAAATTTTTAAAATATTAAATAACATTTCAATATTATAGAAAATATTTCTGACCCCTTTTCTTCCTATTTAGAATTGGAGCTACAAACTAGATGCTCAAATCTCTAGCTCAGAGAAGAAGCATGGCTTAATGGAAAAAGCATGGGCTTGGGAGTCAGAGGTCATGGGTTCTAATTCTGGCTCCACCACTTATCAGCTGTGAGATTTTGGGCAAGTCACTTAACTTATCTGTGACTCAGTGACCTCATATGTAAAATAGGAATTAAGACTGTGAGCCCCACATGGGACAACCTGATTTCCTTGTATATACTCCAGTGCTTAGAAAAGTGCTTGGCACATAGTAAGCGCTTAACAAAGACCACTATTATTATTATTATGTCATTCTCAGATAGAAATCCTGATGCCTTTATTTCTTCTTACTGTCCTACGTTGAGAATCAATCAATCAATCATATTTATTGAATGCTTACTGTGTGCAGAACACTGTAGTAAGCTCTTGAGCACTGTACTAAGCACTTGGTAGACCTGAGCTTAATCTAGAAACATTATATTTTTACTTCTCCTTCAAGAGGGCTTCACTTATGAGTCTTTCATTCCCCAACCCTATTTCCTCACCCAGCTTTTATTTCAATACGTCTGTGTCACCTAAGCAGTTGGTTCTCACAATCACCCCGAGAAACAAAATGCACAAACACACACACACACATGCACACACAATCAATCACACATATTGAGTGCTTACTGTGTGCAGAGCACTGTACTAAGCGCTTGGGAAAGTACAATAAAATAGAGTTGGGAGATACATTCCCTGTCCCCAAGTTTCACATACACATACGAGTTTCAAGCACTTAGTATAGTGTTTTGCCCACAGTAAGTTCTCAATAAATACAATTGAGTAAATACACATTCCCCTAGCACTTCTGTACGTATCTTTTGAACTCTGCTCCTCTCCCTTATTTGGAATTTATTTTGGGATCTGTCTCTCTGACTAGATTGCCTTGTAAGCTCCTTGAGGGTAAGGATAAAGTCTGCAAACTCTATTATACCCTTTCAAGTGCTCAGTTCAATGCTCCAAACACAGTAAGCACTCAATAAATATTACTGAATGATCGATTACCACAGGATAGTAGATAAAAAGAGTTATTTTGGTGCTGCTAATTCATTCTCTAAGTCTTCAACTACTAAGGCTGAAATCCGCTTGGGAAATGTTAAATATTAAGATAATCACGAAACAATATTTATTAACTGCCCCTGTGCACCTGATCCTGTGAAGGGAGTAGTGTCAGGAAGATTGGTCAGTATGAAATCATTTGCTGAAGTTCCAGTGAAACTTGTTTTTATGACAGTAATGCTTTTACCTTTCGCGTAATTAAAAACTAGGGAATGCTTGGTGTGAGTCATATCTCAGGGGATATAGAGAAAGTTGCAATTTTAAACATCATTATGGCAATGGTAAACAAAGCATTTCAATCATCTGCAACCATTGTCATGGAAAGTAGATCAGTGTTTTCACAAGTAAGATAGGCAGATTCCAAATTATTCTCTGGTTTCTCAGGCATCTTTGAAAAAAAGAATATATGACTAGAATGGCACACACAGAGTGGAGAGCTAATGAATTTAGAATTTATGTCCATGGGTTCATTTTCCATTTAAAGGTGGTAAGAAGGGCTTTTGCTGTCACAGGTCTACATTCTTTAATTTGAGTTTGCCCTCTGAGATCAAATGAATCAAAAGGTTGAAGATTGTTACAGGAAAGTATCTTTTCTCAAAATCTCCAGTCCCGATTTAGACAATAAAATCTGCAAACATGCAGGTTTTCAGACAGAGAGCCTGTCAATCAATCAATCAATTTATTGAGCACTTATGGTGTGCAAAGCACTGTATTAAGCCCTTGGGAGAGTACAGTACGACAGAATTAGCAGACATATTCCCTGCTCATAATGAGCAGTGGCAAACTTTGGTATGCCTCTAACTTCTCCTCATCAGGTTTAAATGAATTACAAAATCCATTGTCTGAACTAAGGGCTTTGTCACCCCAGCTCTATAATCAATCGACAATTAAGTAACAAGTGATTAATGTCAAAGAAAACATGCCAGCAGAACACATCCAATCAACAAAGGTTGTCAAGGCTAACAACATAGCCAGCATCTTCCAAGCCGATCAACTACCTCCTTCTCCAACCCTAACCCTTACCTTAATTTTAGCCCTTCACTTGCCTTGGGGAAATTTTAGAGTGATTTCTGCTTAAAGACAATTGAACTTTAATTTTTGTCATTTCTAACCAATATAGTTATGAATACTGGGCCATTACTCATTTGGTTTTCTATGGTTTTTGACTCATCTAATTTGCAGATTAAAGTTGCTGTGTTTTGGCACCTTCCAGTTCATTCTTTTAATGAAATTTGTTAACTGCTTACTATGTGCCAGGCACTGTACTAAGCGCCGGAGTAGATACAAACCAATCAGATTGGACATGGTCCCTGTCCCATGGCGGGGGGTGGGGTGGGCGGGGACGCAACACGGTCACAGTCTTAATCTCTATTTTATAGATGAGGAAACTGAAGCCCAGAGAAGCTAAGTGACTTGCCCAGGGTCACACAGCAGACAAGTGGCGTGGCTGGGATTAGAATCCAGGTCTTTCTGATTCCCAGGCCCATGCTCTATCTACTAGGTCATGCTGTTTCTCCATTTTCTCCATCTGATTTGTAGTTGGGACTTTGCATTCACAAAACCACAATAGTGAAACCATTCAGAACTGTACAAATCATTACGGCTTAGTTTGCCATTCCTTACCAAACTGTCCACATCAATGCTCGCGTTTACTGCCCACTGCAATGTACCCATGATGTTCATGGCTAATGTTAGAACAATTCCAACTTTCCCTTCTCCATCACCTAGAGAAAGGAAGAGAAAGCATACACGTTTTTATTTATAATCTTATTTATTTATAATCAGAAAATGAACAATCATGAAATAAAATGTGAGAAATTGGTAACCCAGGACCACTATGACTATGGTATTTGTAGATATAGTTGACGGATGGGGAAAACCGTTTCGATCTCGTAGCAGCTGACGCTAGTTTCCTTCTTTCCGTCTTCTGATATTAAGAGGGTCTCGTTTTTTTGGAAACTGTGCCATTAAATTTCCATAATACTAGCCAAGGTCAACGACAAGTGATGCCTTTTCTGGGTTAAACCAAAGGTCTTTCCACCTCACTATTTTGTCTCTGACAGAGACATCTTTGACCCTTGGACATCAATCTTGCCAGTTAAGAATGCACCATCTAACAGCCCTAACTTTTCCTTCTAATGACTCTTTCTTTTTTCAATCTGTTAAGTGCTTACTCTGTGCCAGGCATTGTACTAAGCCCTGGGGTACATACAAGCTAATCAGGTTGGACCCAATCCACATCCCATATGGGACTCACAGTCTTAATCCCCATTTTATAGATGAGGATTAATGGAGGCCTAGAGAAGTTAAGTGACTTGTCCAAAGTCACACAGCAAACAAGTGGCAGAGCCAGGTCTTTCTGACTCCCAAGACTGTGCTCTATCCACTAATTCATTCATTCATTCATTCATTCATTCAATCGTATTTATTGGGAGCTTACTGTGTGTGCAGAGCACTGTACTAAGCGCTTGGAAAGTACGATTCGGCAATAGAGACAGGCGATGCTGCTTCCCAATAGACCTATTAAATATTTCTAAATATTTCTCAAGTTTTCTAAGAGCCCTTTCCTTTTCTCTAATAACCCCTCCAGGCCTATTGCTTATGTAACTAGTAAACCTCCTCGAGCCCTAATAATGGTGGTATATGTTAAGTGCTTACTATGTGCCAAATATTTTACTAAGCACTAGGGTAGATACGAGCTAATCAGGTCAGCCATATCCCTGTCCCACAGGAGGCTTCCAAGGAGAAATGGGCCTGGGTTCCTTTTTATGTTGGCAGATGGCTGCCCATGGCATGCTGGGGCCAGCATCCAGGCTTTAAAGAGGAGGTAGCCCTTTTGTAGGGGAGAACCTTTTTGGGACACCAAAATGCTTGATTTTTCTAGGATAGGAGGGGAGACCTCCTGGAAATTCTACTGCAAAGAGGAAAGGTCTTGGGTTTTCATGGGTTTTAGCCTTAGGTCTGAGGAGCAGCATGGTCAAGTGGATAGAACAAGGACCTGGGAGTCAGAAGGGCTGGGTTCTAGTCCTGGCTCTACCACTTGTCTGCTGTGGGACTTTGGGCATATCACTTCATTTCTCTGTGCCCCAGTTACCTCATCTGGAAAACTGGGGTTAAGACTGTGAGCCCCATGTGGGACATGGACTGAGTCCAAGCTGATTTGCTTGTACCCACCCCAACGCTTAGAACAGTGCCTTGCACGTAAGTAAGAGCTTAGCAAATACCATAAAAAAAGTCTGCCTTCGGCCTTCTGTGGGTTCTCTCTCAGGTAAGTCATTTAACCTCTCTAGGCCTCAGTTTAGCCCTATGTAAAAGAGGGGTAAATGACACCTACCTTTTCTTACCTTACAGGAACATAGTAAGGGTAAAATGAGGTAACTGATGTGAAAGAACTTGGGAAAAATAAAAGCACTCAACAAAGTCAAAGTACGATACAAATCATACAAACTTACAAATTATTAATGATTAGTTTCCCATTCCTTGCCAAACTGTCCACAATCATCTAAATTCCATATACATTATTGATTGGAAGAATGAAATCAGAAAAAAAACACCTTGTTTTGCAATCAAATATGAATTTAAAATATATGCTATTTAAGTATATTATTTAAGTATACTATTTAAGTATATACTATTTTAAGTAATCAAATATGAATTTAAAATATATTATTTTATACTGTATACTATACTATTTTAAGTATAAAATATACTATTTTAATAAGTCCATTATTAACATATCCTAGCATTTTGGGTTGAATAGATAAATTTAATATCTATTTCTCTGAAATCATAGATTTGTGAAGCGTATGATAAATGGTAAAAACCATATGCCCAAAAAATGAATTCTCAGTGTGTGAAACACCAAACTAAATGACATCTCCATCAAATCGTTTCATTTACTTCTGTTGAAGGAAAACCTATAGAATGTTTGCTTTCCTCCATAGAATTCAGGTTGTCGTAACAGTGAATTTCCCTGACTCCTGGCATAAACCCTACAGGCCTTTGGCTTTTACCACTTGAGGACATCATCACCTCACCCCTGTCTGTCTATGAAGTTCTTCTCTGGAAGGGAGAGCTATCTTTTTTTGGATCCAAGGATCTCTGACCAAGAACAGAAGTGCAACCCAAAAACTGGAACACTGAAAGGGGAGTTGAGAATTTTAAACACAATAATAGTAATGATCATGGTACTCTTTAAGCACTTACTTGTGCTAAGCACTGCAGGAGATACAAATTAATCAGGTTGTACACAGTCTCAGGCCCACATGAGGCTCACGCTCTTAATCTCCATTTTACTGAGGACCAGAGAAGTTAAGTGACTTGCCCAAGTTCACACAGCAGACGTGGTGGTGCGGGAATGAAATCCAGGTCCTTCTGACTCCCAGGACTGTGTTGTATCCACTAAGCCATGAGTCACTGGCTTGCCGGTTGCTCCTGGAAAGCCCGTTTCATCTCCCTGTACCTTCAGCTGTCAAGTGGAAACTATATCACCTCCAAACACCAATCTTTCCTGAAAAGATGTGGTACAGAGGCACCTGGACACCAATCTTGCTAGTTAAGAATACACCATGTAACAGCCTTAAACTTTCCTTCTAAGGAATTATTCATAGATCTATCATGTATTACTTTTCCTAAATATTTCTCAACACGTCTAATACTAGGAAGCAGGTCCTGCGTGACGTGTGCTATAATCAACACCAGAAGAAGTCTAAACTGACCATTAGAGAGGATTTGGTACCTGTGGTTAAAATGGAGATGAAGGTCACCAGAATGAAGAAGATGACAAATACCATTTCTATCCTCATTTGGAACCAGCGGAGAGTGGACAGATACAGGAACCAGTTGGCGGTGTGTAAATTCAGAGCCTTGTGGAACAGCGCTTCAAAATACGTTTGGCGTCCAAATGCACGCAATGTCCATAGCCCCTTTAAGCTTGTAATAAGATGAGTAAATATTGGACTCCGGGCTGTGAAGTATTTCAATTAAAAGCACTGTAAATATTTTTATTATTCAGATTAATAGTATACTATACCTGAATAAAATAGCTAGCAATTCAACCTGTAGACTCAACCAGGTTACTGTGGTGATGATAACAATAAAAAATTGTGGTATTTGTTGCCAAACACTGTTCTAAGCATTGGGGTAGATACAGGGTAATCAAGATGGATTAAAGAGGAGGTAATCTGTCCAACATGGGGCTCACAGTCTTAATCCTCATTTTCCAGTTGAGGCAACTGAGGCACAAAGTAGTGAAGTGAGTTGCCCGAGGTCAAAACAGCAGACTTTTGGCACAGCCAGCAGTAAAACCCATGTCATCTGACTGTGACTCCCAGATTAATTCATTCATTCAATTGTACTGATTGAGCACTTACTGTGTGCAAAGCACTGTACAAAGCGTTTGAAAGGTACAATTCAGCAACAAATAGAGACTACCCCTGCTCCTTCCATTAGGCAACGGTGCTTCCCATAGAGGCAGTTCAATCAATCATTCAATTGACCGATGGCATTCATTGAGCACTTACAAAGGGCAGCATACTTTACTAAGTGCTTGGGAACAGAGTTGGTAGATACGATTCCTGTCCACAAGAGGCTTACTGATCAATGGTGTTTTATATATTAATACAAATGTCTAATATTAATTATCAGGATTCCTAATTCCTAATTTGTATTTATGGATTATAAATAGATCGTTGTAATTTGGCATTTTTCCCATCTCTGAGTAGTTAATGAGAGCCTATCGTTGAGCACTTGGGGCTTTCTTAAGCAATTTCAACACCGATGGGAGGAAAATGTGACTAATTCTGTTAGAACCTATTCATTCCAGTGTAATTATCAAGGATGCTTTCTGAGCCCTAACAATCACCTAGAATTAGTTAATGACCCACAGAGCAGAGCCTAGCTAGCCATTTATTCTTTAGAAATGATTACAATGCCAAGGGAATCACTCTCCAACTAATAGGACATTCATAACCCCATTGTTTTCCTTTAGAACTTAAAATAGTTGTGCCATGAATGTTGTTCTGAAGCAATAACATCCTATATGCTCAATGCAAAACCGAAGTGCTTAAAGTCACCGTTTGTCTAGCTACTGATTTGTTGTTTGACATTTCACCCACCTCCTGACTGTGGGCACTTTTGGCTTTTACCCTTAAAAAGAGGGGGGAAAAAACCTATTCTGCTTAAATAGAACTGATTATCAGGAGTAATCATTAGCAGGGAAGCTAGCACCAAAGAACTTTCTGATAGTCAACTTTTCAATGTTTTTTTTGTGTTGGTGCTGGTGTTGAATGTCAGTGCCTGCTGGGGGTGAGGAGGCGTTGGAACCATACCTTCAGATTCCAGTTGTTTAAGTTGCTGGGATGTGCGGAGAAAGTATGCTCTCAACAATACAAAGGCTATTACCACTGGCACAGAGGCGAGGAAGATGTAGGGTTGTAAAGCTGACACGACTGTCACGGCTCCAATCACAATCAGCAGTAGCTGTAGGCACAGAGAAAGTGGGATGGTGAGGGTAGGAACATATTAATAATAATAATTATTATTACAATCATTGCATTTGTTAAGTGCTTCCTATGTGCCAAGGACTGCACTAAGTGCTGGAATAAATGCAATATAATCAGGTCTCACATGGGGTTGACATTCTAAGTAGCGGGGAGCACAGGTATTGAAACCTCATTTGCAGATGAGGGAACTGAGGCCCAGGGAAATTATGTGACTTTCCCAAAGCCACACAGCAGGGAAATGGTGGACCTAGAGTCAGAACCCAGGTCCTCTGACTACCAGGCCCGTGCTCCTTTCACTAGGCCATGCTCTTTCTCAATGGCAGCGCGACTTGGACATCCATCCCCAAGCACCTCTATGGGTCATAAACCTTTATGCTCATGACAAAAAAGAATGTGGCTCCAACTAAAGACCTCGTTGAAAATAAATTTCAACGGGCTAGAAGTGGGTTGGGAGATTGTTCAGATTAAAGGACGCTTCATTTCTAAGAAACCAATTACGATCCAGTCCACGTCAGTACAAGCAGAAAGTAGTTGGCTATGAGACGCATGTGGATGGCTTTAGTCCAGTCTTATGCTGAGGGGGCTCTATTTCCATTAACACCCTCCCCATTACCCTCTCCCACCCCCACAAAGTGGTTAAAGCCATATGAGTGACCAAAAGGCCATGAGTTAAAGGCTTGGAAGGTCAAAGGAGACCGAGGTGTGTTTTTCCAAGTAGGGGGCCGGCTTAAAAACAAGGTAGCCTAATGACTTGGGTGACAACTTCCAAAACGGAACTATATGAGGGATGGATGGGAGAACTTGGGTTTCTGATTCTGTTCATCCGGAACCTTCTGTGAAACACTAAATGCACACAATTCATCTTTAAAGGGGAGAGACAATATTGTATAACATTCTTTTTGAGTTTCCATCAAACTCCATTCTTCTGGAGTATAAACAGAGTAATTGTCAGCAACAACAATTATGAAAATCAATTCATCGTAACATCCATCACAAGAAACAATGAATGAGCTCACTGGGCCCAAGATCAGCAGTTTCCACTGGTGACACAGCTTCTTTCCAACTCTTGCCATGTGGAGCAGGACTTTTTGTCAGGCTGCATCACTCAGCACAGTGTCTTCCTGTGGCATTGTCCTGGACGCTAACCACCAGCCTTCTGGGCTTCAGATTGTGTGGAAGGGGCACGAAGCACCACGAAGAATCAACAGAACAGAAATGAGCCTCCTGCAACCCACTCCAGTTCACTGAGAGGCACCAAGGAGGATGATTAAACCATCCAATACTTGGCTCCTTTTGAACAGTCAGGTAAGTGAGGAGATGCTTCGCTGATGACTAGCTGGCCTTCTTCAGATGGTGGGAATAATCTCTCAGGAACAAGGTCCTTTCTGCTTCTAGAATCTCTATATTTTCCTAATCAAGAATGGCTTTCAGAATTCCCAGATCAGGAGATACCCAGCTCTGATTTCCAGCTTGATGGATGGAGAAGCTGTTGAAGGCTCCTAAAGAGATTAAAAGGCATGGAACTCTTTCTGCATGGTAAAGCTCTCATGCCTGAAGGTCACAAAGTGATTTATTGACCTTAGAAGTTTACAGACCTGTCCAATTTATGGGAACCAAGAATTTACGGACCTCAATTTTTATTCAACTCAGGTTGCCTGTGGGAGATTAAACTTTAGAGTCGGGAAGTAATCCATCTATGGCATGCAATGAGTCACTGAATGTATTCTGGAGCAGAGCTCCAGGCAGAAGACCAATCCAACTATCACTGATATTTATTGAGCACTGTACTAAGTACTTAGCGAGCATGCTACAATAGAATTAGCAGATGTGTTCGGTGCCCATAATGACCTTATGGTCTAGAGAAGAAGCAAGACCCATTGGATTGTGTACTCAGTGGGGGTGGGGCCATGTCTTTTACTTTTATTGTACTCTTGCAAGCACTCAATAAATATAACTGATTTATTTTCTGTCTTAAATGGCATTCGTTAAGTGTTTCCTATGTGCCAAGAAGTTTACTAAGTGCTGGGGTAGATACCAGCTAATCAGGTTGGACACAGTTCACATCCCACATGGAGTTTACAGTCTTAATCCCCATTTTCCAGATGAGGTAACTGAGGCAGAGAGAAGATAAGTGCTTTGCCCAAACTCCCACTCACACTCAGAGACATGGAGGAGCCACACTTAACTAGTATAAGGTTCTCTGACTCCCAAATCCTTGTTCTTTCCACTAGGCCATCCTGCTTCTCAGTTGATTGATAATTCGGCCTCCTGAATCCACAATAGTTGTTGACATTAATTAAAAGCCCGTAGCTTTTTTGCATGACACTGATTAGAATTCAGTCAATAAAAGGAACTGTATTTCATAAAAAAAGGCTTTAAGAATAATAGCTATGAAGGTCTAGAGGCAGATGACTAGTGACAGAAAGATAACAGAGAAGATTGAAAATATAACAGCCCCTTTCTGGTTATCTCCAAGCCAAATCACAGAGGTAAGTGAGAAGCTGTAGGCAATTAAAACATAAAACGGGGCTCGGCCTCTAGATTACAAATGGTTTATAATGCTGTGACACAGAGCTTTCAGTTATTTCAGAAAATCTTCCGAGGCACCATACTCTTCCTTCTATTCTCATTTTTAAAACCATGGAAAAAGCCAAATTATCAATCAATCAGTAAGTTTTAAGCACCTACTGTGTGTAGAGCACTGAACTCATCATTTGTATACAGTAGAGTTAATAGACTGGATCCCTGGTCTCAAGGAGCTTATAATCAAGAGTTCCTCTTCCCCAACCCTATTGTCCTCATGATTCATTCATTCATTCAATAGAATTTATTGAGCGCTTACTATGTGCAGAGCACTGTACTAAGCACTTGGAATGTACAATTCGGCACCAGATAGATTCGGCAACAGAGAGATTCGGCAACAGATAGTGAGAGTCCAATATCACCGAATGCACCGCATTTCAATCAGTCAATCAATGGCATTTATTGAGGGTTTACTGTGTGCAGAAAGTCCCACATTCCCTAGGAACGAGGAACATGAGGTTGAAATTCAAAGGAATACAAAATCTTCTTTGGTGGCTCTCATATACAGTGATTAATTCAAAACATTTCTAAATTCCAAAAGTAAGTAGGTGCTAAAAGTTGCCCCCTGAAACAAGGTATGCTGGGTAAAATCCAAAACATGACAGCTCTTCTGGAAGCAAATGAGATTTAATTGCTTCAAGCTAAGGGGAGCTGACAGGCATTTTCGCACTGCTCAACATGTACTGTGGGCAGCATGAGGAGGGTCTAAAATTTTAACACAAGCAGACAAAATCTGATTCATCAGCTCAACTGGTGTGAAGTTGTGAACAGCCCGATCGTTGTTCAAAGCAACCTTCATTGTGAGAAGAACCTGCCAGTTGTTCTGTTAGCACAGCAAACATGCCTAAAAGTCAAACATTGGTTCTGAAGCAGGAAACAATGCTCCTTGTAATTCTGAATCAGGAAAAAGAGGATTTGAGATGGACCGGAATAGGCTGGCTCATCTATCGTTTTCTAGATTTATGAACAACTTGTGGGCAGGGAACGTGCCTACCAACTCTGTTATATTCTGCTCTCCCAAGTACTTAGAATAGTGCTCTTCATACAGTAAGAACTCATTAAACGTCACTGATTGATTGGCCTGTTTCCTGGGGGAGACACAATCCTCCACTTCCCAGGACATCTGGGGTGGGGAAGAGGGAAACGTCTATCCTGTGGGAGTGAGGTAGGAAGGAGTAACAGCAGCCACACCCTGCAAACATTCAGATCATTGGGATGGGAGCTATGTCCAACTTGATTATCTTCAATTTGCAAAGTGGTAAGAATGATAATGCCATTGTCTGAGCACTCGCTGGATGCAATGCACTCTACTAAACAATGGTATTTGTTGAGCACTTACAATGTGCCAGGCATCATCCTTAGCGCTGGGGTGGAAGCAAGCAAATTGGGTTGGACACAGTTCCTGTCCCACATGGGGCTCATAGTCTCAATCCCTATTTTACAGAGGAGGTAACTGAGGCACAGAGAAATGATGTGACTTGCCCAAGGTCACACAGCAGACAAGCGGCGGAGCCGGAACTAGAACCCATGACCTTCTGACTCTCAGGCCCATGCTCTATCCACTACGCCATGCTGCTTCCCATACGAAACATTTGGAAGTTTTTGATTAATTGATTGTAAGTTCAAGGACCAGGTCTTTAACCTATTTTGAATTCTCCCCACACTATAAGACACTCAATCCATGCTATCGATACTGAGCATGATTCTCATTTCAGTCTTTGGAAATGTCAACGACTGAAATTTGCTGACAATAAAATTGTAGATGTTGAATGTCTTCGTTCATTCACTCTGAGTCTCCACATTCTGCCTTCGATTTTCATTCTGAATCCTCATCTTTTCTCCCAGGGGACAAGAACGGGTTTCTTCCTCTCAAGCTCTTGATTTGTGAAATGAAAAGTCAATCCAAGTCAAGGACGATCCTTCATCTGCTTCCTCCATCTGAGGATCTCTGAGAAGAAGGATCCTCATTCCCAGAAAACATGAAGTCAGACCGATGGATGGGTCTGACATACCAGCATCCATAGCAGCATCTCATAATGCTCTGATGATCCAAAGCCTAAGAAAAAATCCTATGGTAGTTTCCAAACATGTGGTGTCTTACCATTATGGACCAAGGCTTCCACATGTCATTGACTCAAATGATTATTTCTTTCAGCCACTGGTTACTTATATGCTCAAACACATATAAATATGTAGAATATACGTACATTATATTTGCAAATATATGTGCATATATGTGTATATATATTTGGAAAAGCTGTTATTTACTACATTCAATTAAAGGGAACAACTCTCAAATGCCACTAATATTTGTATCTCTTTTTAACAACAACAACAACAACAAAAAACCTTGAAAAAGAGATGTTGCTTTACCAACCTGAATGAAGTCAAATATTGTAAGTGGCAGAAGGTCATCCAAAATGGCCATATCTTTGGAGAATCTGTTGAGAATGCTACCTTCAAGGTAAATACAAAATAAAAGGTGGATGGTCAGAGGAAAATTCACTCAACGAATTATTGATAATCTGGAGATTCTGAACTTTCTAAAGGCAGTATCACCACAGATCATCTCAGAAGCACTTGCTAAAGAAATGAATCATTCAGTTAATCAATCAGTGGTATTTATGGAGTGCTTATTGTGTGCATAGCACTGTACTAAGCACTTGGGATAATAAAACAGAGTTGGTAGACACGTTTCCTGCCCACAGTTGAGACGTAACAACTGATTACATTACTGGTTCCCACAAGACTTAGCATCCAGCAGTTCATTTCTGCATCCAACAGGTTTTAATCAAGATAAACAAGATTAACCAGGATTCTGAGATTATCCGATCTAATCCAGAAAAAAACCTGAAAATGATGTCCAACTGGAGATCTATTTCTTACCATGGCAGAGAGGTTGTTCACAACGGCACTCACCAGCTCTACCCAACCAATAACCACTGCATTTCAAACAAAGGGGATTCTTACAAAGAATGCTTTGGGGAGACGAGAATAATTTGGATTGGACCAATTGAGGTCAAAGAGTAAACGGTTTTACCTATTGATTTCATTCTAGACTATTTATTCATTAAAACCTTGCAATATTAAAGTAAAGCTTGTAACACCTAACCATCAGCACAGGAAGACAGAACTGAGGGATTCATGGTAAAGGAGAAAATAGTCATCACAATAGAAACTTTTCACCCTCAGGCACATTAGACCAGGCTAGATCCCTCTGCTCATTTACTAGCACAGAGCAACTCCTGATGCCACTTAGCACGACCATCCCTGTTCTCCAGGAGTGATTGGCACAGGCCCAGGATCCACCAAAGAGAAACAGCATGGCCTAGTGGATAGAACACAGCTCTGGGAGTCAGAAGGACTTGGGTTGTATTCCCGGCACCCGACTTTCAAAAAGTCACTTCTCTAAGGCTTCATTTACCTCATCTATAAAATGGGGATTAAGACTATAAGCCCCTTGTGGGACAGGGACTGTGTCCAACCCTATTTGCTGGCATCCCCCCCACCCAGCGCTTATTACAATGCCTGGCACATGATAAGTGTGTAACAAATACCACAGTTATTATCATTATTTTTTATTATTCCAGGCCAGTTATGGGACATTGGTCTTCTCCAGCCCGGAGACCTTGCCCTCTTCCCCCTTCCCCTCAGCACTGTGCTCACTTACATATATTATTTATTACCCTATTTATTTTGTTAATGAGGTGCATATCCCCTTGATTCTATTTATCTTGATGATGATGTCTTGTTCTGTTTTGTTCTGTTTTGCTTTGCTCTTTGTCTCCCCGGTTTAGACTGTGAGCCTGTTATTGGGCAGGGATTGTCTCTATCTGTTGTTGAATCGTACATTCCAATTGCTTAGTACAGTGCTCTGCACATAGTAAGCGCTCAATAAATACTATTGAATGAACTGAATTAATGAATGCAACCAAGGACTCGGGAGCATTCTCAACCTGAGGGTCTCCTCGCCTCTCTTCCCCCTCCCTCTCTCCTGTTCTGCCTCAGTGGTAGGGCTGGAAAGAAAGGAGGTGGGATCAGAGAGGGAGAAAGTGTGTACTCAAGGGGCAGGTTGCGTGTGCAAATAGGTTCTCTAATTCAGAGTATAAGACTTGGAACTCAACCCTGTATGCATATAAACGTGCCCTTCTCCCTAAACAACTGCTTGTTGTTGTTTGTTCATGAAACGTGTATTTTCTTTCAAAGGCAGATCCAGTCTAAGTCTTTCTGGTGAGAATCTTGACTGTAAGCCCCTTCTAGACTGTAAACTCATTGTGGGCAGTGAATGTATATCAGCTCTGTTATATTATACTCACCCAAGTGCTTAAAATAGGCCTCTGCACACAGCAAGAGCTCAATAAATACGATTGATAAGATAAGAGGCAGACAAGAAGGTATAGCTATGATGGAATCTCAAAAAACTCATCGAATCCAAACAGGAAGGGATCTCAAAAAGTCATCTGGTCCACCCTCCTGTCTCCAGGCTGGAACCCCAACAGTAGCCCATCCCAGATGGAAGGTGCTCCCCGTTCAAAGGTCTTCAAATAAAGTGAGTCCACCATCTCCTTCAGTCGCTAATTCCAGTGTTGGACAGCACTTTGAATTTGGAGATGAAATAAGTAGTAATGAATTTTTTCCAAGGGGCAGGGTCATCTGCCTCATATGGTCCTTGGAAACATGACCTTCAATTTGTTCCAACATTTTGCAGCATTCTCCTAATTGATCAATCAGTGGTACGCATCGAGCGCTTACTTTGTGCAGAGCACTGTATTCAGAGCTCAGGAGAGTACAGTATAGCTGAGTTAACAGGCACACACTGAGCTTACAGTGCTATCCCTTCAAAAAGCTCTAAGGAAAATGGGTTCCCAGGTGCTCGCAAGCACAATTGTTCATGCTCTGTGCACCTCCAAGTCCCCTCCTGAACCCCTGCAGAAACCCTATTCTTCTCCACACTACAAGTTTCCATTCTTCGCCGGGTCAGCCAACTGTGGATTCTCAGTACCTGTTTTCAAAGTGTTGAAAGTCGACATGGGCGCCTGCAGGACCGAATGCAGCATCTTCTGGTGGAGAATTTTGGAAACGGATATCAGGCTGTGCACCAGGGGGAGTCCACGGAGGAACCCCAGGGCAAGCAAGGTGTCTGCTACCCCCACATAAATATAAAACATGTAATAGGTGCTCGTGTTGGTGACGATCACGGCGAACCAATCGAGTGTGCTCGTGTGGTTTAGATTACTGGTGGAATTCATTCTTGAGGCCCTGTGAAACACAAAGGAAACTGTTACTGTGAATGAATGAACCAGGAGGTTGGAGATAGAAGGAGAGCAGCCAATACCAGGCTCCCTTATGCATTTCTTGGAGCAGGTGTTTGGAAACGGTTTGACCCAGGATGACACTGTTTACAGATTTTTAATCTTACCATAACTGTGATTGTGTTTGAGCTCATCTCCAGACTGTAAGCTTGACGTGGGCATGGAATGTGTCTGTTTATTTTTATTTTGTACTCTCTCAAGTGCTTAGTACAGTGCTCTGCTCACAAGTGTTCAATAAATATGATTGAATGAATAAATGAAGTGCTTATTTTGTGCCAAGAACTGCACTAAATGCTGGGTAGATACAAGATAATTAGGTTGGAAACGGTCCCCGACCCACATGGGGCTCAGAGTCTAAGAGGGAGGAAGGACAGGTATTTAATTCCCATTTTACAGATGAGGAAACACAGAGAATCTACGTGACTTGCCCAAGGTTACCCAGCAAGCAAGAAGTAGAGCTGGGAGTCAACTAACACCCAGGCTTGTGTCCTTTCCATAGGGTCATGCTGCTCCTGTCCTTCCAAAGAGCAGTGGAGACTGTATAAATGACCACATCCCATGTGGGTAATAGGAATTGCTACAGTAAGGACTGAAGGGGCAAACTGAAACACAATGGATTTAGGACATATTTTCCATGAACGATCTGGGTTTAGGTGTGGGCCAAGTCCTCACAATTCCCACCCTCCCCCTCCCCATCGTCCTCTGGGCCAAAATGGCAGTTTGCCTGGGTTCCCAATTCTCCCCGGGGGGAAATTCTGGAGGGAGGTGCTGCAGCACCATCCACCTGAATAGGGAGTACTACTAAATCACTACCCAACCGCTGAAACAGACACCCGTAACGTCTCTAAGCAACATAACAGTTTCCTCTGCCGCAGAAAGGGTGTGTCTACATTAGCTTTTGGAGTGGATCCAAAAATGCAAAAACACTACAGCCTTGGACTTGCTCCAAAAGAGCTCACTGCAGCTAAACCGAAAATTGAAAACGCCTTCAGGGGACCATGGGAAAAGCACAGTTTAGTGAGGTCAAGCAATTTTCTTATTTAGAAAGGTCAGGGCAGACGCTTCTCAAGAAGATCACTTAAAGTTCGGAAATTAACAGTCCCTCTGCTTCCGATTATTGCGCCCATATAAATATAAAACATGTAATAGGTGCTCCCTGACCTAGGGCACCCTTCCATTTTGGCATCACCAAATTCCCTCCCTACCTTCCTAAAAAGACACCTCCTCTAGGAGGCATTCCCTGATTTCGAAGCTCCTTGAAGGCAAAAATCATGCCTACCATTATACTTTCCCAAGAACTTAGCACAGTGCTCTGCACAAAATATGTGCTCAGTAATTACCATTCATTGAGTTCTCCACCACTTTGCTGCTCACCTCAGTCACCTAAGCCACTCATAACTTATCTGTTTGTTTGGGAATTAATTTATTTAATCGACGATATTTACTGAGCACTTACTATTTGAATAGCACTGGACTAAATGTTTGGAAGAGTACAGTACAACAGAGTTACCAGACACATTTCCTGCCCATAATGGGCAGCGCACTGTACAAAGAGCTTGGGAGAGTATATTGCAACAATCAATCAATCAATAACGTTTGCTGAGCACTTACTGTGTACAGAGCACTGTACTAAGCTCGTGGGAGAATATGCAACAGAGTCAGTGGACACATTTCTTGCCCACGAGGAGTTTGCAGACTGGAGGGTATTAACTTGGGTTTTTTTTTTTTCCTATCTGCTCTCCTACTCTTTTAACTGTGATGTATTCATCCATGTATATCTGCTTATCTTCCCATTAGAGTGCAAATTCTTAAATTTCATTTATTTACATTAATGCCCGTCTCCCCCTCTAGACCGTAAGCTCATTGTGGGCAGGGAATATGTCTGTTTATTGTTATATCGTACTCTCCCAAGTGCTTAGTACAGTGCTCTGCACCCAATAAGTGCTCGATATATACGACTGACTGAATTAAAGGGCAGGGCTATACCTTACATTTTACAAATACCACAATTATTATTTTCATTATTATTACTTTTTCTATGCTATCCCCAAGCTTTGCGAACACTCTAGACTGTAGACCATAGAGTCTAGACTCAAGACTGTAAGCTCCTTGTGGGCAAGGAATGGATCAGTTATATTATTATACTGTGCTCTCCCGAGGGCTTAGTACAGTGCTTCACACACAGTAAGTGTTCAACAAATGCAATGGACTGACTGACTGACTGAGACGGCACTGCTCAGAGCAGGCTCTCCATCAATACTGTTGATGAAAGCTGATAAAAGCCAAATATATTAACTTTATTACTAGTAATAGTAGTAATAATAATTGCGGTATTTGTTAAGTGCTTATTATGTGGCAGGTACTGGTCTAAACACTGGGGTGAATATGAACAAATCAGGTTGGATACAGTGTCTGTCCCACATAGGTCTCACACTCCTAAACCCCATTTTCCAGGTAAGAGAGGCCACAGAAATGAAGTGACTTGCCCAAGGTCACACAGCACAGACGTGGTGGAGTCGGAACTAGAATCCAGACCCTTCTGACTCCCAGGCCTGTGCTCTGTCCACTAGGCCATGCTGCTTCTCATTATATATACAAATAAGGCTGGACCCAGTAGTTATAAAAATGTTTTAACCCCGAAATTGTCACAGGAGATCTAAAGAATATCTCCCAGTCAAGCATGACCAACTCACCCATCTTTGAATAAACACAGCCCAACCAAAGACGCAGCCACCTGCAGGGGAACAATATAGATAATTGTTTTTCATTTGCAACGTGTTCTTTTACAACTCCCCTTCTCCCCAGAAAGCACACATTCTTTTTCCCCCCTCTCAGCAGCTGTAATGATTGTTCCATGCAGCATTATTTGCAGTGAGAATACATCAAGTGAATGGAATTCCAACTTCACTGAAGTGAAAACTTTTCCGACTCCCATCCCTCCCTCTTCAGGGAACATTCAGTGAACTTCATCAGGAGAGTTAGGGTGACGGTTTAAGTTGCAAACTACATTTTTCACTGGGTGATTAAGAGAAGCTTGCAAAAGCAAAAATTCAGGATGGAAAATCAGTTTACATGATATGTTACGGCAGTTTGTTAACAGGATTTTTAAAATGAAAGCCTATATGCAATTTAGAACACTCTCCCATGATGCTAGGGATTGGGTTTAAGCTCTATGTTCTCACAACCCTAATACCTTAACTCTTTGCAGTAAATTAAGTAATCGGCCTGTTGAGTGCTAAAAATATTTCATAAGTCACATAATTTCTCCATTCGCACCTGGAAAGCAATCCATTACCAGGAGAGATGAGATCAATAACTATGAGCCGGAATAAAAACCTTTCGGCTCGATGTGAAACAATGACAGGTATTTATTTTTTTAAAAGAGCAAAGATGAAGGGTCACTTCCAGGCATTGGTCATTAGTGTTTCCCTGTCTTTTGTGATCTCTTCTGGGGAAACCTGTTTATTTGACCAAGGAGAACTACTCTCACCCTGGCTTGACTGAAATGCAGGCATGGTTCCACGGTCCATTTGATAATGAGAGGGTCCTGCCCTCTGCCCTCGCATCAGTATCCCCATGAGTTAAACCCCCCTAACCTGATCTCGTAGTTATACAGCACAGTTAGTTACACAGTGAAAGTGACTGTGGCATTGCACAACTGTTCTGCTGATGACTCTACCCAAGGATCAAATAGCAAATGAATGTAGCGAAGCTGCTGTGACTAAAAATAGACTAAAAACAAACATAAAAATAGGTGAAAGCCCAATAGATTGTGCTTGATGACTCCACCAGTAACACTTCCGTCTTGTAGAGAGCCTTCCCACCTACCACGGCTGCAGTGTGACAGCCCAAAATCCTCCATTTAAGAAGCCAAAGACAGATTTTGGACAGAGGGAATCCAGGCGCTGCCGTTAATACAGCCAATTACCCGGTGGCTTTATCTTTCTATATCTTCAACTAATAGTGGGAGAACCCACGAGCCCATCACAATTCTTTCAACCATTCACATGTTCTCTTAGAGTACAAGATGGTCTCTGGAACTAGAAGATAGTCTCTGTGCTCTGAATATAAGTTCAGTTTACCCCCCCGTCTTCCCTCTGAAATACAGGCTAATATCTACTCCACCCAAAATCCAAGGAAAGAAACAGAGACTTGGGATAGGTGAGGGAAGGATTCCCTCGTAGTGCCATTTTGGCAGAGTTGGGAATCTAACCTGCTGTGGTTTACACTCACATTATCTACTTAATACCTCAGAACCTCTGAGACACCATCCTAGTTAGGAAAGCTGTGAGTTTTTCCAGGCTCAGAAACAAAATACTGGGGAAGCCGTAAGCGGTAGAGTGCCTGGGTATTGAGAAGAGGATGGAGAATGAAGAACAGAGATGTGTGGGAGGCTAAGAAATGACACTCTCCTATGAATCAATGCCTTACCATGGCAGATGAGTTTGTGTATGCTAATGAAGCTTAGAGCTATGCTATTGGGACATATTTTCTCATCAGGGTTACCCCTAATGTGAAGGTCTAAGCCGAAGCATCAAAGTGGATTCACCTGTGCTGGGCGGCTGTGGCATGGGAAAGAGTCAAAGACTGATGATCAAGTGATCAAAATGTTGATCAAAGACAATGGCAGAGACTCAAATTTCTACTGCATGGAAGAAGGCAATGGTAAACCACTTCCGTATTTTTTACCAAGAAAACTCTATTGACCACATATCAGAGCGACTACAGATGATGATATGAGGAAGAAGATGTGTCCATGGAGTCGCCATGGGTCAGAAACGATCTGAAGGCATTTGACAATGACAACAAGAAATGAAAAGTCCATTTACTGAGTCACAAAGGAATTTGAATGAAATACTGAGGACCAATAGATTGCATTACTAGTATT